>NW_004567109.1:14441884-14480146 GCF_000260355.1 Condylura cristata | reverse complement strand
TCCCTCCTCAGCCCTCCCTCCTCAGCCCTCCCTCCTCAATCCTTCCCTCCTCAGCCCTCCCTCCTCAATCCTTCCCTCCTCAGCCCTCCCTCCTCAGCCCTCCCTCCTCAGCTCTCCCTCCTCACAGAGCTCTGGCGTCCTTAGTCCCTCCCTATCCAGCTCTGTCCTGGCCCCAGCAGCAGGGAACTCGGAACTCACCCTCACAGCCACCCCAGGAAGCATCATGTTGCTCTGTCAAGAGGAGAGCAGGGCAGCTGCCAGCCCAGCTGGGCCTCAGCTCCTTGGCTTCTGGGCAGCGAGTTTGCTCTGCCTCCTGCCCATGCGGTTAAGGAAAAGCTTCTGAAATCAGCAAGAGCAGGGAGACAGGCCTTTCTCCAAATAAAAGGCTCAGACTTTAAAAATACCTACTAAGCACCTGAAACATCTGAACACCTACTAAGGGCGCTTCATAGCTTTTTCTTATTTGACCCCACAACAGGCATCTAAGGCAGCCAGTGTGGCTCCCCTTCTACAGAGGAGGAAACTGGGGTGCAGGGATTGGCAAACACACCCAGAACCACACAGCATGCCATGGGAGGAGAGGTTCAACTCTGGGCCCCCCAACAGCCCCTCCGCCCAGGAAGGCAGCTACTCAGTGGTCCCCCAGGGGGACAGAGCCCCCTTCACCCACTGAGAGCCTCCCATGAGGAGATGGGTTGCTTTGGGTGTTTGATTTAGAAACTCTGTTCTTTGTCTTTTCTGTATTTCACACATTGTGTTAAAGTTCCTTTCCATTAAACATCTTACATGTGTTGTCTTGATGTAGCAGATGGCAGAACCTATTTATCGGGCAGGTTTGGGGGTCCAGGGGTTCCCCTCTCTCCCTGCCCTGTAACAGTTTCTGGGGAACATAAGGGAATAAGGGTTTCCATCTGCAGGTGGAGCATCAGTGGATGCGTGCAGGTGGATGACCAGGAGGGAGCATTTTCTATTTCTCCCGATGAGGCTGCTGTGTAAGGGAAGGTGGGGGGAGCCAGGGGTGAGGGGGGCTGGGGGGTAAGGAGGCAGCTTTTGTGCATGCACGGGGCATAGCTGCCATGTCCTCAGGCCCGAGGACATGGGATCCCGAAGACCCGTCCTCTGATGTGTGACACAGAAGCCGGCTCATAGCCCTGTACTGTGGGACGACCCTCACCGCACCCAGGCACTGGCACCTCTGGGTGGCCCCTTCCTCCCAGCACCCCTGCTCTGATGCCCTCACTTTGATCCTCAGACTATTTCTGTCCCTGTCTGTCCGCCTGTATCACTTGTCTTCTCCACCTCACGTCACCCAAAGCTCAGAAACCTGCCCAGGCTCCTCCAGGCCCACCAGGTCCATGTCCAGGAGGCTGTAGAGTTTCTGGAAGGTTAGGGCGCAGGGCAACAGCCCCTGCCCTCCCCCAGCCCCTTGTTCTCAAGGAATCGCCTCCACCCCTCTTCCTCTGAGGCCAGACCTCAATCCCCAGCAGACATGACAGGCTGTATTTCTCACTGACACTAGCAATGAGCGTGTCAGGGGAGAAGGGAAATTGCTGAGAAAGGAATTGACTAGGGATGTAGCAGCCAGAGGCCGTGGCAGGCATCTGCGCAGATTTAAGGGGGAGCACAGGAGGCTGAGGAAGATTTAGCGACAGTGTGTTGGGGGAGAGGGGGGTGGAGCGAGAAAGAACAGAGTTTCCTTCAGACGGTGGTTCGGTGGTTCGACTGGAGAGGAGGCCGAGTGACGGGATAGGAACTGGGATGAAGACCTGTGTCTAAGGCGGAGGTGGCTGGGGCAGGCCAGGAGGAGACCGCAGAGACTCACAGTGTCACACGGCCTGGGAGGGGCTGTCAGCGCCGGGCTCCCTCCAGGATGGGCACATGTGACTGAGAAAAGGTGACAAAAGACCACATGACCTGGTCTGGAGTTTAGGGCAATGATTTAAAGATCTACAGCCTTTAAGGGGTCCAAGCCTTGGAAACCCCCATCATCTCCCACCCAGGCACCCAGTGAGATCCTCATTTATGTGCCGATGCCCACTCCCCCAGGGTCCCCCCCCCGAGGCGTGGGGAAAGGTCAGAGGTCACTCTTACACTCCTTGTCAGTCTCCCCAGGACAAGGCCAGGCTCTCACATTGCACTTCATTGTTTTCCTGGACCCTGGCTGCAGGGGGGTTCACAGGGGCATCAAATATTGGAGAGGAGGGAGGTGGAAGGGGGGGAGGAAAAGAGGAGGGAAGGGGGAAAGAGCAGGAGGCAGAGGCTCATACAGGTATTTGCTTCATGAGCATGGAGCGAGGATGGGAGGCAGAGGAGAAAATTGGAAATTAATAGGTTGTGAGAAGTGAGGAAAGCAGAAAAGATGAAAGATTTAAAATGGTCACACCGTGACCTGTAACATTTGCTTAATCAAGTACAAATTGCTCAGTGCCTTGGGTAGATGTGAGACCTGGCTAGAGTTGGCGGCTCAGGAGAGCTTTCGGGAGGGAGAAGTCCCCTGTGAGCGCCCATTCACACCAGGCTGGGTACATCCCCGAGGCCGGGGCAGGAGGCCCCAGCACCTCTGCCTGGAAAAGAGCAGAGGCCCCCCTGCCCAGGACTGGGTTTGGGGGTCCCCCTCCCGTGTGATGAAATGACTTTGGCTTGAGACCCAGGGAAACCGAGGGACCCCCAGTTGCACTGTGCACAGCCTGCCCGGGCCTGTGATCTCCGGGGACCCCAGGTGACCCGGAGGGTCAGACCCACCTGGCCCACCTCAGGGAGGGCTGAGCCAGGGCTGCCGGGAAGGCCCAGGAGCGGCAGCTGGCATTTCTAGCCCTCACGCCCCGGCCCCGGTCTGTACCGAGCGCCTCTCCCAAGCCCCAGCACACTGCTGAGGAGCGCGGGGAGTGGAGGCCTCGTGCTGCTTCTGCAGCAGCCTGACCGCCTGCCGCTGGCTTCCTTGTCCACAAAACAAGGACGAACGTGCTGGGTGCCTGACGCTGCCAGGCACTGTCCCAGGTGCCAGGAGACAGGGTCCCCTGCTTCTGTGGTGTCCCAGGCAGTGCTGTGGACCAAGCGCCTGTGCCCCAGGCCCAGGGTGACGGAGGCAGGAAATCTCCACTGAGGACAATGGTAGAGACGGGCCTGGGCTTGAGGTCTCCAGGCTCTGACTCACCTCCGCTCTCCCCACTCCTTGCCCACCCTAAGGGCTGGTGCCTCTCCCCAGGGAAGGAGACTAGTGTTCAAGGAGGGCAAATGAAGGGCCTCCCTGGTGGCACAAGGGGTTAAGTCACAGCTCTGAGTCACGCTCTCCATAGCCACTACAGCACGAGTTCGATCCCCAGCCAGGGACGTGACCCACATGGCACAGCAGACCTCTCCTGTCTCCCCCACTGCCCCCCCACAGCAGTGTAGCACAGTAGATCTGCCTGCTCTGCTCCCCACTCTGTCTCAGGTGAATCCTCTCACCCATCACCCCTCTGGCCTGTACCCTAGTTCTTCTGTGTAAAAATAAATAAAATGGTTAAAAAACCCCAAAGAGGTCAAGTGAACAGCCCCAGTGCCCAGCTTAGATGAGGCCTGGGCTCTTCCTGGGACCTCAGGCTGCATTTCCTGCCCCAAATTGTTCCTTCCCAGCCCTGATGCCTCGGGAGTTGGGGGTGCCCTGGTGATGGAACCTGGTCTTCCCTTCTCCCGGCAGGCCCCAACTCCTTCTGCCCAGTTTGTCCTGAGGATGAAGTGAGCAAAATAGCTGAGGACACGGCCCAAGGTCAGAGTGCAATGCTGGTCTCTGATTTCCTTCAGGGTGATTCTTTCCTTTACATCCTGATTCTTTCCCTCACAAATTTCAGTCAGGGTGACTCGTGTGTCAGTGCGGACGCCCCTCTTGGTCTCATTCATGGTCCTGTCCATGCTCAGCAGGGACTCTGGCCCATAGCAGCCCTGTGAACTGGGCTGGGGAGGGCTGGCCAGGACAGCCCTCTGCGGGCTGAGCTTCCCTCCCTGCTCTAGCTCCTCCCTTAACCTCAGGTTGGAAGTTCCCCTGGGAAAACTTAGACCTCCCCACCCCTGGCCTATGCTCTCCTCCCCTGGCCCCCAAGCCCATGTCGCGGGCACCACCCATGTCTTCCTCTTCCCTTTACAAGCCTCCCTCCCTCTGGCTTCACCAGAGCAGGGCTGGTGCTGGCTGCATCAGAGCCTTGCCCAGCACCAGTCTCTGCCCAGCCCCGGGCTACCAGGTGGAGAGAGAAGAAATAAAGGATTGAGCAAACGAGGCCCTCTCAGCCCATTCCCTCTGCTGGAGCTGATGAATAGTGCCCCGGGGCAGGGCAGCTTCAAGGTATCAGTGTGGGGGTTGGGGTGGAAGGGAAATTGGGGGGGGTGAGGGGATGTCAGAGAAAAGATGTATGCAGTCTTCTTCCTGATGGAAGACAAGAACAGAAAAACTGGGAGGGCGGCACCATAAGACCAGAAACCCGCTCACACATGTGGGAGCTGGAGGCAGGGGAGAGGGATGAGCGTAGCCATTAACCCAGCTCTAGAAATGAAGCCCCCAGGTGCCAAGGTACAGACACGTCAGGTGCTGTTGGAGTGTTAAGGAGCACAGACCTTAGATATGGAGGCTAAGGGCCATTGTAGAACCTCGGTCTCTTTCAAATCCAAATCATTAAGCAAAAATCAACACAAACAAACCACTCCACAAAGGAGTGAGCCCCCCTCCCAGTGCAATTCCTGCACTGGGGAGCAGGGGGGTCAGCAATCCTGCCCACCCGCGTCTCTGTAGGAGTGCCTCGGCACCCACCTCTGCACCCACTCTCGCCCTCTGCAGGGCAGCAGCCTCCTGCCTGCACCTGCCGGGGGATTCTTCTCTCCTCACTGACTTCCCTCAAGAGGCCGCTCTCCTCAAGGCCACACGCCTGCAGCCACACAGGTCTCTCTCAGCAAACCTGTCCCTTTCTGCCATTGTGTCTGCAAGTTCCTTTATTCTTCCCTCCCTTTTACAATAAACCTGCTCTTTCGACGCAACTAACGTCTCCATGTATTGGAAAAACTCACCTGGGAACCTTGCCACGCATGATGGAAAGGAAGGGGAACTCTGGTGAAACTTCTCCCAGCGTGAACCCAAGCACCCCACGCTCCCAGCCCAACATCTCCAAAAACGATTTCACTCCCACCCCTTAAACGCAACCTGGTCTTGGGAATGCTGTGGCTAGAGAACGTGCAGAAGCAGCCTTGTTCCAGCGCGGCCCTGCAGCTGAGAGACTGTCCTCTCCCCTGCATCCCCAGGTGAGCAGGGCCAGGCTGGTCACTAAGTCCAGCACCACCCTGCAGGCCTGCTGGATACAGGCCCGTGAGCTAGTGGTCACAGCCCAGCCAGCCCCACGCTCCCCTGAGCAGATGAGTGTGCTTGTCGAAGGTGTCTGCCTGTGGAGGAGGTGTTACCATAACACACAAAATGGGAAAATACAGTGAGCTTCCAGCCAGTCTGACTCCCTCCACGCTCTCCCCTAAGAGGCAGCGACCAGGAATCAATCACAACTGTTCCGGCGCACTGCGCTTCGAGGAGAGGTGTTACGAGTCTGCTTTGTGTGGGATCGGGTCTCTGGGGGCGGTGGCTGGAGTTTTTCCTGCAATCTGAATAGCAGGGAGTAGGAAGAGGTGGGAGGAAGCCCCGCGCTGCCCAGACACTTCAGGAAGATAAAGGAAACTTGACTTACCCGCTACACTCGAGGTGCTGGCAGCAGGCGAAGATGTATTTTTAACAATTCAGCCTTGCAGACTCTCACAATTTATCTCAATAAATGCCAGGGTGACTTTTTTTCTTTCCCTTTTCCCTTGCTATAAAATGCTCAGGGAGTAGCGCAGTGAGAAGATGAAGGGTTGACATGCAGGAAAAGCTCATATTTAGACGTTTCGATAAAATTCTATCAGCCACGCTCCATGCTGAGCAGAGCTGAGCAGACAGGAGGCTGAGGCTGACCAAACGGCCAGAGCAGACAGCTGGGGGTCATGGGGTGAGGTGGGGAGGGAGGAGACAAACATGAGGTACCCCCCGCAGTTGTGATGGAAGAGGAACCTGCTCCGAGTTGCATGTTGGGGGCCCTGCTCCCCAAACTCAGCTGTGTACCACCCTCACCCTCTCGTGTGTTTCCACGGGGTCCTTGGGACGTGCCCACCCAGACTCTCAGCCTGGGCTCCTGGGCCCCCTCCCAACTGTCCCAAGCCCACTTAACACGACTGCAGGCCTCTGCCCCAGGCCCCTCCCTCGGGCCCAAAGCACAGCTTCAGGGAAGAGAGTGCAAGACACAGATGGTTCTTGAACTTGTAGGCTGTGATGTGTCGGGCTCCAGGGGCTGAGGACAGAGCTGAGTGCGGGAAGAGGGGGCAGAGATGAAGACCCCCCCCAACACATGCGCTTCCCCCATGCGTGGTAGCATGGGGCTGACCTGGAGGTCCCTACCTCCCACCCTGGCCAGGTCCCCCTGCAGTCCAGGGCCGGCTCCCTTCTCTGTAGGTGAGGAAAGTGGGGCGCAGGGGAGGAGCCAGCCTGAGCTCACACTCACCTGCCAGGGGGGGAACAGGATGAGAATGCCACCTGTCTACACCCGCAAAGAGGGTGCTGGGAGGCACAGGGGCTTGGGATATGGTAGGGACCAGACGGCTCAGTGTGACCATCCCAGACACTCTCCTGCCGGAGCCTCAGTCTCCTGAACTGTCTGTTGGACAATACTGAAGCTCAGTCTCTGCCTCTCAGTGTGAACTCTTTCCGTTTTTAAATTTTATAGAACTTCACCTAGTCAAGGAACTAGAATCATTTGCTTAGCTAGACATTTGTTTAAAACATCTCCCTTTTAAAATATATTCTCAGAGGTCCTCCCTGGTGGTGCAGCGGGTTAAAGCACAGCACTAAGAAGCTAAAGCCACTTCCACATGAGTTCGATCCCTGCCCCGGAGGTGACCCACATGGCACAGCAGACCTCTCCTGGCCCACCCGCTGCTCCCCTCAGCAGTGTACTTTGCTGATCTGCCTATTCTGCTCCCCACTCTGGCTCTGGTGAATCCTTTCACTGCCCCTGTACCTCTGGCCTGTGCTCCAGTTCTGTATGAATAAAAATTTGTGTGTGTATTCTCAGAAGAAGTAACTAGACTCAAAGCAAGGTGCAACTGACACGGGAGTCTTAGTGGGCCCTTCCACTGACAGCAGAAATTCAGCATCTGATGACAGCTTGAGCAGTAGTAAAGGCTGTGGCCTGAAGGGTTTAGACAACCGGCCTGGTTCACAGGCCTGGAAGCTGTGGCATCCCAGCTCGAGGCAGATGGCTGGAAGGTCTCTAGTGTGCTCACAGAGCCTCCTCTGGGGTCAGTGAAGCCAGAGAGCACACCCTTCTTTTCTGGACAGTGATGCCATCACTGGCCTCTCAGATAAGCATTAACGAATTTGTCTTTCTGCTATTTCCTGCAATTCCTGCCCTCCTTACTTGACAGGTTTGAGTTCTTGCATTCCAAGGAAAAGGGAGTTAAACAGCACTTGCTGAAAAAAGCAAGATAGCACCCACCCATCTCTGTGCTGACCCAGCCCTCCCCCCCAACTTTGCAGACCCTCACCCATCTCCCCTTTTTTATTCTCTTTTGTATAAAAACACCTGCACCCTGCCAAAGGGCAGGAGGGTGATCTTTCAGACATGAGTCTGCTGCTCTTAATTTGTCAACAAATTAAACCACTTACCTTTTTTTCAGACTCTGTTTCCTTTATTGGCTGAGGGAAACTGAGGCCAGCATCAGTATCAGTATCAGCATTCAGGATCACTTCCACCTCAATCCTGGCAGGTAGGGACCTCAAGGTAGTTTTCCTTTTCACCTGTGCCAGCGTGCTTGGCTCCAATTGAGAATTCAGTGAGAGCAGAGATGCCCCTGGGTTCCACATCAAACCACTCTGGGAACTGGAACTTGGAGTGGGCATTCCATAGGCTCAGTGCCCTCCACCTGGGGCCTGTCAAAACAGCCAGAGGTCTCAGGATGCCCTTCTGAAGATAACAGTCAATATTTATGGGGTGGGGGTGGGGGTCACTAAGCAACATCACCTGTGGACTTCTTGGGGGTGTAAATGGCAAAACTGACCACAATGGCTGGCAGCTGCTCCCAACCACCAAGGGGGTCCACCCCTGTGACCTGGTGCACACCTGCTTTGTCTCTTGCTTTGGTCAATAATGCAGCCAAATTGACCTCACGCAGGTGTGGACAAGAGGCCAGAAGCCTGGCAGGGCTGTCTAGGGGAGGCGGGGTGGGGTGGGGGGAGCAGGAAACTACTCCTGCAGCAGGCTTGAAAGGTGACAGCCCATGTTCCATGGTTGCAGAAAATTGAGAGCCACTGAGCGGGAAGATGGCACATATACCTAATGACACGTCGGACCTCAGCAAAATTATTCCAAGCAAGAATAGCGCAGCTGGCTGTTGGGTCCCTTTTTGTGATAAAACACAGGGAGGCACAGATGGGTGCAGAGAGAATCCTCGGTCTGCAAGCCCAAGTTAGAGAACAGAGAGTTGCCAGGCTCTGCTGATTGGGAAATGGAGCCATTTCTTATCCCCAGTCTCCCTCAGTAAATGTTTTACCCTCCATTTAAAAAAAAAAAATCAGTGATACAAGTTACATTGCCAAAGACAAATGGAGGCTGAGGCCCTAAGAACTTTTTTTTAAAGATTTATCTTATTTATTTATGCATATAAGAGCTGGGGTGTAGGCCAGAGGTGTGTACAGTGAGAGGATTCGCCAGAGTGGGGAGCAGAACAGGCAGACTGACTGAAATACCCTGCTGAGGGGAGCAGTGGGCGGGTCAGGAGAGGTCTGCTGTGCTCTGTGGGTCAGCTCCCTGGCTGGGGACTGAACTCGTGCTGCAGTGGCCACGGACAGCTTCACAGTGATGAGACTTAACCCCTCGTGCCACCAGGGAGGCCCGAGAACTTTGGAGACCAAAGGTTTCCTGCAGTGGCTTAGAGGCTCTCTCAGTGGGAGAAAGGAATCTCCAACAATCTTATATGGTACCCCAAAGTAGACGGATGTAGCCGAAGTGCAGGGAATCACGTCTGGCCGGGTGGCAGGGCACACGGCAATGCATGGATGGTCTACCAACCCAGGCAGCTTCTTGCAGAGAAGGAAAAATCCAGAAGGTGGAGCCTGATGGGTACCAAGCCCTGGAAGCCTGGGCCCCAGTCGAGGACTCTGCCGTGGTAGAACCTGGCCACAGGCACACCCCAGAGATATTGGGGGTTCAGTGACAGACGGATAAGGCAAGAGAACGGGTCACAATTGTCAGTCCCAGCGCATAGAACAGTCATGTTTATGCTGTGTTGTGAGCAGTGGCAATATGTCTACAAAACAATTACATAGCTTAATTTAAAAATACTCTATTGCAGGAAAATGCTAAGCATCATCTGAGCCTGCAGGAAGTCCTAACCCTTTTGCTGGTGGGGGTCTTGCTAGAAGCGCAGTATCCGTGCGCACAAGGAAGGATCAAGGCCCACATGCGCCCACGGGCTGTCAGCACCATGCCAACCGGACCGTGCCCGCCGGCCTTCTGTCCTCCTGTCTTTCAGGGCTTATTGCAATTACCCTATCTGTGCTCCGCAGCTTTATGATGGGTGTGTGGAAGGGAAAAAGCAAACCAGTGTGTGCTTTTAGCTTCTGGATCATTTGCTTGATCTCATGCAGACCTGATTTGATCATGAGATCGACATCTTCCATTTAAGTGAAATGGGGTGAGAGATTTGAGGGTCTTGGAGTGAGGGAGAGGGGATATTTTGTATGTGGGAGTTTCGAAACTTCCCCCACCCCTGGCTGTTTCTCCAGCTGGTGGAGCAACCCTTTCCTGCAGGGCAGCTCCTGACCTGGAGAGGTGCGCTGGACGCTGGCAGCAGAATCACCTCCCCCCCCCCCAGGAGCCAGGTAAATGCTGCCCTCGTCCATGCTGGCCCTGATGAGGGAAGGGGCCACCAGCTGTGCTCTGCCCGCTCCTGCTGCAGCCAACATTGAAGACATGCCTGCTCCGAGGGAGCTGGTCTTACCTCGCAGCCCCTGTCGGCCTGGGGCTCTCAGGAAGTCTGCACGTGGCGTCCAGGGATGTGCTCATCTTGGAAGACACAGGAGTCCATCACACGCCCCTCTTGGGTCTCCAGCTCCTAGAAGGGACCAGGTCCTGACCGAACCTCGCCACCCTCTCCCCATCGATGCAGACCAGAGGGAGTCCCACAGCTGCTCTCAACTCTCTATGCCCCAGGTGCTTGGGTTCAAGCGCTGAGACTTCCCTTCTGTTATCAGAAGTCTGATGGGGCCCCATTACTTCAGCAGGCATGCAGGAGGGGTGCATCAGTTGTAATGATTTGCTAGAATAATCACAGTCCTCTGATTCCTACAGCGCTCACCTCCATCCCTGCCAGGGACACTGACACCCCCTTTTCTCTCTTCTAGGTCTCCCTGGGAGACCATCCACAGGATCCCCATCTCTGTGAGCCCCTGTCCCAAGGCTGGGGGAGCCCGTGTCTCAGAGCAGGCTAGGCAGCCCCCTCCAGAGTTGGCTCGGTGCCTTACGAGCACCCCATAAAGCCAGACAGCCTGTCATAGGGACTCTGGCATCGTCTCTAATTTCTCTGATGCTCCCTTTAGATGTGGCCATTACCCAGAGGTGTTTAGACCTGTGGAGTCGTCCCTGGGGCCCCACGTGTGTGCATCTGCTTATTTACAACAGAGAGGCCTCAGTTGCTGAGAGCAGCCTGCAGGTGAGACGGGTGGATGGCCCTGGGCAGGCTGTGGGGCCACGACCATTAATTTCTTTAGACCACAGGGGCCCCTCACAGGAAGGGGGGCCACTGTCCAGTTCACCTGAGGGCTCTCCGGAGACATGGGGCTGACAGTGGCAACATCAGAAGCCCAAATCAGGGGTCCTTTCTGTCAGGGGCTGAGTCAGCTCATGTGACCCCAGCTGGAGGGAGGGAGGGACAGTGCGAGGTGGGTGGCCACTAGCCAGCATGTCTCGGGCACTCACGGGGCCAGGCCCACCACCATCAGCTCGGTGTCTCCTTGGGCAGGTGATCTCCTTAACATCCGTGACGCTCTTGTCCCTTGTGTGAGGACACGGTCCCAGCGTGTAAGGAGGAAAGAGAAGCAGGAGCCCGTGGGGCTGTGGTGTGACTGACCCCAGCACGCTCAGGTCAGCCTCAGTGTCCTCCCTGCCCGCCACCAGCACTTCCAGACATTCCTGGCTTCTGGCCATTTCTCCCATCAGCATGGCCGTCATCCCAGGCCAGGCATCCACCTCTCTCCAGACAACCCCTGCGTGGAGCCTCCCTTCCCGCCCCTCCCCCTGCACCCCGCTGTCGGGGCGCTCATGCTGGCTTCAGAGCCCACCGCGACCCCCCTGGTGGCACAGCTGGGCCCTGCGATTCAAGGGTTAAGTGAGTCCGAGCTGCTCCAGAGCTTAAAAAAGTCCCTGCCGTCTTACAGCTCTTAATCGAAACTACTCGAGAGTGATTTTCTCTTCGGAAAATGTTCAGGATATTATAAAAAATGAATTGTAATGAGGAAAATAAAATATCCCTAAACCATCAAAATAAAAAAACTATTTCCATCCTATTCTGCTAGAGGAAAGGCTAAATTAGCTTTCTAGCCTCTCAACAGAAAAATGATATCTCAAATGATTGCAACTGAGGATGGACTCGGGCAGGCGATGACCCCAGGATGGAGGGATCATGTTCTGGGGGTGTGTCGGGAGGCTAATTCGGAACCGAAGCACAATTTTCCTCGATGTTGTGCTGTTTTTGACAATTTTCAGCTCTTTTAAATGTGTGGTTTATGATTACAGATGTCCTTCCTGATTTCTTTTCTCAATTGAAAGGTTTGAAATAAATATTAAATTACATAGCTGATTTGGGTTCCTCATGCTGGGGACCTCTAAAGAGAACTTGACAAATTGTAGGTTTCAGTTTGTAGCCCCACCGCCTACTGCCTTGGGGCAGACTTTAGTCTACTCCTCATGGCCTACAGGACCCCGACCCCACCCTTGCGGGCTCTGGCCCCCACTCCGCTCATCCCCACCTCCCTTGTCCAGTTCGTCTAACCACTGACCTCGGCCTTACCATTTGCTGTCTCTGCTGCCTGAAGCCTCTTCTGGCTATTCAGGGCCCAGCTCAAGGCCACCTCCTCTGAGAAGCTCTCCCAGATTGTCCTATTTGAGTGGAGCCCACACCCCCTGGCCTGCCCCACTCATGACTTTACCCTTCTGCACTTCAGAGGCATCTTTCTGCCTACCTGAAAGCCTACCATCCATCTTCAGGGCCTCCCCCCCCAGCCTAACCCCCACCCCAACATCCCTTTCCAAGCAAGACTGTGTTTGCCCCAGGGGTTGGGGCTTGTCTGTGCTGTGGACTGTGACCTTCAGCACACAGGACAGTAAATACTCCGTGGATATTTGCAAAATGAACAGACTGCTCTGTGTAGTCTGACTGGCACCTTCCTGGAAGATGAGTTACAACATGCCCTAAGAACCTTAAAGTGTGTAAACCCTTCTGTTCATTATTCCTACTCCTAGCTATTAACCCCAAGGAATTTATCAGAAAGATGCCCCAAAAGGGAGGTTAGCTACTGGTAAGGTTACTTACTGGTTAGCTACTGTGGGAATCACTCAGATCTGATCATCACTTGGTTCCACAATCAGGTAACTGCTGAGTCACCTTGAGCAAGTTTCTAACTTCTCTGAGCCCTGGTTCCCCGGTAATTGGGGATAGCAGCAGCAGCGACTAGTGAAGGAATCTTGAGAAGTATTTAGCATAGAGGAAGGAGGATGGAAAAAGCTCCATAAATGTCAACTATTCCCGTATCCATTATGCTCACTACAGTTGCTTAAAATGGAATAAAATTGGAGAAAACCAAAATGTCTAACCACGGGAGATTGTCTAGCTCGACGCCACCATCTAATTGAAGTGTTAAGCAACGCGAGTCTCATGTCATTTTTTTAAAAAGTAAAAAAATTACACATGAAATTAATAGTATATTTTGTTTAACTCGACATATCTAACTATTATTTCAACACAAATCAACATAAAATTATTAGTGAGATAGGCCATTTTGTGTGTGGGCCATGGCTTCAAAAGCTGGTGCCTGTTTTATTCTTTGACATGACGTTCAGGCCGGCCACATTGCACGTGCTCAACAATCACCCACGGCTAGCACTTCCACGTTAGAGAAGGCAGGTCTAGAAAATTTACCGTAAACTTTAAAATATTGAATAGCCATGGAAAAGTCTGTTAAAAAATAATTTTCTAGGAAAAGCAGTTAATTGTGCAAGAAAATGCACATAAAATGAGACTAGGTGAATAAGATAGCAGGCAAAACCAGCCAGCGTATGATCCCACATTAACATGTGCATCTGTTCACTTAAGTGTGTAAGTCAATCGATGTGCAAGAACATGCAGCAACGCTCAGGCAGGGGCCCTCTGGGAAGTGGGAGGACAGAGATCTGAGTCTGCCTCTTCCTGTTCACCCTACACATGCTTACGTGCAGAGTCCGTAGGGGATCAGTGCTAGTGGAAGTGTTTCAGGCATGTCCGGTTGCCTCCTGCCCTCACTGCAGGGACAATCTGTGGGTGCGTGGCCCAGTCCTCCCCGCGCCCTGGCCAGTGAACCCCTTCAGACCCTCCCCGGAAGACACCTGGCCCACCCCCTTCATCCTGCTCCTCTAATCACTGAGCTCGGCCCCACCTGAGGGGCCCCCCATTTGCTGTATGAACCTCAGTCCCGTGACACTGAGCTCAGCCACGCCATCTCTGGGGCAAAGGAATGTGGGTGGAAGTGTTACCGAGCAATGGCTACTACCCAGGTGGGTGCTGCCGCTCTGCCTGAAAAGCCCCAGTCTCCCCTCTGGAATATTCCTGTCCAGCAGGAAGCAACATTGAAGGCCACATAAAAGGATGAGAATCAAGATGAGAAACACAAGAGAAGGCCACCTGGCAAGGAGACATTCCAACTGGGCCAGAGGGCTGAGGGAGAGAGTCAGGGGAGGGAGCAGGCAGGGGGAGTTACTGGGTACCCTTGGGGCCCCTAAATCTGTCTCTGCTCCTGGCTTGAGGCCTTAGTTCCCCTCCTTCCATCCCCTGCCCTATTCAAATATCTGTTCTTCCTAGTCCTGCCCATGCCCCTGTTTCTTCCTTTCTCACCACCAAAACCCAGTCATAGGTTGTGAGTGTAACTGAGTCCTCCGATATTTCTCCATCCTCAGTTTAGACCAGAGGTTACACACCTCATCTTTTCCTTACACTTTTTTCTCCTAAAATGTCAAGGTGCTTGGCATGGAGATCCACATGGAGATAAAGGGGGTGCAAGCATCACTTTATCCTGTTTACAGGTAACTTGGAGCTGATGGGAGCAAGCAGACCCCCTTGGAGTCCACCACCTCTCTCTTGGCTCTTGCCCCCTGCCCCTCTGCCCCACCCTCCCCAGACAGCTCTGGCAGCTGCTGAGAAGGAGCCAGGATCAGCCCTTCAGAAACTGCGTGCTAGTTTCTTGTGGAGGGAGGCAGGTGTGGCCGGGAAAGGGTTTACGTTGAGAGGCAGGTAGATGTCTCCAGGGAGCGCAAGTGGTGGGGAGCCAGAAACATCAGCCCACTTCCCAGCAAGCCCAACTAGCCCAGCATGGCCTCTGCTCCGGGGCCTACAGGGGTGCAGGTCACTCAGAGGCAGGTCTGCCAGGCCTTCCTCCTAATGGGCTGGTCCCACCTGGAGCCCTCAGCCCTGCAGCTGGGCTGGCAAAGGAATTCACTGGGCTCAAATGCCCAAAGGATCATCTAATCCTTCTAAATAGATCATCTGATGCTGACCGTTCATTGCCCAGGCAGGAATCTGAAGCCATGGGTGAGGAGACGTACCCTGGTCTGGTCCCCGGACAGCACGACTCCCACTCATCCTCTCTGGCGGGCCCTGGGAGCAATCCAGGCATCTGAAATCTCCAAACAGCCTTTTGATATTAATATCTCATCTCTTCAATCCTGAGACACACAGTTTACACTTTCCTAAACAAGATTTTTCCTTCAATTGATGTAGACATTTAATTTCACTTCACTTTTGTTTTCCTTCCCCCTCAAAGGTTATTATAAATTGATGGTGTAGCTTGTGATAGATGGCATCTGAGAATAAAGCCAAGAGGTAAATGGTGAAAAGTGATGTCAGTTTTAATAACTAACATTTTGCTTGGTTTTGGGGTTTCTGGCACAGTGCTAAATGCTGAATTCACTTTTTCTTAATTCATCTCCCCAATAACCCTGGGTGGTAAGTACTAACATAACCCCATATCACAGCCGAGAAAACGGAATCTCAGAGAGGCCTGGTGACCCAGCGAGGTCACAGAGTCCGTGGCAGGCTGCCAACCTGCACACACGCTGGCCGGCCCTGCCTCGAGGCTGCACCAGGCTCCGCAGCCTGCATTCACATCACACCCACCACCTCATTCATTCACGCAGTCGCCCACTCCTTCACAATCCTTGCTGCACACTGGCACAACCCAGAGAGAGGCCTGGCCTGCCCCTGTGCTGGCCATTACCGCGGGCAAGGACGTGTCCTTCTCCAGCCTGCTGCATGCCCTTAGCACTGGCTGCCTGTCCCCCAGGGCTCAGGTGCCAACTGTGCAGGGAGGGACTGGGCCCACAGAGCCTCCCTACGCAGACCTGAGGCCCTGTCCCTGAGGGGGTCTTGCCTTCTCCCCTTGGCTTCCAGGGAAGACGACACCTGCTTTGCCCAGTGGAGCTGTGGCTATTCGAGGGCAAGGTTTCCAACTCTGGCCATCAATCGCCTCCTTGCCCCTGACAAGGCGCTGGGCAGATGCCCTGAGACCGAACAGGACTCACCTTCCCACCAGCACCCACGCCTGACAGATGCCGTCCTCTGCAAGAGGCCTTCCTAACAGGAGCAGGGAGCGAGCTCGTTACTGGATGCCTTGAACAACCTGTGGACAGTCCCCTGCCTCCCATGGCTCTGTGACAAAGCTGAAAAGCTGAGACAGTAAAAAGCATTGGTTTTTCAAGAAGGGGGCGGGGCGCACCATCTGGGGGTGCAATGTAAGAGCGCAGCAAGCTTTACAGGAAAATCCGCCCCTGCGCCCCAGTAGGTTTATTCCGAGCCACCGTGGCAGAAGCCCTGGGGTAACGACGCCTTTGTGTTTCACTAGATCACTTCAGTGAAAAGATCAATGAGGGTCTCGGGGCTGCTCTGCCAGGCCTGGGGAGGACGCGCTAGCTGAGCAGCCTGCAGAGACCCAGCTAAGAGGCAGCGGCACGACGCTGGACGCGCAATGACAGCGCATCAATTTCTAAAGTGCTGCTGAAACCGAGACTTTAATTGGTCTCGGTGTTTTGGCTCCATGAAGAGCGGCCTTTGTGATGAAGTGACTCTGCTGTCATAATGAAGTGGTTCCCTCTCTGGGGACATGTGGCCACGCGAAGGCAAGCTCAGGATGTGCCCAGTGTGGGGTGGGGTCCATCAGGGCACCGTGAGCCTGCTTTGCCAATAAATAGCCGTGTGGCCCCGGGCACAATATTTTACCTCAGGGACCCTCAGTCTCCTCCTCTGGGCGCAACTGGGAAAAACAAATAGGTGAGTGACAGATAATCAGAGACATAGTGCATAGGGGCCTGTGCAAAGGTCCTGGGGAGGCAGGGCTGGGGCAAGGCCAGAGAGCTGGACGGCAGAGGAGCGGGAGACCCACGCTCGTGGGGCAGGTGGGAGGGGCTCAGGCGCCGGATCCGCCATGCTGGTTGCCTTTAGCGCTAGCGTAACCAAAACAAGAAGAGGAACCAGGAGCCATGAAAGGTTCCCATGGGATTATAAAGTGATCCTCTGCCCTTCAAGGGGATCGCATGGGAACGGGCGCTCCCAAATCGGTCATCTGTCCGCGCATTGGATCTTGCTTCCATACCTGCAAACTCAGCAGGGGAGACTCTCTGGGCCCCAGAGGCTGCTGGGACATGGGCTTTCCGGGACATGCAGGGGGGTGACATGCATCTGTCATGAAGGAAAATGAAACAGGCTAAGAGTGACAGGGAGAGACGGGGGTGGGGGGATGCTGTTAGAAATGGGACTGACCAAGGCCCCTCTGCAAGGCGCCTCTGGCCAGAGGAGTCAGGAGCGAGCCCTGCGGCTTAGGATGCACAAACCCAGAGGCATCTAGTCATAAAGTGAAGGCGAGGATGGGGCGCAGAGTCACCCCCAGGTCCAGAGTCTGGGCAAGATCTGCAGGAGTCGGCTGGAGACCCGCGTAGACAGCGCCCTCAGCTGGCAGGTTGATCGTAGCTGGTTGAAGGTGACTCATCACCCCACATGGTGCTCAGTCGCATCAGAGACCCCTCAGGGGCATGTCCCCTCCCTGCCCTGAGATAGCTGAGTCCCCCACCCCAAGATTTTCCATCAGGTCGCACCTCACAGAACAGCCCCATTCCCCTCTTCCCTTCCCGCTCGCTCTTCCAGTAGAGCGGCCTCATCTCTGCCTCTCTCCCTGGCCCTCCACCTCCACCCCTTCCTCCTCCACCTCCCTCCTGCCTTTCGTTGCCAGGTGTTTATTTTCAGAATCTCAGAATCCTTCCTACGCCTCTGACATTTACTATTTGGAATTAGAATATTTTCTATTTCTTTTTTCCCAGATACAGGCGGCCCAGTGAGATTTCCCCAGGGACCCTGCCTGCTACTCTCGAGGTGAAGTGGTGGGGGCAGAGCTGGCTATGTGGGCCTACGATCACACCAACCAGAAATTATTAGCACCCCTGTACTCCAGGACCCTCCTTACAAATCAACCCACTTGAGAAGCCCTTAAGGTTGATGTTACTTTCTGCATATAAACTGAAGCTTGGGCAATTAAGCAATAAAACTAAAGTCATACCTCAAGTGAGAGGTGAAACAGGGATGAACCCACAGATCTGTGGGCTCCATAGCTGCTGGTGTAGTGAAAGATGTGCAGCATTTGGGGAGACCAAGAATTCAGGGGACAGGACATTCTAGGCCCAGGGAGCATCGAGAACAAAGTCCTCGCGATGGGAACTTGCCAGTGTTGTAGGGCTGCTTGACAGTGCTGGGGGGCGAGGTCCATGCCCCGGTTAGGACAGGGTCGTTGTGACCGGGGCTCACTTACCAGTGTACACAGAGGCCAATGACATGATGCCAGCTTTTCCAAGCAGAGTGTTATTGCAAAGTCAACCAGAAAGGACAGGAGGGAAACCTCAAATCTGCCTCCGGGGCCTGGAGTAGGCAGGGGCTGTTTCGGGAGCAGGGCAAGGAAGCAAGGGTGAGGATCTGCCCCTGTTGGACAGTGGGGACGTGAGCGGCCCGCGTGAGCTGCTGCGGGAGCGCCCTGGTAAGCCTGAGAATTCCCATGTGGCCTCTGCTGCTGGATCAGGTTGGGCAACATGCCAGACTGCAGGTCAAACCCATGACGGTTCCCATCACCTCTGACGCTCAGTCAACAGGTGGCTTTCCTGCAGGTGGTGACTCGGAATCCACACCCCTTCCCTCTTATGTGTCCTCCCTCCTCCACCGCCTCAGACTGCCCTGCCCAGCGGGCAGAGGGGAGAGAAAGTGAAGAAGGGGCACCTGCTTCTTCACCCCCTTGGCTCAGAAGTGACACTCCCATCATTTCTCCCCACCCCTGAGGACAGTGGGTCACATGGCCCCACCTAGCTGTAAAGGAGGCTGGGAAATGTAGCCCCACCGGGAGTCTGTCTTCCACTCCCCGCAGAGTCTCTGCATAACCCTCACACACATCACATCTGTGTCATCATCCCCAGCAACACCACGCCACCTTCACCCGTCACATCATTGTCCGGTCCTGGAGGCCCTTGGCAGCAGTGTGGACTGGGCAGCCCCATCACCCCTGAGCCTAGTTCCTGCTTCTGTAAATGGGGATTCTGGTGCTTGTCTCACAGGGCTGTCACTAGGCTGTGACGTGGCACCTCCTGAATGGTGGTCAGTGTGTGGCCTGGTCCTTGGTGACACTTCCCTCGGTGGGAGCCAATGTCAGGGGGCTACTGACCCATGGGAGGTTGGGAGGAGCCAGAGGACACTTGGAAGGGCATCGGTACAAACTATGGCCTTTCTAGCTGGCCTTTGATGCTGCAGGTTTTGAAATTTGATTCAAATACAAGAGGGGAATATATTATGACAGGTAATACAGGGAGAGAATAGAAACTGCATTCTTAAAAGACATGTTTTATATCTCTCCCAAAAGGATAGCTCCTAATAAAAACAGCCCTGCTGCTAATTGAGCCGATGCAGATGAGAGCACTGAGCTCCCGCGTGGAGAGGTTGCCAACAGGAGCTGTGGCTGATTCTGGGAGCCTCATGCAGAACTGGAGCGGAGGCCCCTCTGGATTGGGAGAGGCTCTTCTCCCGTTGCTGGAGAGAAGTTGGTTTTGATTCTTGGCCTTGGGACTGACTCACTGTGAACCAGTTACTTAACCTCTCTGTGCCGATGGGCTGTGGACCTGAGCATCCCTTTCTCTGCTTCACTGTGTCCATCCTTCACCACTCTTGGCTGGTGCCCAGCCCCGGGGATTCAAGCCCCCAGCCCCTGGGTGTTCTGACACCATGTTCAGCAGACTTAGCCTTGTCTAGGGTCCCGCTGCTATCTCAGCTGATCTTGCTGACCAAGCCTGGTGGCCCTGGAGTGTCCACCACCCCCTACACCTGTTCACTCAAATCACAGTACAGCTGAGACGAACTGAGTTATGTGCAAACTGTCAGCCAGCTGCAGTTCCCTCACCCAGGAATGTGAGGTAGGGGGAGAGTGAGGATGGGTGTGTGTGCTGCTCTAGGGAGAAACTTTCCCAAGCCTCTCTGAGGCTGGAAGGGGATAGATAAACACCCAACAGAGAAAATAATCCCGATTCCACTTCCCATAAGAATCTATCTGTCGTATTTTTGAAGTTCCAGCTCACAGGGCTAAGTTAAACACAGAGAAGGTATCTTGGAAACGAGGTCAGCAAAGCTCACAGGGTCAACCCCCATGTTTTGCAAACCTCTGCACTCACAGTTCAAGGAAGTTCAGCACCAACCATGTTCTTCAGATAGCCACCTCTGTGGGAAGGATCATGCACCCCATAACCCACCCTCTTTTCTCTTTCATATGCCAGGAACACTCCGAATCTGCTCATGTCTCCCTGAGCCGAAGCTCTCAGGGAATATGTGGCCCAGAATCAGAAGCCCAGTGTGACCCTTCTTCAGTAGGAGTCTCAGCTCTGTATTTAGAGTCTGAAGAGAACTGCCTGATTGCCAAGACCATACTGCCCTGCTCACACTCCTCAAAATCTTCTGTGTCTTTCCTAGAAGAGAAAGAGAGGGAGTTTCTAAAATTACAAAGACAGGAAAGCTCCTCTACTCAAGAAAGCCCAAACTAACAGGGAAACCCACATCCTCATCAAGAATAGGATAAGGATGTCCCTCCCCTGTGGCCACTCGTATCCAACATTGTCCTGGAGGGTTAGCCAGGGCAATGAGGCAAGGAGAAGCAAAAGGCATCCATACGGAAAGGGGGAAGTGTAACAAATCGCATGACTTGGAATATAGACAACTCTAAAGAAGTCCCAGGGAAAAAAGCTATTAGAATTCATAAATGAGTTCAGCAAAACGCAGGATATAAGATAAATATACCCAAGTCAGTTTTTGTATTTCTACACACTAGCAATGAACTATTTGAAAATGAAATTATGAAAACTATTTCATTTATAATTGCACCAAAAACAATAAAATATCTACACATAAAATTAAGGAATTTATGGTCAGTTGCTTTCAGCAAGGGTGTCAAGATAATTCAATGGAGAAAGGATAATCACTTCAACAAATGAAACTGATACAATTGGATAAACACATTAATGAAATTGGACCCCACTATAATTTACCAAATTTACAAATTTCACTCAAAATGAACTATTGACCAAATCTAGAAGTTAAAATTATAAAAGTCTTAGAAGAAAGTATAGGAATAAATCTCTGTGATTGTGGATTAGACAAGGATTCTCAATTATGATACCAAGAGCATAAATGAAAAATGAAAAAAAAAGATAAATTGCCCTCAACAAAATTAAAAATTCTGTGCTTCAAAGAACACCATCAAGAATGTGGAAAGGCAATCTATACAATATAAGAAAATATTTGCAAGTCATAAAAGATTTGTTTCCAGGATGTTTCCCTCCCACAGGGGAGGGACATCCTTATCCTTTAAAACTCAACAATTAAATGACAACCCATTTTTTACTGGACAAATGATTTGAATAGACATCTCTGCCCCATAAAATCTATGAATAACCAGTAATTACATTAAAAGATGCATGACATCCTAATCATTAGGGACATGCAAATCAAAACCACAGTGAGACTGATGTCACTTCACACCCACTAGGATGGATGGCTATAATAAAAAGGCCCATAATAACAAGTGTTAGCAGTGATGCAGGTAAATTGAAATTCTCATACATTGCTAGTGTGAATATAAACTGGTCTACCCACTTTGAAAAATAGGTTGGAAGTTCCTCAAAAGCTCTAACATAGGAACATATAACCCACAGAGCAATTTCACTCCTAGGTGCACAGCCAAAAGAAGCAATAATGTCAACATAAAAACATGTGCACAGATGTTCACAGAAGCATTATTCCTAACAGAAAATTGACCAAATACCCATCAACTGATGAAGAGATAACAAAATAGAGTATGTCCATCCGATGGAATATTGTTCAAGCAATAACAAGAAATAAGTATTAATAAATGAACTTTGAAAATACTGTTCCATATGAATGAAGCCGGTCACAAAACAATCACAGATTGTATGGCTCCCACCTTAGACTGAACACCCCCCATTCATATGCTGAAACCTAACCCCACTCTGGGCATTCAGAACAGGGTCTCTGGTTGGGACCTAGGTTTTAGACGTCATGCCCTCATGAATGGGATGTGAGTACTTTTAAAAGAGAAGAGGCAGATGATTTCTCTCTGTGTGAGGTCACAGCCCAAAAGGTGACTGTCTGCCAGGCAGGAAGGAAGCTGTCCCCCAAACCTGACAGTGCTGGCCCCCTAATCTTGGGCCGCCCAGACTCCAGAACTATGTACTATCAACTCCTGCTGTTTAAGCCAGCCATGTTATAGTAGTTGTTACAGCTAAGACAGTTCCATGTACATGAAATGTGCAGAATAAGCAAATTCAGAGAGACATAATGTAGATCAGTGGTTGCCAGGGGCTGAGGACAGGGCATGGTGAGTGGCTGCTACTAGGGACAGGATCTCTTCTGGGCTGATGAAAATGTTCTAAAGTGAGATAGTAACTGTGGTTGCACAACTCAATGAATATACTAAAAACTAGTTCCATGGGCACATTTAGAGAGTGAATTTTATGGCATTCAACTTATAGCTCAATAAATCTACTTTTAAGAGAAAAATAATAACACCGCTTTCCTGACTAGCGGCAGGGGATAAACTACAAGAACTTCTTGTGCTGTTTCTGGTCCTCAGAAGCCCCATTGGTGAGATCCATCTGGGTAGGGACTGGTGACCTTTGACAGTAACGCTTCAGAGGCATGGCGCATGGCTGGAGGGGCCTCTGAGCTTCTTCGTGGCCTGACACCCTCACTTGCTCAAGCACTCACTACTCACTCACAAACCGACTCACGTTCCCGGCACCTCCATTCATTCATTTGGCTACTCCCACATTTGCTCATTCTCGAAGTCGCACATCCATGCCTCACTCACTCACATACTCATACATCCAGACAGTGAGGGACATTTACGAGGCACGGGACAAGCCCTAACCTGGTGTTCATGGAGCGCTAGTCCTGGTGGGTGACGTGTCCACAGCCCTGGTTATGGGGACATGACCAGTAGAGTTTGTCTGCATCTGCCTGGGGAGGTTGTTCAGGCTTCATGGGAGAGGTGCATTGCACTAAGAAAGGGAAGGGGACGTATCAGGAGGTCATCACAGGAGAAGCACTCTAGGCTGGGGGAACAGTATGTGTGGAGGCTCGGAGGCATGGAAACATTTGGGCCTGCTCAAGGAAGAGCACCTGGCGAGGAAGGATGGACAATTACTCATGGGCAGAACAAGAGGGGAAATGATGCTGGAGAGGCCAGTGTCTGGCCCCCTCCCTAGTCCTCATGAAAAATGCCTTAGGGATTTCGTCCCACTTGTGTGTTATTATTTTCCTCTGCTCTACCGACAGGTGCTTAGAAAAAGCCACTGCTTTTCCTGCCGCCAGGGGCCCAGCTCTCTACTCTACCGAGGAAATCCTACAGATGGTCCTGGCCCTGCTTTTCTAGACCCCTAACCCTCACCTCCTCCCAATCATCAGGTAACCCCGATACATGTATCACATTCGTTCCCCAAGGGTAGTGTCTAATTTTCTTTCCACAACCTCCCTTGGCATGTCAGTGGCATCATGTGTGAGTCATGCGTGAGTCACTTCTGCCTAGATCTGTGGCTTGAGAACACAGTGGTCATGAGCATCAAATGGACTGTCAGTGAAAACTCAGCTCAAGCCCTGACCAGCTGACCCCGGACAATGGCATAATTTCTCTGCACCTCAGTCTGCACATAGATAAAATGAAGCTGACACTCATCAGTGGCTCCTGCCCCCGCCAGTTACCCCTTTGCTACAGACCTCAGGAGCCCAGGAGTTGATAGGGACCCCTCCCTCTGGCTTCGCAGTGGATTTGGGCACAGTGAGGAGGGTCTAGCTAAATGCCACCCCCCACCCCCAAATTCTGAGCAGCTCTTCTTAACAGCCTCCCCTGTGAGGGACCTCAGGCCAGTTTCCTTTGAACACAGGCCTCATCCTACTCACTGTGTCCCTTCAGGATCAAGCACTGTGCAGGGCTTTGTGGCAACTTATAGAAAATTCTAGTTGAACTAACAGAACTTGAAAAAGAAATTGAACAAGCTCTCAAGGGTTGCCCAGAGCATGGAAAGAAACTGTTTGTAAATCAAAATCCATTTCTTTTGGCCTCTGGAGAGCACAGCACTTCAAGGCAACCTTTGGCAAATCCTTTGGTAAAGTGTAGAATTTCTTTCTACTGTAAATAGCCCTCACTCAAGAAACTAGATTCCCCCCTTCCTGCCTCTTTCCCCCGCCTACCCTCCCTCCCCATCCTTCACCTCCTTTTCCTTCTATTTCTTTATAGATAGATACAGATACAGATGTATAGGACGGATGGAAGGATGGATGGATGAATGATTGAGCTACATAATAAGTCAACCTTCATTATTCATGGATTCTTTTGGCTATTAGGGATTTTACCTGCTTGCTACAATTTACTTGAACTCCCCAAATCAGCATTTAGGGGGCTTTGCTGCCATTCTCAGGAGTGACGGACAGTGAAGAGTGTGAGCCTCCAGAGCTAGTGTTCACAGCAGGGGTCAGGCAAGGCCGTGCTCTGCCAACCAATTTCTGCCCTCATGCTATGAACAAGTCTCTTTTTGCCATTCAGTGCCAAGTTCTTTTTTTGGCATTTTTGTGCTTTTCATGGGTGGTTTCACATTTAAACTTGCCCCCTGCTGAGTGCTGAAGCATTGTCCAGGGCCCCTAAGATTGTGACGTGTCTTAGGACACATCAGAGTAAATGCAGAGCATGTTAGAGGCATTTCAAGCATGAGTTACAGTACTGTTGGCCACAAGTTCAATGTTAATGAATCAACAAGATGAACTGAAAGAGAAACACCATCAAACAAGGCCCTGTACTGGCCAGTTCACTTTTGTAGAAATTGCCACACTCTCTCCTGAAAGGCCCATGCCATTTTATGCTCCCACCATCCAATCGCCCACATCCTCACGAGCATTACTGAGGAGTCTCACTAATAATGCTTATTTTAGTTATTCTGATAGGATATAGTGATGTTTCAATGTAGTTTTACTCACATCTCCCTGATGGCTAATGATGTTGAACATCTTGTCATGTGTGCCGAGTTTTCATCTGTATATCCTCGTTAGTGAAATGTCTCTTCATGTTATGGGAATAAAAGAAAACCAACAGGGCCCTCCCTGGTGGTGCAGCGGATTAAAGCACTGCACTGAGAAGCTAAAGCCACTTCCGCATGAGTTCGATTCCCGCCTGCCCCGGAGGTGACCACATGGTGTGGCAGACCTCTCCTGACCCACCCGCTGCTCCCCTCAGCAGTGTGCCTCGTCGATCTGCCTGTTCTGCTCCCCACTCTGTCTCTGGTGAAGCCTCTCACCACCCCTGAGCCTCTAGCCTGTACCCCGGTTCTGTATGTACAAATAAATAAATCTTTAAAAAAAAAAAAGAAAAGAAAAAAGAAAACCAACAAAATGATAAAAGCAAAGGCTATTTATTTTGAGCTTGTGATAGCAAAGGAACTCAGCCATCATCACGTGTATGCTGGCAGAGATTTCTTTTTTTTTTTTTTAAGAATTATTTATTTATGCATACGGACCTGGGGTACAGGAGCGGTGAAAGGATTCACCAAAGACAGAGCAGGGAGCAGAACAGACAGATCAATGAAGTACACTGCTGAGGGGAGCAGCAGGTGGGTCAGGAGAGGTCTGCTGTGCCACGTGGGTCAGCTCCCTGGCTGGGGATCAAACTTGTGCTCAAGCATCTGCAGCTAGCTTCGCAGAGCTGTGCTTTGACCCACTGTGCCACCTGGGAGGGCCCTGGCAGAGATTCAAGGCAGAGGAGTGAGAAAGCTTTACAGGGGCAAAGGAAGCTTCAGATTTGTCATGTTTGAAGGCTGCTGACATGGTGTTACTGGAGACCCCCCCAAGAGGCCAGTCTGGGGTGTACAGTTTGCCCTCCTCTCGTTTGTCCTAGCTTGGAAGCAGGGACCAAAATTATGGAAGTTCAATTAGGTTTTGTTCTTTGGGGCTTCGTGTTACAGAAGTTACTGTCTGGCTACCTGGCTTGTCATCAAAGAGAACGCGGGATAAAGGGCCAGGAGGCACAGATGTGAGTCCAGGTTTTGTTGGCCTATGCATCCTGCTCACTCTTCTATAGGGGTCGGCTTCATTTGTGTATTCAGTCTCTCAATACTTTTTGTCAAATGTTTTCATTGCATTTAGTTATATTGTTTGCCTTTTCACTGTTGAGCTTAGAAAATTCTATCAAGAAGCTAACTATAAGACCTCTGCTGGAGATGTGTTTTGCTAATATCTTCTCCCAGTCTGTAACTTGTCTTTCAGTCCTTTCCATAGGGTCTTTTGCAGATTAAAAGCTAATTTTGCTGCTGTCCATTTGTGCGCTATTTCCTTTCATGGATCAGACTTTGGGATCAAGCCTAACAACTCTTCATTTCGTTCTACGGTCAAAGGTTTTTTTTCTAGGTTTTGTTCTGTTTCTTCCTAAAACTTTTATAGCTTCATGCTTTGCTTTTAATCTAGGATCTTTTTTGAATTTAATTTGAAGTTCATGTTGTGGTTCACTTCTTATCATAGTCTGATTGCTCCCACAAAATTTATTCAAAGGGCCATCATTCCTGCTTGGAATTACTTTTGTACTTCTGTCAAAAATCAGTTGAGTATACATGTTTGTGTATGTTTCTGAGTTCTCTATTCTGTCACATTTATATTTGTGTCCATCTGGCTGTTAATACCAGGTTGTAATGATTTCATGATTGTTGTAGGTACAACCTCACTATCAATTAGAGGGATTCCTCCCACTTTATGTTTATTTCTAAGGTAAGGTTACTTTAATTTTTTGGCCACTGCTCTATTTTTTATTTTTTTAAAGATTTATTTATTTATGCATGCAAAACTGGGGTGCAGGGGATGGTGAGAGGATTCACCAGAGATGGAGTAGGGGGGCAGAACAGGTAGATGAATGAAGTACACTGCTGAGGGGAGCAGCGGGCAAGACAGGAGAAGTCTGCTGTGCCATGTGGGTCACCTCTGGGGCTGGGACCAAACTCGCACTGAAGAGGCTGCCGCCAGCTTGCCGTGCTGCGTCCTCTAGCCCATTGCGCCAGGGAGGGCCCATTTTTTTATTTTTAAATAAAACAAATATCCATGACCATCCCTTCCTTCTACCTCCTTCACCCTTTCTCCCTTCCCCACCTCACCCCAACTCTAGCAACTTCAGTTTGGGTATCACCACCCACTAACAATTTTTATTTTGTTTTCTCAATTCACCTGTTTTGTTTCTTCATACTTGCGGCAAGTGGACTTGTCCAGTATTTGTCTATAGCTCTCTGGCTGACTTTCCCAAATTCTCCTCTCTGTCCTTCCATTTTGCTGCAAAGGGCAGAATTTCATCTCTCTTTATAGCTAATTACTATTCCATTGTGTGTCTATACCACCTCTCCTTCATCAAATCATCTCTTACTGGGCAACTTCGGCTGTTTTCACGTCTTAGCCTGGGTAATAACGTCACAACAAAGACTGAGGTGCATACACTTTTTCAAGTTGATGGTTTCATGCCCTTCAGCTGGATACCCAGACATGTGACCCGTGGGTCAAAAGGCATTTCTATTTTTCGATTTTTAAGAAAGATATAGATGGCTTCTCAAAATGCCTCCACCAACTTACATTCATACCAATGGGTCCGAGCGCTCCTCTTCAGCTGCGCCCTCTTCAGTACTTACTAGGAGTCTGATTTAGGCCAGGCTCACAGGCAAGATGCTATCTTGTTGTGGTTTTGATTTGCATTTTTCTTGTTAAAAGTGATGGTGAGGCTTTTTTCATAGATCTGTTGGCCACCTGTATAATCTCTTTGGGAAGTGTCTATTCAGACCTTTACTGCCTTTCAAACGTTTTATCTATTCTATGTTCTGTACCTTTCCATATAAAGTTTAGAATAAGCTCATCCATGTCTACAAAAAAAAAATTAACTGGGATTTAGACATGAATTGCATTAAACTTACAGTTCAATTTGGTGATAATCGGCATCATTACGACGTGGAATTTTCCAACCTGAATAAGTATCTTTCCTCTTAGTTATTTCTTCAGTTTCTTTCATCGGCATTTTTTAATTTTCAGAATACAGATCCTATCCATGCATTGTTACATGCGAAATAATTTAATTTTATTCTGGGTAATTATAAATTATATTGTGTTTTAAATTTTGGTTTCCACAGCTTTGTTGTTAGTATACAAAAATGCAATTGAATTTTTGTATTGCTCTTGTATGCTGTGAACTTGCTGAACTCACTAGCTATAGAAGTTTTTATTTTAAATAGACTAGTGTTTCAGAGAAGTTTTAATTTCATAGCAAAGTTGAGCAGGAGGTATAGAGTTGCCATATGCTTCCGTAATAGTCTCCCTATTATCAATATCCCCCTCCAAATTGGTACCTTTCCTATGACTGATAAACCTGCACTGACTTCATTACACACATGTTCACTCTTGATCTTATACATTCTATGGGTTTGGACAAATGTCTAATGATTTGTACCCACCCTTTTCGTATCACTGCTCTAAAATCCCACTGTGCGGCTCCTACTCATCCCTCCCTACCCTCAACACCCTGGCACCCTTGGGTCTCTTTACTTCACAATACTTGGCTTTTCTAGATGTCACACAGTTGGATGTATAGAGCATGGCTCTATACATTCAGATTGGCTTCTTTCTCTTAGAAGTGCAAACTTATTGCATTTTCCTCCCTGTCTTTTTGACAGTTCACTTCTTCGTGCTGACTACTACTTACTAGAGTCTATTTATTCTTTCATTTACTAAAGGACATCTTGGTTGCTTCCAAATTTGACAATTATGTATACAGCTGCTATCAACTTGTGAGCAGGTTATATGTGGATGTGAGTTTTCAACTCCTTTAGTTAAATACCAAGGAGCTCAACAGCAGGGCTTTGGGAGAAGTTGTTTACTACCCCACTGACTGTCACCCCAAATGGCTGCACCATTTTGCATTCCCACCTGCAGTGGTGAGAAGCTCCTGTTGCTCCACATTGTCACCAGCACTCGGTGGTGTCAGTGTTCTGGATTTGGGCCATTTTAATAGGTGTGCAGTGGGACGCGTTGTTTATTTAATTTGCATTTCCCTGATGATATCTCTTGCAGAGCAGAAATTTTAATTTTAATGCAATCTGCTTATCAGTTTTTTCAAACCAAAGGTCATTTTAGGTTTTCACCTACATTATGTTCTGAGAGTTTTATCATTTTGCATTTTACACTTAGGTCTTTGATCTATTCTGAGTTAATTTTGGTAAAAGATGAAAGTTCTGTGTCTACATTCACGTTTTATCTTTTATTTCACGCAAGTGGCCAGTTGCCCCAGCACTCAGCCAGTCTTTCTCATTGTATTGCTTTTGTTCCTTTGTTAAAAACCAGTCAGCCATATTGACAGAGGTTTGTTTCTGGACTCTATTCTGTTTCGTTGTTGACATGCCAATAACATGTTCTTAACACATCAGGTGCATGCACTTGGCATGTCATTATGTTCTTGGTATGTCAGACAATGCTCTTGACATGGTCTTAGTGTGTTCATAGCTCAGCATACCATACATATTTCTGTATGCTGTTACATGCTCTTAGCATGTTGGCCACATGTTCTTACTATGCTCAGAACTGGTCTCAGCCAGTAGAAGGAGGTTTCAACTGTTTGGAATTAGTTTGGATGGTCTCAGCCAGTCACAACCAGTTTCAGCCGGTCAGAACTGGTTTGAGCTGGTCAGAACCAGTTTCAGCTGGTTAGAACCAGTCTCAGCCAGTTGCAACCAGTGACAGTTTGCATTGGTCTAAGCAGGTCAGAACTGGCTGAAGACAATTCAAACTTGTCTGACTGGCTGAAACCAGTTTGGACAGGTTCAAACCGGCTCTGACTTTCCCACAGAGTGAAAATGAAACCAACTAAAACTAAAGCCAACAACCGAGTTGTTACAGGGCAACCCCCAATGTGAATTGGGTTGCCTGACTGTGGGTCCTCCGCCACCTGCTTAAAAGGGACAATATAGTCCGATTTAACTGTGGGAAAAGCAAGAGAGAAATACATTTGCTAATGCATCCTACCAGTTCTGCTGACCTGGAACCCCAATAGCTCGCTGAAAACCTGTGAAAATCCGAGAGCTGAGCAGCAAGCTACAGGGCAAGAGAACCCCACTCCCACCCCCCAAGCCCAAAATGTCTGGTCTTATATCCCAACAGACAAAATGGCTGCCTAACTCCACCCTCGGGTCCTAGCAATCATCTCTTTGGTCATGCTGGGATTTGTAGTTCCAGGGTCTGGAGTGGGGCTGGAGCCCACAGAACCTGTATCTGTAGAGTTCGCTCAGGACATCCTTTCCCCTGAACAACATGACACCGCCTCCTATTGGCGTTTCCAAGCAGTTCTGACACGTTCAAACCAAGTAAAACTGAAACCAGTCTGAGAGATTTCAGCCAGTCTGAACCGGGTCCAGAGTTTGAACCTGTTAGACCCAGCAGCACGTGTTTCAGGAACAGTTGGTGTTGGTTTCAGTTCTTTGAAGAAGTCAAACCTGGATTCAGTGGGTGTCAGTGTTTTGAAGTTTTCAGATTTGTTCAGGAAATGATTTCACCCATTTTGAGCCAGTTGGAGGCTGTCAGTTGGTTTCACTTTCAATGGCTTCTTTTCATTGTTTCAGTTTCACTGCCGGTTTCACCACCATTGAACAGGTCAGACCTTGCTTTTCCAAAAAGCTTTAACAAGTGAAACTGAAATGGACTGAATCCGGGCTGAAATGTTTCAGCCAGTCTGAACCGGTTCCAGAATTTTGAGCCTGTTGGAACCAGTGTCACGTGCTTCAGTGGAAAAGCCAGTAGGAGGCAGGGTCCCTTGGTTCCACCCTCAGCTGTCTTGAATTTCAGTTGGCTTTGCAGTTCAGAACCTTTCAGACGGGGATTCAGCCCTCGTCAGAACTGCTTGGAAACGGTTCCCCCATTTTGGAGTGAATACTACCACCTTCAACCAAGATACCCGTGGTAGTCTGCACTGGGCCTGACGGAAACTGAAACTGCAACAAACTGAAAGTGAAACCTACTGACACCGCCTTCTACTGGGTCAAACTGGCTGAAACCAGTTCCAGCCAGCTCTGACTTGTTCAAACCAACTGACACTGAAACCATTTGAACCCATTCTGACTTCATCAAAGAACTGAAATCAAAACCAACTGAAACTGAAATCACCTGACCCTGGTCCCCACTGGCTTAAAATGGTTGAAACAGGTTCTGATCTGTTCAAATCAGTTCCAACAAGTTCCAACTGCTAAAACCTGATCCAACTGTCTCTGACCAGCTAAAACTTACTCTGACTGGCTCAAATTAACTGCCTTATGCCAGTTTCAAACAATTCCCACTGGTTCAAACCAGTTCCAATGACCTCAAAACAATTCCAGTGGGTCAAACGGGCAGAAATTAGTTCGGCCGTGTGCAAGGAAGGCATTTCCAGCCAGTTCAAACTGGCTGAAACTGGATCTGATCATCTCAAACCATTTCTGACCTGCTGAAACTGGTTCCAACCAGTTCAGACTAGCTCAAGCAGGTTCAAACCAGTGCTGGCCAGCTTGGACTGGTTCAGACCTAATCCAGCAGCTCAAACAGACCAAAATAATTTGATTGGTTTTGATGCGATCAAACCAGTTAGAACCAATTTCAGCTGACTTGAACCAGTTGGATTCAGTTTCAGCCAGCTTGAGCTGTTATATATTGTTGAATCTATTTGGTTACATTTTATTGAGGATTTTTGCATCAATGTTAAAGAAAATTATTGGTTTGGAGTTGTCTTGTAATGCCTTTTTCTGAAGTAAGAGGCTCAATTCATGTGGGGCAGGATATCCGTTTTAAGGCCCCTGACTTCTTTCCCTTACTGCCTGAGCTGGGATCAGTGAAACGTTCTTAGTTGATGATGGGTCTGACCTTATCAGCTTACTATAGTCACGATTTAAGAAACTGGACATCACCACTCTTATTTTTATTGACCTGATGGGTCAAGGAGAGTGTCACAGTTAGGGGGAAAGGAGGAAGCAGCGGTAACAGTTAAGAGAAGGCTACAATAATTAAGACAGAGAGGGTGTTGACTGGAATAGGGGATTAGAGTAGTAGTTATTGGATTGATAAGAAATGTTTACGGTCAAGTTCTGGAAATCTTCTGAAAGAGAGCCAGTGGGTTTGCTGATAGATGTGACATGGATGTGAGAAGGTTAGTAGGTGAAGCGAGGCTCCAGCTTTCTTGTCTGGGCAATTGGAAATAAGGATTTGCCTTACCTGAGATGAGGGAGATGATGGGAGCAGCAGTTTGGGACAAAGCAGGTGGAGAACAGGACTTCAGTTGGAATGTGAGGAACATTGGACACTGAGTTGGAGAAGCCGAACATGCAGTAGGATGCACAAACCCAGAGTTCAGAGAGCAGTATGGGTCAAGGTTAATTTGGAGAGTCGATGGGAGAAAGATTGCATGTAATGGATGAGGGCCCCAAGGGAGCAAGAGAAGATCAGGAGAAGACGACTGTGGTTGGAGCACAAACGCACAGGTCTAGGAGCCAAGGAGGAAGCAGCAAAGGAGATGGAGAGGGACAGCCAGGGAGGCAGAAGGAAAACTAGGGGTGTGCGGGGCAGAGGGGAAAAGGGAGAATGGACCCAGGAAGAAGACAAATGAAAATGCTCACTGGGTCTCGGGTCAATTTCACAAGAGCAGTTTTGGACAAAGGGGTGAGAGTGAAATCCTGATATGTGTGTTAAGAGAGAATTGAAGAAGAGTCAGAGATAGTGAATTAGAAAACAATTTCTATAGAGAAATATGGTTGTAGTAGGACAGGGATTTTCTTTGGTGGTAAAAGTAAAGTACCGGCATGTTACACATGGGTGGAAATGATCCAGTGGAGAGGGGAACTTTGAGGGGAACAAGAGAGATGAGAGCTAACCCACCCACAGTGGCCTTGGAAAGGGACGCAGGAGCCTGAAACCCACAGTGAATTCTCCCCGGGGCACCCAAGAAAGGTGCACATTGTTCCAGGGTTTGTCTGTGCACAAACCAAGATGGATAGACTACTTCCGCGTCATGCTGCTCATATTTTTCAACAACTTGTTTTCTTTATTCAAAAAGAATTGCAGCGATCCTCCCATGTTCGTTCGTAGAACTCAAAATCAATCTTTTTCATGACTGCTTAGTCTTCAGTAGAATAGATGCACCATTATTTATGGAACCAATCTCCAATTGATGGACATTTAGGTTGTCGCCAATGTTTTATTGCTATTACAAATAATGCTGTAGAGAAGCTCCTTGCATAAAGGCACATCCTTGAGCTTTTCAGAATCACTAACTTTTAGAAGTCAAATTGTGGGGTCAAAAGCTAGGTGGGTTTTGAATTGTGATAGATGTTGTTCGTGTATCGCCCCCAAGATTACTTCAGACCCTGCCACTTATGCTGTAGGAGAGTCACAAGTTCTATAGCAGATTTGGTTGAAGCGGGTTCAACTTTGAAGCAGTGTCAGAGCCTTGATCAGCAAGCTGCTCTCCCTCATCTCCTAGGGGCAGGCGTCTGCTGACCGGGACTGGGAGCTGGAGAGGCCAAGAAAACAGGGACAAGAGTACAGATTTGGGGAGCTGTGTTGCTTCAGGACAGGCAGTCTGGGCCTCCACACACAACTCCTGTGGAGTCCTGGGGAAGATGTTCAGCTCCCACAGACCCAGATGCTTGTTGAGTCACAGGATCAGGGAGGTAACAAGTTCGAAAAGCCATGTGTGAACACAAACACACTGCTGAGGGAGCAGCAGGCAGCTAGGAGAGGTCTGCTGTGCCATGTGGGTCAGCTCCCTGGCTGAGGATGGAGCTCAGGCCTCAGTAGCTGATGGTAGCTTGACAGCACTGAGGGAGGCCTGACATACTACTCTGAACTTGGCTTGGTTTTCCCAAGTGTTTCTTGTCTGTTGCAGACTCTAGCCCAGGGTACCAAGACAAGTCCTGCCATCTTACCCCTGTGACAATTAAGAAGCTGAGTATGAATGTTATCCCTGTGACAATTTCACAGCCTCTCCTGCCTTACGAGGAGTCCTGTCCTGTGGAGTCCCAGTACAGAATTTTGTAGACTGTTCCTCAGTTTGAATTTTGCCTGGTGATTTCTTTAGAGTAGAACACCACAGAGGCAAAGTTCTTCCTGTAATTACACCACATCATGGGATGCATGCTACATGTGACTTAGCCCTGAGGGATTAACCTCTGTCACTTGGTTAAGGTGGCGTTTACCAAACTTACTGACTAGGTCAGGGAGTTAAACTACCTCTTGGAGAGGGAGTATAAATTATTTGGAGTTCTCTAAGAAAGATTTGTCTCTTCTCTCTCATTTATTTATTGACTCAATTATTTATGTCAGGATCAACTCCTGAATATTTTACACATTGGGTTATAGCCAGCATTGCATTATTTATTTTGTTACTCAAATTGTTCCATTTGGGGAGTCCCTTCAGGCTCCCCAGGCCTCCATTGCTCTGGTTTTTGCACACTTCCTGGGATGATATGATGCCCCAGGCTTATCTGTTTTCTTCCTCAGCCTTAGGATCCATCTTTTCTCTAAGGATTTGTGACTCCTTTTATTGGAGAATAGTATAAAAACCAAGATCTGGACACCAGACCAAGGAATCTTGAAAGTAACCAGGATAAAAGATGCTCCAAAGTCAATAAATTACAGCGAGGATGAAATGGGACCTGCCTTGTTCTGCAAGTGTTAGTGGACTGAATTTTCCTATTTTCTTTGGCTTCTGATCGCTTACCACCCTGGCTGCTTTCTTCCTAGAATAAGCCCAGAGCCCCCTCTGAATGCATGTCAGGGAGGGGTCCCCAGAACCAAAGGCGGTACCCAGAGGAGCCCCGCCCTGTGCTCCCAGCTCTGCTTCCTGACTGACTTGCTTACCTGACGGTAATTAGTTCATTATGTCTAAAGTGGCTTGATTCCTCCTGGGGCTTTGCAGTAATTACAAGGTGGCATGTTATTGGAAATGATTTACGGGACTCAAGCTTTGGATGAAGATCTCAGTGCAGGACTTTGAGCTCAGGTTGTTACAGGGTAGCCCAGAGTGGACTGGGCCACCTGTCTGTGGGGCCTCACCCACACGCTGGCAACTCAGTTATGCTACAGGTACACACAAAAGGGTCAATAAAGGGTTTATTTACAAAAGGGGAAAGGAATAGGAAACAACCCAGGGAAAGAGCGTGGGATACAAAGTAACTGGAATACCTTACGGCTAGGCTGACTGAACACACCGAGTCAGCGGCCAGGAGAGCTGCTTCCCGAGCAAGAGAGCGAGAGATGCAATCATGCCCTATTTATCCCCCAAATGTCCCAGAATTCCTGCTAGCTCCACCCTTCGGTCCTCGCAGTTCTCTCCCTGGTACTGCTGGGAGTTGTAGTTTCCAATCACTGGAGTAGGGGGTAGGGTCCAGAAAGCTGGAGTAGGGGGTGAAGTCCATAAGACTCTGCAGAGTTCCTTTAGGACATCCTTCCCCTTAACAAGGTGAAGGACCTTGCCCAAGGGCAACGTTGGGCGTTGGGTCTGAACCCAAGACTGGCAGTGAAACCTGCCCCTGCCCATTCACTCACCTTCAATTTCTGGGATCCCCCCCCCAACTAAAGTCAAGGAAAGTGAGGACCAGAGGGGGGAAGCAACTTACCTGCAGTTCTCCAGCTAGAAAGTGGGGGTTGCTGTGTGCCCGACTCCTCTGGGGCTCCCTCCCCGCTTTCACCCCCACTCCCAGCCCTCCTCAGAGGAAGGCATGGACATGAGGGTGGAGACCCCTCTTCCCCAAGAGCAGCAGTCTGGGCAACCATCCAGGCCCATCCTGGGCCTGCTCCACACCACCCTCTCCCCTGCTGAGAGCCCAGGCTGTGGTCCCTCCACTGCCTCTTTAATGGTTACCTTCAAGGGCAAGCCGGCAGGCAGACCGAAGGCCTGTCTTGGTAATGGAAGGTGCCTGGGCTCCCGGGGATGCAGGCACCACGCAATCACGTGCCATCAGCCTCCGTCAGGGTCAGCAAATGAGGGGTACGCCGGCCCTGTGGAGCCGGGCCTGGGGTGCCTCGAGGCCCGGTGCAGGTGTGCAGGTGCAGGGTGCAAGAGCCTGTATGCTGCTGCCACTCACAGGAAAGACTTAGTCACGCTCCATCTTCTCACCTCTGAGGTGGGAACTGCTTCCTTCTTTGGAACTCAGTTTTCCCCTCCTCAGGTGAGAAAACTAGATTCTAAATTCACTTGTGTGTAAGCTCCGGGAGGACACAGATCGCCGCTGCTGTGTCCCCAGCACTGGCACGAGTGTGGGTGACCACAGGGGCAGGAAGCCAGGCCACACGCCTCCCCGTCCCATGCCCTCCCCCCACTCCACAGATCCCACCTGTCGAGCTCCCCACCCATCTGTGCCACTCAGAGGCCACGGAAGCTGGGGCCCCGGGTTCAGCAGGAGGAATCTGGGGGGGCAGGAGGGGTGCCTTCCACCTTTGTAGAGTCTGTTGGTGGTCACAGAGGGGCTGCCACAGCCCAGAGACTCCCTAACTGAGCGGAGGCGGCTGAGTGCCAGGAAGACAGGGGAGCTCAGCAAGCCTCACGACGGCCTGGCTCCTGGGTGCTCGGGTGCAGGGTGTTAAAATATGAAAGTGCTGAGTCCACTAACGACCGAGACCCAGGTCTGATATAAAAGCAAAGTGAACCTTTATAGCTAGCTCGAGCTAGGGTCCGACCCAGCGTGATGCGAGGCAGCGCTTTTCTTAAAGTCATGGGTTTATAAAGGCATTGTGGGAGGGGCTGGGCGGTCACAAGTCCCTGCTTGCCAGATGCCTGGTGCAGATAACAGTTAGGTCCTGCAACATTTACTCCAGGGAGGATCAAAATTTATCTGTGGGCAACAGTTTTAGCAACAGTGCAAAGCCTTCCAGCCTTTGCATTCCTCTACACAGGGTGCATCCTGGGGGAGCCCCTTTCTCTGTCAGTTTCTGGTGCCGCTACATCTCTTCCTCACAGACTACCAGGCTGCCTGCAGGGCAATGAGGCCGAGCTGCAGCTCACCTGGGGTTGCCGAGGTTCTGAAAACTCCAGTGAGAGACAAACAGGGCTGGCTCACACTGCTGCCCGGTGACATGGGGCCAGGAGAGCTCGAGGATGGGGAGAGGGGTGGTGCTCCCTCCCCTGTGGTCAGGGTAGGTGTGGACCACCTCGAAGTCTCTCCCAGACCCAGGACACATTCTTCAGGCACAACCACCACTCCCGAGGGGAGAGAGACATCCCCACGGCCCGCCAGCCTGTGGGGTCAGAGCTGAGGTTCAGGACAGGAGCAAGAAATGCCGCGCTGGGTGGCTCAAGAAACAAGCCAGGACCAAACTGTCCCTGGGACAGGGGCAGACATGGGCCCAGCAGCACAGGCCCCCCCCCCAACCGACTCTGCTCCCCTTCCTTGGCCCCCATCTTACCATGACACCCCTTCATTTCCTGCACAGAGCATGTTTCAAGTGCCTTGTGTTCCCCGCTTGATTAAAGTGTAACTCATTTAAGGCTCTCATGGCTATTTCATGTCTCCAAAGCATATTTTTCACAGGAAGATCAATTCCAGGAGAACACCTAGAGTCTGTGGAAATTAAATCTATTAACCAGTGAAAAGTGGCCGATCGCACAAGGAGGGGACCTTTGATTAAGACCCACAAATGTGTGAACTGCAGCTCTTCTGCTGGGAGCGCTGGGTGCAATTCACATGGGGTGGTGGGGGGCTCATGAGTATATTTTTTTTTTCCCAGTGGTTGAAATTAAACTTCACTTCTGAGTCCACAGAGGAGATAAGAGGAGACTCATCAGAGTGCTGGTCAGCCCCAAGTGGTGGATGAAGGAGACCCCCAGGGGCCTCTTCCCCAAACTCAGTGACAGTGTTGAGGAACAGCCTGTTTCCCAGAGCCCCTCCCCCAGTCTGGGCATTGTGCACCCTCACGTGGTCAGGGCAGTGGGGATCAGTGAACACGAAATGCTACCTCAACGCCACAGTCCCATAGGAAAGGAGGCCGGGGTCTCACACTCAGATCCCCTGCCACATACTTGGACTAGCCACTTACTCCTCTGAGCCTCAGTTTCCCCATCTGTGATGCTGGGCCAAAACCCCCTGTCTTCCCATGAGCACAAAGCCCTTGCAAGAGCCTGGCACAGCGCTCAGTAAGGCTCAGCTGGGACTGACCTCACGTGCTGTGCTGTGGGCCAGGCCTGGGGATGGAATCCAGTGTCGTGATGCCAAACACTGACCCTCCTGCCACAGGGACTAGAGGGGTGTCCCCCGACCTGATCCAGCCCTGAGTCCACGGTAGCTTCTGACCACGTGCCCTTGACAACATTCAAAGACG
>NW_004567109.1:14426615-14441784 GCF_000260355.1 Condylura cristata | reverse complement strand
AATCCCCTCTGGGGTTAGAAATAAATGAAATCTTTTAGTAAAAGAAGTAATAGACACAAGGTTGTCGGGCTGGGCTGTAAATATGCGATTCCTGTGTCCTGTCCTCTTAATCGGCATGACGGACCTGGCCTCAGGCTGCCCTGGACACTCCTGTGGAGCTCTCCCGCTTCTGGCTCAAGACAGCCCAGTGCACCCAGCACAAGTGAAAAGACACAGCCTCCCTGCAGGGCCCAGATTCCCTCTGTGCCATTCCCAGAGTCCCCCGCTCTGTGCCAGACCCTCCCCATTCTTCTCTGTCCCCCAGCCTTGCTCTTCCTCCAGTACCCTCCAGTTCATCCCCCCCCACCCACCCACCTTTGTGGATTCAGGTTCCAGAGACCATGGAAAGGTCATCTCCATATTCCATATGGTACAGGCTGAATTCATCAGGGCCCCACCGCCAAGGGAGCGCCTTGTCCGCCTCCCTCCGCCCTCGGGCTGCTCATCCAGCAGACACTGGGCTCAAGCTGAGCGCCTTTGCACGGAATTCCTGATGGCTGCTCGGTCCCTCAGAGGACTCCTGCGCAGCCCCTGTAATGACATTCATTAGTCTGTCTGACATCAATACTGTTCGCAGGTTAATATGTTTAACTTAATGAGGCATCTATTTTCAGTTAGAAAACTCCTGAAGAAGCATGTTTTCTCCTGATGAACTAAGCTGATGAGTAGATTAATCCTAGACTTGAACAAGCTGACTAAGAAAATGAGTCCAACCAGCTTCTTTTGCTTCTTTAGCTATGGGCTGCACTGAAATTAATTTGCATAATGCTGCTCATGTCTTAGGGGAAGAAAAAGGAAGCACATCCCTGCTTGGCCTGGTGATTTGTCCTCCATGTGCTTCCTGCTCATCCCCAGCCCCAGTTCCAAGCAGATGAGACGAGGTCCAGTCTGAAATGATGGAGGGGGCGGGGAGGACCCCAGGATTGAGTAGCAGGGGGCTCAGAGACAGCAGAGAGACAGCAGCCTCGGGGCACAGGCAGGGAGTCCTACTGACCCATCGCTGTCATTATCAGCTTTTCGGGGTTCACTGTGCCAACCTCCTGGTGGGTGATCAACAGTTACCCATTGAATGAGTGAAATAGATGCCGAACGAGTGATGGACTTTATCGCTATTCAAGGAATCACATGCTCTCAAGACAGAGGAGCCGGTGGGGTCCCAGACTTCTGGTGGGGAGCCAGTGAGTGGGACTCCTGGCCTAAGGGTCTAGGATGACCCCAAAGCAATCACTGTTACTGACTGGGCAGGTGGATTTCCCCACTGAGAGCCGTGGCCAGCTGTGAGATGCCAGCCGGCATGCACTTTGCTTCCTCCAGGGGAAACTCTATGGCCACTGGGCCTGCAACCTCCTGCCCCATATTAGAATGGAGAGCCCCAGTCCCTCTCTGCATCCATGTTGCTTGCTTAGGGACCTAAACTCATTCTGAGAGCAAGACCAGCCTGGTTTTGTGTGTCAAAGACGCGAGTGGGGTGGGACTTAGAGACAGGCTGAGCCTTGGAATCACAGACCGGCCGGGCAGTTACAGCAAGAATCCAGGCAGAGGACAGTGGGAATGTGAAAAAGCCTCCATCCTGCAAGGTGCACAGAATGTTGGCTTGAAGCACTTACACAGATCCTGGCACACAGCAGGCCCTCAGGAGATGGTGGCTATGATCAGATGATTGGATGGCGGGGTGGGGTGGGGAGCATGCAGATTAGATATGGAAGCTCACAGCTGCCTCTCCTCCTGGCCCTGGCCCCAGTTTCTTTGTCCAAGGAGAAGCAAAAGGTAAACTCTGAGGCTTCAGAGAGCATTTGCTGAAGGTGAGCGTAGAGAGGACACCCTGTGCAAGAAGGGGCCCCTGCAGGGGTTGATGTCACCAAGGATTAAGGACCTTCTACCTGATGCTCATAAATACCAAAAATATGCCACGAGGGTCTTGCAAAAAGAAAGGACTTTAAAATGGAGCTAGCTCGACAGGAAACAGGGCACCAGAGTCTTACCTGCTTCCCCAGTGCCCGGGGCTTTGGCTTGTATCACGGGAAGTAGGGTCAGAACAAGAGAGTAGAGCTCCTCAAGAATGTGGGTGTGGCAGGGTCATTGGGAAAAGCAGACAGGGACAGGGGGTGCAGAGGTGGCCGAAGATCACGCGTGACGTCCTTTATAGACTGGTGGTCAGCTCCTCTCGATGCGTGGACAGCTTCTGGATGGGGCGTGACCTGTGTGCTTACCTGGAGAGGCAGAATTGCTGGGAACAACAAAATTGTCCTGGTATTGGAACAAATGGGATCCAATTTCATCAGTCAGGTTGAAAAATAAAATTTAAAAAAATGATTAGAATTGACTCCTAGCTAATCTCTGGGTAGAACGAATGCAGGACTAGTTTTAAGGTGGGCTTCAACTTTGGGGGGCTAGTAACAACCAGGGCTTTACAGTGGTGGAAAAAGACAGGAAGCAGGATTCGGTAAAGGACAAACTGACCTTTCACGGGTTCAGTGGAACATTTTGAAGGGGAAATTCATCATTAAAGGCAAAGTCCTCTTTCTCAATCTAAATGAAGACAGTTGAGGCATCAGAGTATGTGCAGGGTGACATGGTGACGTGCATCCCCCAAGGTCACACCTTCTCCGCCTCTAGTATGTCCTCCAGATGGGACCCTAACTGGAGGTAATTACGTCAGTCCTCTGCTGTGTCCACATGGGAGGGAGATCACAAGCATTTCTTTGGGAATGAAACTGTCAGCCACTAGCCCTTAGCAAACATAGCTTTTAAGTGAGTATTGGTGGGGGGAGGGGTTGAGTGCAAAGAAGGCCCCAGGGCAAATCCACTTCTTTACAAAGGCAGCTTTCATGATTGTTGGCTTTGTTCTCCATGGACATTTCTGGCAGAGAATTCAGAGGCAAGGTCAGACATTACCCCAGTGAGTAAAGAGGGGGAGACACGTTTGAACAGGGGCCTGAGCTGGACTCCTGAGTGAGAGTGGGCCCTCACAAGCCCCCAGGTGGTCTGGAACCTGTGCTTCCTATCTCTGGCCTCAGTTTCCCCAATGTGTGAAACAGATCCGTGCGGCCAATTAGCGTTGAAGGAGCTCTCTGAGTCCAAAGTGATAACCACATCAAGTGACGCCCAGATGGAGGAGGGTGGGTGGGCAGGGGTGGGAGGCAGGGGTGGGAGGAGGCAGGAGGGATGGCCCTGGTGTCCTGCCCCTGTTTAAAGTGCCGCCTTTACCACTCTGTCCACAGCCAACCTGCACCCACCAGGTTTGTGGGGAGGGCTTGTCTGGTCAGCGAACTCCTTGACTCAGCCCCAGATGGCAGAAACCAACTGTCTGGCACCGATGTCCCTGTCCTGGGAAGTCCTCACTGATGAGGTAGCAGTATAGCCTGCCACCGTGTCTGCTTCCTGGCTCTCTCCCCTCACCCCCTGTGGTACTGTCTCCACGGAAGAGCACACCTCTCTGTCTTGCTCCCCAACTCAGCCACAGCCATGGAATCCTTGTCTTAAGTTTTGCCATAAGGAGACCCAGAACTAAAACAATAAGTGAGAGACAGAGGTGGCACGAGGTACTGCTGAGTTCTGTGCCAGGCCCAGGGGAGGCCAGCTACCAGGAACTCTTTGAGCTGAACGCTTAGCCCCATGTGTGCGCATGTGTTTGTGTTTCACTTTACACTGGGATACAAAGTTTTGTCTCTAAGAACAGGCCCTTTTTTTCTTTTTTTAAGATTTATTTATTTGTGCATACAGAACTGGGGCACAGGCCAGAGGTGCAGGGGTGGTAAGAGGATTCACAAAGACAGAGTGGGGAGCAGAACAGCCAACTGAGGAAGTACACTGCTGAGGGGCGTAGCCGGCCGGTCAGAAGAGGTCTGTGGGCCACGTAGGTCAGCTCCCTGGCTGGGATCGAACTGTGCTGCAGTGGCTTCGGAGAGCTTCATAATGTGGTGCTTTAACCCGTTGCGTCACCAGGGAGAGCCCAGAACAGGCCCTTTTTGCTAATCACCGCAGACTATGAGGGTTGGGAGTGGCAGGAGTCACAACCAGACAGGCCCCAACTCCAGAGCACTCAAACCAAAGAGTTCATTTTGTCAAATGATGTGTAATGAATTAATTAGAAAACACGTGAATCACTGAGGAAGAAGTGAACCAAAGAACCATGAGTAAATGCCTGGTGGGAGCTCTGAGTAGGTAGGTGAGAGCATTTTAGAAGGAGTGAACGAATGAACTGCTGAGAGAATCCATGATGTGAGGGAGGAGCTGAGCATGGAGGGGAGGATGGCGGAGGACACGCCATGGAAGCAGGGACGACAGTTATCAGGGAACGAGCGAACCCCTGGGTGAGTACGTGAAGACATGAGTGAAGAAAACCAAAGGGTGACAGAATGATGCAGTAGAGCTGAAGGTATAAGAAGTAAGCAAATGAGGAATTATAGAAATGCAAACCTGGGTATGTGCTGGCTGGACAGGAGGGGAGGCCCCTAGAGTGGCTGAAACTGTCCCAGGGAAGCGTCTTTCCTCAGACCTGGACCCAGGACGTGACAGGTCGATATTTTTCCTCCAAGAGGTGTCCAAAGTGACGTCAGTCTGGATTTACTAAGAACACCACTAAGTAAATATCGATGCTGTCTGAGTGTGGGGCACTCCTTGGGAGAAGCTGGCTTCAGTGGAAAGAGCCGCATGGAACAGGCTCTATTGTCTTCGCCACTAGGTCACAGATGACTACTCATTATGCAGACAATCCCTGGCATGATTTCAATAATCTCTATTTATATGACACATTTTCACTGCCTCCTTACAAATTAACCCCTGGAGGGGTAATTAATGTCATCGTGGGAAAGTTGGCCACATGACCTGTGAACAGGCGTGGGGCTGCCGCCCTCTGTCCTTGAGCCCGCCTGGCAGGGGGCGCTCAGAGAAGATGGGCAGAGACACGGATGCTGTCTCCCTGTGTGTGGCGTCATCCCGTCCTGCTCAGGGTAGGGACTCCCCCTCCCAACGAAATGAGTAAGAAGTGATCAAAACATAGTCGCACCGACAGGAGATCAGTTATGAAAATATGTGCTTGGATAGAAATGGAAAAGGATGAAAGAAAACATCAGTTACTATCTTTGGAGGTGAGATGCCAGTGTTTTAGATACATCTTGCACATTGCAAGTGGTTCCCAGTAAATGCACGTTATTACCCACGTTGAAAGAGAGCTCAGCGGTACTCACACCTGGCCTGGAGGGGGCGCCCTGTCCCGGCCGCCGCCTCTCCCTCCCCTCGGGTCCCTGGCGCACTTGGCATCTGTCCCGCCCAATTAGCCCTTTATTATAGATAATTTTGTTCTCTAATTGTCTGCTCTGCATAATTTAACACAGTCATACACTGTCTTGTTCTCTAACGTTTAATTTAGCGTCTCTTGGCCTCAGTTTCTCATCTCTAAGTGCAGTGGGGACAGAAAGGGAAACCTGTGTGCGGGCCCCTCCGGGCGGGGACCCCTGGGCCCCTGACAGTAGGAGCGCCCCGGGCCTAGCGCTGTGCTAAGCCCCTGACATGCATTACTTTACCATGTCAACACCCTGTGAAGGAGGCAGTTTGCTCTCTCCCCACTTTACCAGTGAAGACACTGACGCTCAGAGAGGTGTAGAAGCTTGTTCAAGGTCACACAGCTCAGAAATGAGACTGAGCCTTGACTCTGGGCAGGCTGCTCCCGAGTCCCTGCCCTCCTTGCTCTGTTGAGTGCCACCTTTACTACGCCTAGACCCTGTGCCAAGGACAAGACAAGGACATTTGCCAGCAAGCTGAATAGTGGTGAAGTAGCAGAGGGGGTGGGGCTGGAATGTGGGTGGTGGGCAGGGGAAAGGGGGTAGGTTGGAGGGGGTTGGAGCAGAAATGGGGGTGGTGGCAGTGGGGTGGGGGTGGTGTCACAGGGCAGTCCCAAGGTGAACTGGGTTGCCTGGCTGTGGGTCTTCACCCGTGCACTCAAAGACACTTATAATAAGATTCAGCTGCAGGCACGGGCAAAAAGGTTAATAATGAGTTTATTTACAAGAGAAAGGGAAAGGAATAACTCAGAGTAAAAGAGAGATGACTTGGCGAATGCATCCTACCAGTTCCGCTGACCTGGAACCCCAACAGCACACTGAGAGCCAGTGAAAACCACGAGCCAAGCCACGAACTAAGAGCCCAAGAGAGCCCCAAAGCCCACCTGTCTGGTTTTATATCCAACATGACTGTGTAACTACACCCTCAGGTCCCAGCAGCCCTCCCTTTGGCGTTGATGGGATTTGTAGTTCTGGTGTCTGGGGTGGGGGTGATGTCCACAAAGCCCGTATCTGTAGACATCCTTTCCCCCAACAGTAGTAGTCGCAGTAGTAGTAGTAGTGGCAGTGGTAGTAGTGGCAGTGGTAGTGGTGGCAGTGGTAGTGGTAGTGGTAGTCGTGGTATTAGCAGTAGTGGCAGTGGTAGTCGTGGTATTAGCAGTAGTGGCAGTGGTAGTCGTGGTATTAGCAGTAGTGGCAGTGGTGGTAGTGGTAGTAATAGTCGTGGTAGTAACCAGGCCAGTTTCTCTGCATCGAGGGTTCACCGTGTACCAGGCCTTTGACACTGTTAGGGTGGGGAGTCCCCACAACATCCTGCACCCAGAGACTGCCCTAGGATCCATGCTGCAGAGGCTCAACAAGCTGTGGCTTTGCCTAGAGCCCCACCCCCAGGTGCTGTTAGCCCAGAAACATGCCTTCAGGTGCTTTGTTTGTCAAATCCTTACAACTGTATGTAGCAGTATTGTGGTCCCCGTTTTATAGAGACACAGAAAACTCAGAGAGGTTAAGTAGCTTTGCCAGGGAAGTGGCAGGGTCCAGGCTGAAAACCAGAATGAGCCCAAGTCCGTGCTCTAACCACGAGCCGCACTGCCGCCTCCACCACCCTGGGGCTCAGAACACTTACGAGGGCCTGAGCAGCCTCCATCGGGTTGTGGGGTTAGAATTCTTCCCAGAGAGAGTCCCCAGAATAAGTAAGGAGCTGCTGTCTGAGTGGGGAAGCGGACTGAGCAAGGGGTTCAGAGTAGAGAGAGGAGCAGGGACCCTGCAGCCCAAATTGCCAGCACGTGGGTGGGCTCCTGCAGGCGCCGGGTGACACCGGGGAGGGGTGTCACTTTGTGACGGTGGCCAAAGCTGTCGCCTGGTGGAGGCCGTGGGGCCCAGCCGGATGGGGCCACCTGCCCGGCAGAAATCACAGTGGGTGTGGGCCGTAAATCCTGCAGAAGTTTATGGCCCAGGGTAATTGTTCTAATTGTCGCTGTCACGCCTAATAACATTATGTGGCAGCCATAAATTCTGGAAGTCTGAAGTGGGCGCTGGGGAAGGGAGCAGCTAAAGAAGGTTTGGAAGCGATTCGAAGGGCAGCGCACTCAGGAAGGGGCTGGCCGTGTGCTCTGGGGCAGGGACAGGGTGTCTCCTCGCCGGTTCTCTGGGTGCGATGTTGGAATCACTGCAGACATCCGCACCCCGGTGAGATGCCCTCACAGCCCCGCGCAAGGACAGTCAGCTGTGAGGACGGGACACTCCTGGACCCTGAGACCCTCCAACCCTGCATCTGGGACCCTGAGTCTCGGACAGCACTGCAGCCTCTGGGCCTAGGAGGAAGAGGTGGTGCAAGACACCCGAGCCACCTCGGCTCTGACGGGGCCTCCACTGAAAAGTGGGGAGACTTTCTGGAGTCAGTGAGCCCACGTGTGATGCTCAGTGCCGCACCTGTGGACCTGCATATAGGAAGGACTGAGAAACCGCAGTCAGGGCCAGGGCCAGGGCTCCTGGCGCTCTCGACCTCCATCTGCCTGTTGGCATCACCCAAGACTGTGGAACTATTACAGGGCAGCCCCCGTGTGAATTGGGTGGCCTGACTGTGGGTCCTCACCCATGTGCTTAAAAGGAATTGTGCTAAGATCCACCACAGGCGCACACAACAGGTGCCTTCCACACTCCTTGTCACCCGTTTCCAGACCCCTAAGGCTCCTCCCATCCCCCTCTCCCCAGAACGCCTGCTGAGCCCCCTGCCTAGAGCACAGCTGGGCACTCAGGCACTCAGCAAACTTCAGTGAGAGAGTAAGGGCTGAGTGGGCCTCAGTTTCCCCACCTGGGAAAAAGAAGTTCACTCTCTGGGCTCTTCAGGAGCTCTCCCAGTCCATCCTGACAAGGCCATCTCTCTGGGAAGCTGGGAAGACTGGAAGAGGTAGAATGGCCCTGGTGTGAGTGCGGAACCCTCAGGGCCCACAGCCAAGCATCCCCCAAACCCCCAGTTACACATGATGCCCACACTGCCACCATGGAGAGGCCAGTGGCCCTGCCACAGCTGTTAAACTGTGACGTGCCCGCCTGGGGGTGCATAATAGTCAGAAGTGGCTCTGCATATTTTGATAAACCTATAAATACAGAGTGTAATTACCCCTCATTAGCATGGGCTTCTGTTCTGCATAAGTGTAGATTGTCTCCCCAAGAAGGCACGTGGCCAATTCACGGCCAGGACACACTGACACCAGCCTCACAGACAACACGGAGCGTGTCCACGCATTGTCCTGGGGAGGGGCAGCAGGGAGGATGGTGGGCAAGTCTCCCCATGCTTGACCGCCACCCCAGCCCCCACACTGCCAGAACACCTAGTGATGCACAAATCAGGAGCGGGGGATGCGCGTGGCTGCCCACCCAGCAGCTGCTGGCCCAGACCTCGTTGGTCTCGCTGAGGCTGGGCTAAAGCCCTCTACCCAGATACAGTCTTGGAAGTGGGCATGTAACCCAAGAAGTATGAGAGGAAATACTTTTACAATTTTCTTCTGCCTTGTTCCACGCCCTTTTCTTTTCAACTTGAAAGCTGTAGCAGAAAATGCAGCCAGAGCAGCCATCTTGCAAGCATGAGGCAAGAAGCTAAAGAAAAATGCCAACATAGTCAAGGGTCCTCTACACTTATGTCTCTGTTTCAGACCTTGACTTCAGGGGGTGAATGACGTGTCATATAAGTCTCTGAACCTCCAAGTTCCACATGGATCTCAGCCCAGAGGGAATCTCAGTTGCCTTGCACTGAGTAACGTGGACAGTTGAAGGAAGGAGTAAATGAAAAGTGCTTTCGACTCTGGCAGCACCACAGAGTTGGGAATGGGGCTAGGAGAAACAGAGCCTCTTATGGACAGGGCATGCCACTCCGCCCTCCTGCTGGCACAGACCCCCCTGCCTGTCCCGCAGCCACCAGGAAGCTGTGGGAGCCTTTAGCTGTGACTGCTACTTCCCACACCCCCCAGCACCTGACAGACCCCAAGAGACAGGCTCTGAGCTCTGTCATTTTCTCTTTCACAAATTGCCTGAGAGACGGGGGACGGGCACCCTGAGAGGAGACAGCCAGAAGGGGGCAGAAACCATCAGGCTATGCAGGCTCGAAATCCTGAGCTCCAGATTTTGCAGGCAGGCAGGATTAGAGAATCAAATCAAGCGAATTTTGCCATCAGAGTAAGAAATCTGTCTCCCCAAAATGCTTTACTTTGACAGTTGGCTTCAAGAGATTTGACAGAATTCATTTTTCCAGCAAATAAGATCAAGGCATGAAGTAAGACTCATTTTCTCCTGAGAACTCTGTTAACTGCTTGACATAATTGTGGGTCACTCGGGGAAGGGGTTGGCAAATCTGGTGTCTCGTTATTTTTCCCATGGATGCCTCTCATCTCCGGAGCACGGAGAGGCCCCGGGAGGAGGACTCAGGGCCTGTGGGGAGGAAGGAGGGGCCAGAGCCCAGTGGGGCCCTCCTGCCCCGGGGCCAGAAGAGCCCCAGGAGGGGAAGTAGAAGACGCTAGTCCTCCTTTGAAAATTTCTGTAATTTCTGTCCCCCGAGTGGGCAGAGAAATGCTTCACCTTAGTCAAATGCCTCTATTTCCACGTCCGTGAAAGCCTGTGGCCTTTACCTCCCGTGGGAGCTGCAAGTTCAGTGAGCTCAGACGTGACTCAGCAGGACCTCACCCCGACTGCCCACAGGCCCAGGGAGAGGGCTGGGTCCTCTCCTGTTCAGGGGCTCACAGAGAAATGGTCCTGGCTGTTGCCTAGTGTCCGTTCTTCCCTCCAGCACACACTCCGTCTCTTCAGAAACCACGGAACAGTAGGCTCCCACTAAAAACAGCAAATGTCTCCAAATGTCAGGGCCCTGACCCCACCAAGGGTGGCGTGTGCCTGTGTGCGCGTGAATGTGCGTGGGCACGCATGCCCGCGGGCACCCCTCACACCCCCCAAGCCTCCTCAAATCTGACACGGTCTCTGACAGAGGTTGGCACAGTCACAGGACGGGCAAGAATCCCCACGTCCTGCTTCCGGCCACTCTGCCCAGAGCATGGGAGGAATGGGCTTTTCCCATGACTACCCAGGGAGTCACACTCAGAGCACCCCAGGGACTGGACAAATGAAAGAGCCCATTTGTCAAATAGACTCACGTAACTCACACTCCAGCGTCTGCCACTCTGCCTTAGCATTTCTTCATGTTTCAATTACCTGGGCTGTCCTGGGCACTGAGGAGCTGGCGTCAGGTGGACTTGAGCACTGGTGAGCCTGCGTCACACAGCAGGTGAGCACCTGCGCACAGGTGCGGGGCCCTCTCTCTTGTGCCTGTGGCCATGGGTGCACCCTGTATCGGGCGACAGGCCTTGCACCAGGTAACAGACACAGCGCTGGAAGAGCCTGGCTCAGTGGTAAGTGCATCTCTCCAAAGCAGCTTTATTCTTTCAGGGGAAATGGGGCCTTTGGAAAAGAATCAGGGGACCTGAGTCCAAATCCAGATGTCATTGCTCACTTGCTTGACCCTTCTGAGTGTCAGTGTCCCTGTCAGTGAAAGGAGAAAGCAGCCTCACCCTTGGCTGGAGGAGGTTGGAGATGGAGGGCTGAGTCCTGGTGACTCGGGCTGCCCCTCCGTCTCCCACTCCTCTTCTGCCTCCAGATGGAATGCAGGGCGGGGCGGGAGTCAGGTCACCCCCTGCTTCGGCTTTTGATGCTACTTCTCGGTCAAGTCTCTGGGACCCCCCAGTGACAGGGAGTCACCCCTGAACAGGGCGGCCAGAAGCCCAGGACTGAGAGGACAGAGCAGGGAGCCCTGAGCTGCTGCAGCCTCCAGGCACCAGCCTGTGGCACAGCCCAGGGCCCGCCCTGAGGGCTGCACACAGACCCCCACTCCCCCTTCGCCCGCGGCTCCAGCAGCCTAGGGAGAGGTAAAAATGAAGAAAAACAGGGCCCTCCCTGGTGGTGCAGCGGGTCAGAGCACAGCACTAGGAAGCTAGAGCCACTTCCACATGAGTTCGATCCCCACCCGGAAGTGACCCTCATGGTGTGGCAGACCTCTCCTGACCCGCCCGCTGCTCCCCTCAGCAGTGTACTTCATCCATCAGCCTGTTCTGCTCCCCACTCTGTCTCTGGTGAAGCCTCTCACCGCCCCTGAGCCTCTGGCCTGTACCCCAGCTCTATATGCATAAATAAATAAATCTTCTTTTTTAAAAAATGAAGAAAAATAATAAGGAAAAAGGAGATCTGAAATCTCCTGGGGAGGACAGCACTCATTTGTCAACGTCTGGCTAAGCCATCTGGAAAATTGAACTGTAAACACGGCAGCTCTTTAACCACTGACTCAGGATGGAGCCGTCAGCAGGTGCGGGGTGGGGGTGGGTGCCGGGGTGGGGCTGACCCCACCATCACACCACTGCCAGTGGGCAGCAGGACTAGAGGGAAGCCAACTCTGCCGGAGCGCCTGTGTGGCCCTGGGGAACCCCACTCCTCTCTGGGCCTCTTCTCCTCCTCCCTTATGAGAAGTACATGGAGTGTGGGCTGGAAAGAGATGGAGAATCTCACACCTGGGAAAGTGAAAGGGAAAAGAGGTGCAACCTCAGTGACTACCACATTCGCCCCAAAGCTGGCTCCAGGGTCCTGTCTGAAATGGAGCCTTCACCCTCCACCAGGAAACCGGGGGGTCAACCCAGACTCCTCCCCCCAAGCTCTCTCCCCTCAGCTCTCAGGAAGCCTCACTCAGGCCCTGAATATACTGCTCTCACCCCACTGAGGGCCTTTGCCTGCTGTCTCTACCCTTAGAATGTCCAGCCCCAGCCTCAGCCTTCTAAAACTCAAGTCCTTCAGCTCAAATGTCACCTCCTCCAGGTGGCCTTCTTGGATCCCCCATGTTGCCAACTTTGCTCGTTCCTCCTCCATTACCAGGAAATACAGCTTGTGTCCTTACAGTTAGTTCCCATCGGTCCACTAGACCATCGGCTGTTAAAGGTGATAGGAGGCTTTTCTCTTCGCCTCCTGATGCCTGGCACATAGTAGGCTTGCAAGGATAAATGAATGAGTGGATGGGTGGGTGGATATGACCAGCCTCCATTTACCCAGGACCCCCTGTGCCCCAGGCACCAGGCTGACATTTTACCAGCATTATTTCATCTAATCCTACAGCTCCTCTGTGTGCTGCCATACCCCATGTTACTGAGGGGAGCCAAGCCTGGGGTGGGGTCACTCCCCAGAACACGTGGAGTAAGCTGAGGCAGTTGGGCCCCTGCTCACCTCCCTGCGAGACCCTTCCTCTCTGCTGAGCTGACCCCCACTTCCCGGTCACCCCAACGCAAGCCAGCCGATGCTGACACTCACTGGGGACCTAGGACGGCTTAGGCTGAAAGACCGCGAACACCTAGCATCTGTTCTAGAGCGGGAAGGACCCGCCTTCCCCATGCACGCTCAGGGACGTGTGTCTCCCCAGGGGATCTCTGCCCAAGGGACAGGAGTGACCCGGGAGCCCCAGTCCTGCCCATGCTCTTCACCGGCAGAGACCCGCTGTGTCCCCGCTGGGCCGGCAGCCCCCAGGCCCACATGGACACTGGCAGTTCCCTGCCCGTGGCCGGGAGTTCACCTGTGCTCAGGGGACTCGTGCTGTGAAGTCCGAGTGCTGTGTCTCCCGTGAGCAGGACCTAGGGGCCATTCAGGCCCAAAGACCTGGGGCGGGGGCGAGGGAAATCTCAGTGAAGAAGTGGGGGAAGAGAAGAGGAAATAGGATGTGCCAGGGAGATTAATCCACTGCTCAGACATGAAAGAAATACATTCAATTATATTTTATTGCTTTTCATTGGAATGTACACGTCGTACTTAGCTGCCTGCAGCCTCGGATTACCCAGAGAGAAAGCACAATGAAAGATGGAAGAATAAAAACATAGACAAAAGCTGCTTCTGAAATTGGAATCATTAAGAGAGAAATAAAAGCCGGACTTGAGACAAAAGCAGCCACTTGACACTCAGCACTGACCCAGGTCCCTGCAGCCACGTGGCCCCATGCCAGCTGCCCTTTCACAGTGGCCTGACCACCAGCATCAGTCAGGGGCCCGGGCTGTCGCCCTGAACCTGCCCCGTCACACTGTGTGACTTTGGTAGATTTCTGCTCCTCTCTGAGCTGCATTCCCCAGAGAAATAATGCCTGAACTGCATGCTTTAAAAGAACCTGGGAGCGCAGAGCAAGAAGGAATCACATGGGGCCTGGAGTGGCCCCCCCATCCCCCACCCACCGCCCTGACATTGTGAGACTGAGACCCAGCGAGCGCAAGCAAGTCCCCACATGACACTCCGGTGGGAAGGCGGGACCAGGGCTTGAATCACGTTTGTGTCGAGTCTACACTCTGACCCACCGCATGGAGAGGCAGCCCTGGCATACAGAATGTTCTAGAAGCCTTGATCCCAAGTTCAAGTCCCAGCTGAACCCAATGGAGCCCTGGTTGAGTCTTTAAGCCTCTACAACTAGGAGTGCTTTACTTTGCAAATTCAGCTCCTAAGCCTGGCTTGGATCACATGGAGTGAGTGAAAAGCCTTGCTACTTTTGCAAATGTTGGAGAAATGGAAGGGATTTACATTTGTTCATTGATGTTTGCCAAATATTTGTCCAACACCTACTATGTGCTTGACACTGAACTAGGCACAAGGCGAATGACAAGGAGACCCCTGCTCCTGAGCAGTCAGCACTGAGCGGAGACTGGAGACAGCCAGGCAGGGGGCGGGGGTGTGGGGGAGCCCCAAGTGCTATGTAGCTCTTTACCAGCAGGGCAGGATCTCACCCCCACCCCACCCCGTGAATCCAGACAGCACCATCCCCCCAAACATGTGTGGCTGGAGAGCGAGCAAAGAAGCAGGTGCCAGCCAGCACAGGCCAGGCCTCCTGGGCCATGAATATTCATTCATTACTAATGATGGCGATGGCATTTACAGCAACTGCCTGGTGGGATGTAAAACCAGGCCTGTGACTTGCTCTCAGACTGCTCCTTTAGCCATTTCCTTCCTTCTTTCCTCCCCTCCCCCCTTAAAGGGAGTTGATCTCTCCATCCCAGCCGCTCCCCAGGACATCCGCTAGTGGGACCCAGCAGCACCCATTCACTGCAAACGGGGGTGGTCATTTTAGCCTAAGCTTTCTAAGACTTCTTTTTCATGCTAGTAAGAGATTGCAGACCTGGCTGCAGCTTCTTTCTTCTTCCAGCCCTGCAGCCTTGGGTGCTGGAGATCAGCAGGAAACTGGGTGCTTCCCTCCTCCTACCCCTGGCCAGAGGCTGTGGAGGGAGGGGCCAGCTTGGGGACAGCTACTGGAGGGGAATCCCTGCTTGGTCACAATCAGGTCAGGGTGGGAAGCTCCAGCCAGGGGTCAGCCCCACCTCCCAGCCCTCCACCCACACCCACCCCTCCAACTTGGGGAGAGGAGGGACCTCTATCAGCACCAACCCGAGGAGGCACCCTGGCCTGTCAACTCAGAAGGGGAGTTAGCACTCACTGAGGGAGCAGGGACACCTAGTTTTCTGCAAGGACCTCTTTGCTCTGGGGTTGGGGGGGAGGGAGACTTGAGAAAGATGGCCTGAGAGAGCAAAGGAAAAGGGTAGAAGGGGCAGGACCAACCATAAGACAGAGAGTGGACAGGAGGGGAAGAGAGTGGTCCCCTGTCTTCTAGATGCAGAGAGAAAGCACCACCCTTAGTTTAAGTTTGAGGCAGTTGCCTTTTTCAAGATTTCGAGCATCATCAACTTGAGGGGCAGTTTCTAACAATCACTTATTAAAACACTAGGTGTTGACTTGTAATAAGGGAGATGCAAATTAAAACCACAATGAGATACCACCTCCCCCCAGTGAGAATAGCACATCTT
>NW_004567109.1:14421603-14425610 GCF_000260355.1 Condylura cristata | reverse complement strand
TTGTGGTGGGTGCTGGTGTGGGCAGGGCACAGAGCGGTCACTGCCTTTGCCCACCACCCCTGAAGGACAGCAACAAGGCGAACCACCCAGAACATTTTCATTACGATGACAGAGAAGCCAACTTTATATGGACTTAGGCAGAAGGGATGAGGGGCCTGGCTCTGACTGGACACCTGTCTGTATGGCAGGACAGGAGAGCGGAGAGAGTGCGCCTCCCCGTGCTTGGCCTCGAGACTGCAAGGCAAGCCCACACTTGGTAGCGGCGCTGGGCTGAAACAGAAGCACTGCTGTCCCTGGGCAGGTGTGTCTCCAGGTTGGGGGCGGGGGTGGCCCGCCGGAGTGCCCTCCACCGGTGCTGGGTGAGCAGGAGATCTCCCAGGGGCTCCGGGAAGGCAGCGCTGACCCCATTAAGGGGATTCCAGGCTCCACCGGAGGCTGTTTTACGGCGAGGCCCCTAAGCAGCCTCAGTGGAGAGAAATGAGGCTGCAGCTCCCAGCGGCAGACTTGGGGGGGGGGCACTTCGAGGGGGTAGAGACCATAAGAGCTGGCTGAGGGCCGGCTGCCCCCCAACCTCCGCCTCCCAGACTGTGTCCTGCCCTGGACTCAGGGTCAGATTCTGGGGTCAGGACTGTCCAGGCCTGGCCTCCATCCCTGTTCTGGGAGCCAGAGCTCGTCCATCTTTGCCAGAGCTCGTCCATCTTTGCCCCAGCTCTTGCCTGGTCCCAGGTGGGCCCCGGTGGGCCTGGGCCTGTGCTGCTCCTGCAGCCCCTCCTCCCACTAAATCTGGGTCCCCCTGCCCTGCCCTGGCCGCCAAGTGTAGGCTGCTGGCTCCCTGACTTGCCTGCACGCAGTGTTTTGTCCTCACAGCAGCAAAGTTAATGAGAGCCGCCACCGCCATCATCGTCTGGGCACGTTCACTGAGTAGGGACGACGTGCTAAATGCTTTTCCTGCGTTATCCCATTTAATCTTCTGAATAGTCCTAAGAAGCAGAATCTGGGTTAATTTGCCGAAAATCCATTTAGTAAATAGTCAATTCATCAAGTGACCAATTTACCAAAAATCCATTTGCCCAGTGATGCAGGAGATGCCCAGTGACAGGCAGACACGCGTGCCCTGGTCTGGGCCCAGCAGTCAGGCGGTTGCTCCACCAGGCAGGTGGACACAGAGGCGGAGCCTCGTCCATGAGGGGCCAGGTCCTAACTGCAAGAGCCAGTGCTCCCTGTGACCACTGTGGAAACGGAAACCCATCTGTGGCTGAGGCAAGGGCTTTCGGAGGAGAAAGGCTGAGGCTCTGAGAAGCCGGGTGGCTGGTCTAGGCCCGAGGGCCGGATCCACGCCTATGACCCCAGGGCCGCCCGCCCAGGAAGTGGAGGCTTGCTTCCTCTCAGCTACGGAGGCCGCTGGATCTCCTGCACGTCGCTTCTCCCTGGGCTTCACTGTCCCCTGCCATGAAGAACTATTTGGAACGGACCACCTCACAGGCCCTCCTGGACGCCCTTCTGTGAAACCCAGCGAGCACAGCAGCTGCTCAGGCGCACAGCAGGTGAGCAGGAGAGAGCAGCCTGCCCACCGCCTGCCCCTTCTGCCTGCTGCCTCAGTCATACCCTCCTCCCAGGACCCCTCTTGAACATAAATCCACTAGGAAGGCTGGTACTGTCCCTTCACAGAGCAAAACAAGAAAAGCAACTATCTCAAGAGATGAGCGAAAAATCAAACAGATGAAGAATTAGTTCCAGATGGCCCTTAACTGATTCACCCACCTACAGGCTCAACTCTCGAGGCCACCTCCAGAGAGAAGTGCCCCTGCTGCCGGTCAGCCAGCAGGAGGGCCCTGGGGCTGCCCCACCCTGCCCAGCGCTGGAGGCTGGCCTCACATGAAGGCCCTGGAAAGGGCCCCAGGATGCCAGGGCACTGTGCCCACACTCCAGAGCAGGGCCTCCCAGGGCAGTGCCAGGCAGGTCCTTATGGCCTGGGACCAGTTGGGGGTGGCAGGGACCAGGCAGGGGTGGCAGGCGTGTGTTTGGAAGTGACCTGAAGACACACTGAGGAGCTGGAGTGAAACAGGGAAGGAACCAGGAGGAGGATCCAGCCACTTTCCCAGACAGTTCCCTGCCCCTCCCTGCAAGCCGCTGGACCAGCCCGCCCACAGCCAAGGTTCCGTCCAGGGCCACACTGGTCACTCTGTGCTCACGTCCTGAGCTCAGCGCTCAGAGCTGGTGTGAGGAATCTCGGGTGGAGGCCGCGGTGGGGAGCTCCCTGGGCCCCCCGCGAATCATCTCACTGCACACTGACTGCCGTGGCCCTGGCCCAGCACCTCACCGCAAACCCACTTTATGAAGATGAAACTGAGGCGCAGAGAAGGACAGAAGCCAGCATGGTTCTTGGGCAGCAGCAGTCCTCCACGCAGGGGTGCTCAGGAACAGGAGAGCACAACCTCAGCACGGTATTGTCTCTAATTATGATTTAGTGCCTTTGCTGAAGTGCTTGGGTCAGAGGACTCAAGGTGTGACTCCTGCTCTCAGAGTTTCTCCAGGGTGTGGATTTCTTTTTAAAAAGCTCTAGCCCAGGAGACACTGAGATGTCAGAGTGGATTAGCAGACACCTCCGTGCAAAGGTGGGTGACCAGAGACTAGAGGGGAGTCTTGGGGCAGGGCTGGGGAGACCCCATGCCAGACAGCAGCTCAAGCCAGCCTGGCCATCCCCACACTACTACAGGACAACTCAATGTTGGGCCTGGAGGGAGGGAAAAGGAGGGGAGATGGAGGAATGTTGGGGGGGGGGCGGTCTGCTCTGCTCTGCATGGAGACAGGTCCCTTTGCAAGGAGTGAGCGCCCTGTCCCATGAGAGCTCAGGACAGACACTGTACCACTTCTTTTCCCTGAATCTCTCCTTATTTCTAAGGCCCAAGCTGGCTATGAATGTGGTTGCAAGTCTTCCCAAGCAAATCCTTAGCTCTAAGATTCTTCAAGCCTGTGATTCCGTGAGTACATCTGTGATCCTATAATGCTAGGATTTTGTGAAAAGGAATAAGGCTCTCAGGTTCTTCCATTGAAAGGCTCCATTAAGGTGGCTTTGTGCCTATGAAAGATGCTCTCATTCCAAGATCCTGTGCATTGCAGGTGCTGTGAAAGGACTGATAGTTCTGAAAATCCTCCACTGTGTGAGAGAAAGAAGATTCCAGAATCCCCCCCTTTCCTATGTGGGCATCCACAGCAGGAGGATGTGTGGCCCATGACCTGTCAGCTCCCCTCAGTACTAACATGTGGGGTCCTTGGGACTCGCTCTGAGAAAAACAGCTGGATCCCACCCCCTGGTTCCTTCCCTGGGTGAGAAGTAGCTGGCTGAGAATTAAATGAGGTGGCCATATTTGAACAAAGACTTGTCCTTATTGTTTCACTGTCATGACATAATAGACAGAGGCTCAGAGAGGTTGAACATGTGCCCAAGGTCACATAGCATGAGGTGGAAGCATGAGGTGTGTTCATTCTGTCACATTCTAAGCCTGACAGGTTCTACTTCACAGGTCTTTACACGAACCCCGGGACAAGGACATAGTAACCCCCACTTAACCTTCGAGAGCCAGGTCACCAGGGAAACAGGTGGCCAGGGCCATAGCATGGCCTTGCCCAGCTTTGCCTGAAATGAAAGCTTCTTGTGCACCATGAACTGTCCTGGAAAGGAGGTCATTGAAGGAGTGTCAGGGTTGTTTGGGGCCTGGGCCCTCCTCAGGGACTGCCACCAGGCAAAGAACCCCTCTCACCTGTCCAGCCACCTGCCACAAAGATGCAAACAGAAGTCCTTGGAGCAGAAAAAAAATAACATTTCAGCCTAGTCAACAGGTAGAAGGAAAAGGAGAAGGGCCGGTGACAGATGGTGCCAGGTGGAGTCACACCTACAGGAGCTGGCAGGTGGGGCAGGTGCTGAGGTGGGGGAGGGGCTTGAAGGCCTGCCTGGCAGGGGCTGCTACCTTCCACATCAGCTCCATAAAAGAAAGTCTAAGCCTGGC
>NW_004567109.1:14418533-14420440 GCF_000260355.1 Condylura cristata | reverse complement strand
TACCCCAATTCTATATGCATATATCAATAAATCTTTTTTTAAAACTGTGGAAATCCATCTCTACTCTGTTCCATAAATACCTACAGCGCATCCTTGATTTATCTCCTGGCCCACCACTCCTAAAATACTTAGTCGCCGGCCTTTTAGGCAAAGTGCAATAATTCCTGCAATAGATTCGTAACTGCCTGCTCCCTTGCTACTGTGAACCCCCCAGGCCCCAAACTGTCATACCTGGCTGCCGCTGGGAAGCCTATGGACCGCAAGGCTGGGGGATGCAAGAGGAGCCCACTTGGAGAGTTTCCAGCCTGGCTGGAGAGGGGGTGCAGTCTTCTTTCAAAGGGTTTGCCCATGGACATGTCACTGCCCCCTTGGGAGGCTTGAAGAGCAAGAAGTGGGAGGGCTCTGGTGCCCCTTGGGTGCTCAGCAGCAGGGGTGAAGCCCCTAGCCAGCCCATTCCTGGTACCTGGGACCAGAGCACCCTCCTCCTAGGCCACAACGCTCCCCTCCACACCAGGGCCACATCTGCCATTCCAGGCCTACCCTCTTCAAAACATACCACCCCAAAGCCTAAGGTATCCTTCACGGTCATCCGGTACTATGGGTCCATGTCACAGATGGGGAACCAAGATCCAGAAAGGGTCTGATGTCAGCAAAGAGAGAGACGATCAGAATCTGGAGACCCTAGACCTGTCTTCCAAGCTGAGCTCCAACCCCAGGCCTTGGGTAAATCCTGCCTGTCTCTGAAACTCCTATCACACCCATAAAACATCCTCCACCACCTGCTGCAACTAGCCCAGTGCCCTGCACATATCTGCCTCAGTTTCTCTGTCTGTACAATAGGTATGTAAAATAGATCGCCATGAAGTTTGTATTAGCAAATCCATGTATGCCTTAGCACATAGCAGGTCTCCAAGAAAGGGTCATTCTCTAGAGGACCCAGATCCCCTGATGCAAGCTCCCCATGAGCAGAGACCCTTCTCAGGCCCAAGGCCCGATGCCAGCCAGGCGCCCACATTGGAGCCTCTCAGCCATGAGGCAGCTCTGCAGAGACAGGAGAGGCACCTCAGTTGTGGGGGCACCCAAGAAGCTCCAATCTTCCCCCACATCAGGTGGACAGGCACACCTCATTTTATTGCATTCTGTGTATTGCACCTGGCAGATCCTGTATTTCTCGCACACTGAAGGCCCTTGGGCTCCCTGTGTTGAGCAGGTCCGTTGCCCGTGTTCCCAGCAGCGTGTGCTCACTGCACACCCATGTCACACACAACAAAGGTACGCGTGGGTATATGGACATGTGAGGAGATGAGACTTGTACTCGCCTCCTGTTTTTGCAAAGAGCGCTGGCCTAGGAGACTACTGTGTGACTACTGTGTGAAACGCGAGGAGACACGCGTCCAGTCCCCTTAGACAGGCCTCAGCATCTTCCCTCTTGGTGACTATTCATGGCGTGTAGTTGCAAAACTTAAATGCCTAATGAGATCTGGTAACCAGTTCACCATGGGCAAAAAGATGCCTAACATCCTCCAAGATCTAAAGAGGGAAAGAAAAATAGGAGTTCGGCTAATTCTAGTGATCTATAAAAAATACATATTGGTTGTGTGGTCATGTGCTGGCTGCCAGTAGGTGCTGGCTGCCTGGGTGAACACTGGTTTTCCTCCTTTCTGGGGTTTTTGTGACTTTCAAACGGAGAGCTTAAAGAGATTTGGACCCAGAGCAGATGTGGGGAGAATTAAGATGAGCTAATGGCAGGAGTTTGGGTTTGCAGGGGTCCTGAGACGGTGCTCGCTGCCTGGCATGGGGCTGGGAGGCAGCAACAGTGGAATGAGGACAGATGTGGGATGAGGGAGCACAGTGGGGGGGCGGGAAGGGGTCTTCCTCGGCTGTCAGCAGCACCTGCTCACGGCAGG
>NW_004567109.1:14368569-14416363 GCF_000260355.1 Condylura cristata | reverse complement strand
GGGGCCGCCACTCTCTGCTCCTTACGCCCCGCCCCGAGCCCCCACTCTGGCTGTGACTGTGATGCCGCAGGCGGAGCCTGGCCTGCCAGGAGGTGGGGGGGGGTCACCCCCCTGCCCCTCCCACCGCCTCTCTGCTGAGGCTGCTCCAGTACATTAAATGATGAAGCAGCCTGACTTGGGAGCTTCCGGCTCATTAATGGTGAGGAGGGAATGAGTGTAGGAGATCCCCAGGGGGCCCCTGCCTGAGAGGTTGGGGGCATGAGGAGCAGTTCTAAGACTCCCCCCCCCCCTGCTGCACCACCCCAAAACACCCTCTCAGCGCCTCAGAAGGCCCGGCAGGACAGCATCCTCAGCAGGAAAGGCCAGCCCTAGAGTGCTTCCGACTGGTTCCTTCGTCCTATGGTCCTTCAAGACAGGCCTGTGACATGTTGTTTCTAAAGAAGTTCTAGAACTCTGGGCTGGGAGCAGGATTGGGGGCCTGGGGTCAGGCCAGTCCTACTTGCCTCATCCCATCCAGAGCAGCATTGGGGGTGGGGGGAACCGAGTATGATCAGGTGATGGGGTGACAACCAGGTGTGAGCTCTGGGTTCTATGTCTCCAGCTCCCCCTTTCCCAAAGAGGAGAGCGGGGTTGAGACATTAGGAAACCTGAGGGGCTGGACTGCCCCTGGCCCCAGGCCAGAAAGTGCCATGTCCCTGAAAGGCCTAATCGGGGCCTTGGCCCATAATCCACCTTCCTCCTCGGTTCACAGGAGGAAAAGACGGTGGATCAGAAGGGCCAGGTGTCCCCCCCCACCAGACCTGCTTAACAAGGGAAGGATTTGCAGAGTACAAGGGCACATGCATTCCTGACTGGGAACAGCATCTGCAAAGGCTCAGAGGTGGGAGATCGGGTGGAGTAAGCAAGGGACAGCGAGGAGCAGGCCTGATGCAAACACAGGGTGCCATCATGCCATGTTCCGTTTTACACAGGGAAACTGAGGCATGGAGAGCTCTATGATTCCATGACTATCACCCAACCAGTAAATGCAAAGCCGAGTTCAGATCTGGCAGAGCTGGCCTTTAAGTCTGTGCTCCCAAGCCTGCTGTGTGGGTCCCTCTCAGCCTCACTCCCTCTCTCTCCAGCTTCTCTATGGTCAAGGTCACAGCCACAGACACTGCTCCTCACCTGCCCCCAGGGGATCTTTGGCTCAGTCCCCAGACTCAGGGAGGGCACTGCCTGGAGCCTGGTGGGTGGGGCTGGTGGCAGGAGAGGGTGTGTCTGCAGGGACAGAGGGGAGCAGAGAGCCCCACCCTTCACCAAGTGCCCACTGACAGGGACTGGCGTTGCATAGCCCTGGGCTTGCCGCTCGGATGCAATTAGCTGTGCGGCCTCAGCAGGTCACTTAACCGCTCTGGGTATCTGCTCCCTGTGCCCGGTGCGGCAAGAGTTCTGGGACTGCTGAGCAGGCGTGTCAACCACTCATGGTCGAGGACTCCGGAAAGAGCAGGCGGCCTCAGCTGCCTGAGTCACACACAACCTTACATGAGAGCTAGCAGCTCCCCATGTATCATCAGCCACCCACCGGTCTTTGTACGCTATACCCTTGTATTAGTGTAAATATTCTATATAGCAAATCTATACATTATGAACCACAACAATAAAATAAGCTGCAGCGAGTCAGAGCTGGGGGTGTGGGTTTCCAAAACCACTGGAGCCCCTGGGTGGCCATCCCCAGTGGGGACCACATGCTCATCTGTGTCCACCCATGCATTTGTTAAGGGAAAGGATGTCCTGAAAGAACTCTCTGCAGTCTTGTGGACTCCACCCTCTTCTCCAGCTTTCTGGACTCCACCCACTACTCCAGTGATTGGAAAACTACAACTCCCAGCAGTACCGGGAGAGAACCTCAAGGACTTAAGAGGGTAGCTAAGCAGGCATTCGGGGACTTTGGGGGTAAACAGTGAGCAGTTTTCCAACTATCACTCTAGAGAGGTAACAGTTCTCCCTCTCTGGAGCATCTGCTCTCAGACCGTGTGACTGGGGTGAGCAGCTTTAGTTTGGGACTTGAGCCCCAAGTTAGCTGTGCAGGTAATACAAAGTATTCCAGCCACTTTGTATCCCTCTCTCTTTCCCTGGGTTGTCTCCTTTTCCTTTCCCCTTTTTGTAAATAAACCCATTACCCTTTCTGTGTGTGCCTGCAGGATATTACAGTCTGAGCATGGGGGTGAGGCCCCACAGACAGGCAGCCCATGGGCTACCCTGTAACACATTGACCACTACCTCCGAACCACCAACCACCAAGACTTAGCTTAGTTTGGCCCGTGATGGCCCTTTACCGGAAGGGCTTCACTGGGTAGGAAATGTTGTCTGGCTTCCCTCGAGCCACTCACTTTTTCCAGGTGCGCCCGTGCAGACCTGTGTGTGTGGCCTTTCCTCTCTCTAACGCACTTCATGACGCGAATCTATCACAGGCTAGTAGCCACCCTCCTCTCCCTGGGTAGGAGCTGTTTGTTGTGTCTTTTCTTTTTTCAAGCACGTTCTGTTGGATGCTGTAAGCCAGGCTGCTGTAAACATTCCCACACCCGTCTCCCATGCACCTGCCCAGGGGTTTCTCTGGGGCACGTTCCAGAAGGGGTGTGCTGACTCCTGGAGTGTGTGCACCTCAAGTCGCCTCTACACGCCAGGTTGTTTTTAGAATGCAGCTGTGGCTGTTCTCACTCCCAGCAGCGCCGGGAAGAGCCTCAGACTTGTCAGGCTGCCAGAACGGAGGGTGTAAGGGGGCTCGCTCTTCAGAGCCCTGGTTTCCTTGATAACCAGTAGCACTAAGCATATTCTTAGATGACGACTGGTCTTCAGCTGTCTTCTGTGAAGAGGCCTGTCCATGCCTTTCATCCAGTTTTCAGTCGTCTGTTGCTACCCCAGGGACTTTCAGCGTCCTCGTCCACTCGGGAAAATGGCCGCTGCTGGACCCCTGCATCTTCCCGCTTTCTGAGACGCTTCGCCTTATTGTAGTCTTCAGATGACAGAAGGGCTTTTTATCATTTAGCCTGATTTTAAAATATTTTTTGTGGTTTAATTTTGAAGCCTCCTTTCCCGGTTTATATATAGATTTAGTACTTTGGTCCTTCCCCCGCCCCCTCCCCACACACACCCCCACCCCAGGTCATAAAAACAGTTTCTATTAAACAGTTAAAGCTTCGCACTTGACACTCAAATCTGCATCCATTTGGATGCAGATGGGATTGGTTACTGTCTGGTTCTGAGCTGGCCATTTCATTTTCTTTGCCCGGTGGATAACCAGCCGGTGCGGCATCTCCCCCGTCTTCTTGGGGGTCTGTAAGGACGCCCCACCCCACTCCAACACACACACCCCACGTCGGCTCCCACGTGTCTTTACATCCAAAATGGCAGCTCCTGCTTTGCTCTTCAAGTGTGTCTGGGTTATTTTCCCCCTTATTCTTTTCCTAATTAATTTTATAATCAGCATGTCAAGTTCCTTGAAATATGCCATGGAATTTTGATTCAAATTTCATTAAATCTGTAGAACTGTTTAAGAAGAACTGTCATCTCTCCACCATTAAGTCTCTTCATCTATGATTATGATCTCTCTCCACATGGAACACCCCTCAAAAACTTTCTCCAGAAATGTCTTGAACATCTTTTATTAGGCATATTCTGGGGTCTCACATTGGGATTGTTATTGTACACAATGCCTCTTATACTGTGATTTCTAATTGTTGCTGATAAACAGAAATACAAATGATGTTTTTATGTTAATATTTTACAGTTTGTTTTCTTACTCATTCTAGTAAGTTGTCCATTGATTTTTGTTTGGATTTTTTTTTTTTTTTGTGAAGAAAGTCAAAGGATCTTAGAATAATGAGATTTTATTTCTTTTTTTATTATTCATTAGCTTTATGTTTCATTTCCTTGTCTGATTGAGCTGGCTCTGGTTGAGAGGTTGAGACTTCTAACACAATAATGAGTTGAAGTGGTAATAGGAACTGTCAGGTCTTGTTTTCTTGATTTTAAGAAAATGCTAAAGGTTTCAACATATGCGAAGGTTTTTAATAGAAGCATTTTATCAGGTAAAAAAAAAATCCCTTCTGTTTCTAGCTTGCTAGGAATTGTTTTTTTAATGGGTGTTAAATTTCCCAGAGGCATTTATTGAGGGTAATCTGTTAACATGACAAAAATCATGTATAGATTTTTCTAGTGATAATTGATACTTAAGTTCCTGAGCTAAACCCAACTCAGTCTTGATGCATGATTATTTTTCAGTAACTTAATGGTGTTTGTAATTCTTCCATCTACAATCATGAGAAGTATATAAGCTGTAACCTTTCTTGTAATATTCTTATCTGACTTTTGGCATCAAGATGACAGCCATTTCATAAAATTCATTAGGAACTGTCCCCTTTTTATCTATTTTCTGGAATGTTGGAATATGTTTCCTGAAAGTCCAGTAGAAGTCATCTGTAAAGCTGTACAGACTTGGCATTTTTCTGTATTCCAAGCTTCTAATTTTAAACTTCTATTCAATTTTTACTTAAATTTGTAGAGAAGTAGGCAGAGTTTTGTTTCTTTTTAGTCATTTTTAGTAAATTATGCCTTACTAGGAAGATTACATTTAACCTAAGTTTCAAATGTAATATACACTGATATATTCTATTGTATTGCTATCTTTTTAATACTCCTGTGACAGCCATCACAGTGGTTATTACCAACCCTTCACTTCACAGATGAGAAAACAAAGTCTTTGGAAAGGGGAGTTTCTTGCACAGGCCATGTGTCCAAAGCAATGGCTTAAAACTAGGCATTCTGAAGTTGCAAACCCAGGCTATTCCTACTTGCCGCATCCAACTTTAAAAAGTGGATAGGATTTAGAGAGGCATGTGGGGAGGAAAGGCATTCACAGCTAAAAGCTAGCTAATTTGAGAGCTTGATAGGGAACACAGGAGAAAGGCCTGGAACGATGAGATTGGGCTGGATTCTGGGAGAGGGAGGAGGTGTGAGGGCTGAGGGTGCAGAGACAAGATCAGCTGTTGAGTCTTCGTGAGATGTTGGAAGACGGGCAGGAGACACAGACCTTGCCCCTGAGCTCTCAGCAGCTAGTTGGAGAGACATGACTGACGGGCAGGCAGGACCTGGCTCATTGCCACTGGCTGATATGAAGCCTCTAACACTGCTGCAGTTCTGTGAAGCAATCTGGTGGAGCAAGGTGGTCAGATCAGCCTCTTTGGTGGAACAGAATTTGAACTGAGTCTAGTAGGATTTGATGCCTAATGAAGGGTAAAGACACTGTAGACGCCACAGAGAACCTGGGGAAAGGTGCAAGAGCTGGAAAATAAAAAGGATTGAGGAGACTGGGATGGGGTGGGGGGTGGCTGGTGACCGAGACTTAGCTCCACCCACCAGCCCAACCTCAGCTGCCATCTTTTCTCCTCCAGCATCAGGTGAGCTTTCTCTGACCAGCGACCTAGGTGTCTCACACAGTCAGGGCACAGAAGGACCTCACACTTCTCTAGGGCTCTGTTGTCGCTTTTTGGTGTCTTTAATAATTTTACTCTGGCCTGGTGTTATAGTAACTAAAGACAGAGGACAATGGAGGGTGCTGGAAATAAAACAATAAAAATTCAATTCACAGACTTGGAGAAAATATTTAGAAATCAGATATCCGATTTTAGCTAAAAGATATCTTGTATCTAAAAGATATAAAAACCCTTGTAACTCAATAGTAAGACAGACATTAACAATGAGCCAGTTATTCATAATAACTTGGAATATATGCACTGGAGAAATATATAGCTATAGCTAGAGACTAGGTAATGATAAGTTCTATGGAGAAAAACAATGAATGAGAGGGCCCAGAGAGGAATTAGAGAAGGCAGTCATGGAAGGCCTCTAAGGACAGACCTTCAGGGCAAAGACACCATGAAATGAGGAGTCAGTGGCTCCCAGGCTCCGGGAATGGCAGGCCCTGGGGATGGAATAAAGGTAAAGCCTCAAAGAACAGTGCTGGTGTCAGAAAGACTGGAGCAGAGTGGTGGGGGAGGGGCCGAAATAATTGAGGAGTAGGTGGGAAGAAAATATTTAGAGTGGGTGACTGTGCCCTCCCTCACTAGGGTACATCTGGCAATCCCCAGGGGGTACATTTTTGATCTTCACAACCAGGAAGCAGACACAACTGACTAAACATTCTACCATGCGCAGGGTAACCTCCACACTAAAGAACTGGCTGATCCAAAATGTCAGGTGTGCCAGGATTGGGAAATGCTGGACTGGAGGCCCTAGAAGGAAGCGGAGGTTTTGTTTTTCAGTAGGTTTGCACTGCAAGAACTTTGAATAAGAGAGTGATGAGATTTGACTTATAAAAAATCAAGAAACCACTGTGGCTGCTCAGTAGATGCTATTGCGGGGGTCAGGGCTGCAGATGGAATCAGGGAGACCAAGAGGAGGGGTTCCGAAGTCCAGGTGGGAGGTAGCGGTGTCCTGGATAGAGCAGGGACATAGGGAGGCCACTCACACAGCAGGTGTTGTACAGATGCTCAACTGGGCAACAGCACTGCTCTCTGGCCTCAGACTGTCGTGTGGACTAGACGTTGGGACCATTGCAGAATCACAAAGAATTCAGAACATGATTAAAGTTGACAAGGAAGCCAGTTTCATTTCATAAAGGATACTCGAGTGTGGATCAAGGGATGCTGAGAGCAGAGCTCAACCCTAGAGTTTAATTCAAGAACCCCCCTCATGGAGTAAAAGGAGGAGTCTTTCTGGGCCCTCCCTGGTGGCGCAGCGGGTTAGAGCACAGCACTGAGAAGCTAAAGCCACTTCCGCATGAGTTCGATCCCCGCCTGCCCCGGAGGTGACCACATGGCGCGGCAGACCTCTCCTGGCCCGCCCGCTGCTCCCCTCAGCAGTGTACTTCGTAGATCTGCCTGTTCTGCTCCCCACTCTGTCTCTGGTGAATCCTCTCACCCTCCGCATCTCTGGCCTGTACCCCAGTTCTGCAAGAATAAATAAATAAATCTTAAAAAAAAAAAAAGGAGGAGTCTTTCTTATCTACATTCATTTAAAGATTTTAAAACAAGATAGTAGTAGATGTCCATTATAGAAAACTTGGAAAGCATAAAAAAATAGAAATAAAAATGAAAATCCCATGTAATTCCCCCCACCAGAGATAACAAGTGTTGGTATTTTTGCATGCGACCTCCTAGGTTTTATTAGTCCCCTGTGGATATAAATAAAAGTCAAAGTATATTTTGTATTGTTTTAGATGCTGTTTTTTTCTAGCTTGTCATGTATAAGCAACTCCCAACATACATTCATTTCAAAGATTTCATTTTAATGGCTGCACAATAGCCCATCATAATTACTTTTTATCGGTAATTGGTTTAGCTAATTCACTATTATTAGGTCTTTAGATGATTCCCAGTATTTGATCCTTTTAAATGACGCTGGGGTGACTAACCCCGCACAGAGAGCGTCCTCTCCATCTCTAATTCAATTTCCTTGACTGATTCCTGGTCTCACTGGGTCAAAGGTAGGGACATTTTTAAAGGCTTTTCATACTATAGTGAAATTGCCCTCCTGGATCCCACCCCCCACTGGGGAGACTTTGCGTCTTAGACACACTCAGACACGTACATGTGTTTTCCAAAGCCTCCCGCCCACCCCCTTCTGCACCATCTCTAACTTCCACCTCCCCCTCCTCTCTTGGCTTCCTTGGGAAACACTAAAAGAGGATTATATTCTGAAATACTTAATTATGTATTTATCTGAAAGTATTTTTAAAAGTCAACATAATTACTCTAGTCCCATTAAGTTCAATTTATAGCAATTTATGCATTTAGTGTGAAGTTGGGGTTGTTTGGCTGGTTGGTGTGGAGATGGTGTTTAGTTTAGACTGGAGCCAGGGATAACAGCACAGGCTGGTTAAGCACGTCCAGAGAAGCTGTTGTTCCCAGGTGAGCAACTCTACACCTTGAACTTTGGAATTATACACTGTCCAGGTGACCCTGGGGATCGAAGGTATAAATTATCTATCACCATAGAATAAATTACACCAAAACTTTCAGTGGCTTAGAGCAACTTAAGCTCTATGAAGAACTTTATTATTTTTTACTATTTCTCAATCTCACATTTTCTGTGCATCAAGATCTGGAAGTGGCTCAGCAGGGCGCTTCTGGCTCAGGCTCTCGGGAAGCTGCAGTGAGGGCGTGAGGAGATGCATCCAACTGGGGAGGGTAGGTTGGCCATATCACCAGGCTAATCGTCCCATCAGAACCCTGGGTTATCTGTCCACTTTGTGCATTTAATTTCTTTTATCGATGTCTCATAGGTTTGCTATACAGGTGTTTTACCGCCTTTGCTAAGTTTATTCCTAAGTAATTAATTCTTTTTTGATGAAGCTTTAATTAGGACAATTTTCTCACTTTCTTTCTAGCTCATTGTTTGATTTCATACCCTGCATCGTCACTGATTTATTGTCCCTCATCATTTTTAGTGGGTTCTTTAGCATTTTTGTCTCTCTGTGGTCATCCTGTACATTCTAGGTAATTTTTTAAAAAAAACTACTCCTAAGTACTTCATGTCTTGTCAATAATCTCTTTTCTTAATTTTATTTAACCATTATTTGTTGTTATACCATAAGTTGAATTGTGTACATTTACTTGTTAAATTCTGTTTAACATTTACTTGTTAAATTCTGTTTTTATTTCTAGTAACTTTGGGTAGATGCCGGGGGATTTCTTACAAAGCAATTTTCTTGCTTCTGAATGAGAAGTTTACTTTAGTTTTATAAACTCTAACCTTTTTACTTCTTTCTTGCTTTATTAAAGTGGCTAGAACCACCAGTAAAATATTAATTAGCAGCAATTTAAATGAACATCCTGAATTGTTCCTGATAAGGGTGATGTATTCAGTTTTTAATTACTAACCATAATGTTATCTATAGATTTTCTTTCATGAGATTGAGCAAATTCCTTTTTATTCTTAATTTGTTGAGTTTTTATCCTGAAAGGGTATTGACTCTTCTCAGATGCACTTCCAGCATCAATTCAGATGGGTATATAGTTTTTTTTTCTTTTATTCTGTTACTGTGATAAATTAATTTGATCAATTTTCAAATAATAAACCGGCCTTGCATTACTGAGATAAAGTCCATGATGTATTGTCCTTTTTACATGTTTCTGAATTCAAATTGCTAATTTTCGTTAATAATTTTGGCATTGATGTTCTAAGTTAAGTTGGTTTCTTGTTTTCCCTTTTTCTGATGTTATTTTCTCTTTTTTTAAGATTTATTTTGCATACAAGACCTGAGGTGTGGGGAGGAGGGGTGAGAGACAGAGTGGGGAGCAGAACAGGCAGACTGATGAAGTACACTGCTGAGGGGAGCAGGGGGCGGGTCAGGAGAGGTCTGCCGTGCCATGTGGGTCACCTCCCTGGCCAAGGGTGGAACTCGTGCTGAGGTGGCTGCAGAGAGCTTCATAGTGTTGTGCTTTTACCACCTTGCACTAAAGGGAGGGCTCTCTAATATTATTTTCAAGTTTTATATCAAGGTGATGGTGCCCTCATCACCTTAAGAAGTGTTCCCTCTTCTGTTATCTAAAAGAATTTGTGCAGGTTATTATTATTTCTTCCTTAACATTTGGCTCAGATTCAAAGTGGAACCTTGAATGCCTGGAGTTTTTAATTATGGAAAATTTTTCTGCTATCAATTTAACTTCATTAACAAAAATGGACCTATTCAGGGTTTCTAGTTCTTCTGTAAGTTTTGACTAGTTGTGTTTTTCAAGAAATTGGTGTGGCTCGTTAAAGTGTTGCATTTACTTGTATTAAGTTGTTCACGCTACTGTCGTTATCTTTTGAAAGACAATGTTATCTTAATGATGTCTGTTTTACTATTCCTGATGCTAGAAACTTTTAGTCCTTCCTTGCTTTTTTGTTCCTGCTGAGGGCTATCTGTTTTTTTATCTTTTTAGAAAACCATCTCCTGGCTTTATTGGTATTCTTTATTCTTTGCCTATGTTTTATTGGATTGGCTTCTGTCATTCTTCTCCTAGCTTCTTAAGATACTTAGATTGTTGCTTTTTTCTTTCTAAATATGAGGATTTTAACCTCTATAATTCATTTTAAAGACTCTTTCAGTTGTAGACCACATATTTTTGACATGTTAAATTTTTATGATCATCTATACAAAATGCTTGCTAATCTTTTGTGATTTCCTCATTGATCCACAGGTTATTTAGACACATGTTATTCAATTTCCAAATATGTGTGAGGTTTCCAGATGCATTATTGTCATTGATTTCTAATTCCATCGTAATCAAAGAAAATGCCCTATGTGGTTTCATTTCTTTTAAATGCATTGATATGTGTTTTATTGCCTAGTACATGGTCTCAGCTGGCGAATGTTTCGTGTTCTATTTGAAACAATCTGCAGTTGCTGAATGTAGGATTGTGTTCATGCAATTTGTTCCAGGGTAGAGCACCAATGGGGGCAGGGCTGTGTCCAGAGCTTAGCCTTCCAGTAGCCATCAGATGGTGGACATCTCTTCCAAATCATGAGCTGGGTGAGGGGAGTTCTGCACTGGCCTGAGGAGGGTGGCAGACACACACCCATGAGGGCACTTGCACACCCACCCTCCAACACCCACACACACAGAGCAAGACACTGAGGCACCCACCTGCAGTGAGAAACTCAGAAGAGACAGGCAGCTTGACAGAAAGACCCACAGATCAACCCAGTGCAGACAGACAGGCAGACACAGAGGGTCAGGGTCACAAATAGACAAGGAAACATGAACAGCTCAGACAGACACTTGGAGACCCCTAGTCCCACAGGTACAGGAGCCTGGGCATTGGGAAGCCCCCAGACGCAAACTGACTGACAGAAACATACTATGTACTATAAAGACTGGTGCCAGAAAATAAACAGAAACATAAATCGTCAGAAATAGAGCAGAAACAGTCACACAAATACGCACCTGCACATGGACATGGGAATGGAAATTGAAGGCAATATAGTTCTGGGGCCACAGAGAAGCCAGCTGAGCGCATTCAACATACGTACATTAGACATGGAGAGAGAGGCACGAGAGAAGCCCAGCACAGAAAAATACACCAACAGGTGAGGGAGCATGGCCACGCACACGTGCCCAGGTTCGTGACACTCAGACATGTAGGCCCAGGAGCCTATGCTGTGCCAACAAGAAATGGACATCCGCAGAAATGGACCCAGGTGAGGCGCTCACAGGTGCGTGAGCACAGGTCCACCCACGCTGGGCACAGAGATGCCCGTGAACAGGAACCACCCACACGCAGGCATGGAGGCGCTGGCTGGGCTTCCACCAGACTCTACAGGCAGTCCCGAGCAATGGCAGCCTGCGTGGGGCTGGGTGGGGTTCTGGGGGAGCAGAGTGGAAGAGTGGGGTGGAATCAGCCCAGTCTTCCCCTGTATGCCTTAAGATGGAGACAAATCACTGACCTGTTGTGCCAATTAAGTGAAAAGTGGACTGGAAGCTTCTGGCCTCAGCTAGGCACATAGTGGGTGCTCAAGCAACTGGAGTTGAGTCATTGTTAGGAGAGTGGTTTTTCCCAAGGCCTGTAGGCAAGTCATAGACACCGTCTCCTGGCCCCAAACACACTCGGACCACATACCTGAGGAGGAAGTTTGGGTTATCTATGTAGGTCTCCCAGAGGTTCATCCTGCTGAACATTAAAAGCAGGCGGCCTTCCTTTTCAAGTTAAAGGTTAGTTTCCCGCCCTAAGCCAAACTTTAACTTATACAGCCCAAGAGAAAAATGGGATTTAATATAACACAGCTGAGAGTGGCGTGGGCCAATAGTACTATAAGTCTTTTCATGTTGAACTGGGCCTTGGTCTGTCTTAGTGTCCTCCAAGTCTGGTATCTGGACACCCTGCCCTCCCCTGACCCTGGAACCCTGGGACCAGGAAGGATGCTGATGGCAGGGATGGGAGGACTCTTGTTCCCCCCAGGTCTTTGGGAGTTATTCAGCTGCCAGCCCAGACCATCCCGGGAGACAAACGGCCTCTCTGTAATGCTCTCTGGGCGCCGGGCCCCTCCCTGATCTGCTGCAGTGTCATTAAGAGAGAAGACATTGCTCCGTGCAGCTCCTGCTGGCCTTAGAAACCGCAAGTTAAACGCCAGCCGGGAAGGGCTGCTCAGGCCTAACCCTCAGCACCCCCACAGGCCTGCGCCCCAGTGGGCAGCTGTGAGTTTGACATGACACAGGCCTGGATGCCCAGGAGGCCCCTGGGTCCCTCTCCAGTGTCTTCTCAGCCATCAAGCCAGTGGGTAAGGACAGAGGGAAGATGAAGAAGAGGAATCCTTGAGGGGCTCAGTTTATAGACAGAGGACCCGCCTCCAGGCTGTTTGGAGAGCAGGGCGTGGGCGCCAGGGGGTTTGCACTGGGGGCTGATGACCCTGGGTCACTTCCTTCACCTCTCTTTTTGCCAGCTTCTTACAGGGCAGAGGGGCTGGGTGGATAGCTGAGTGCTAAGGTTCTAGGACCTATGTTCACAGCAAGGAGAGCTTGATGGTCTTCTACAAGAAGGGGTGACATGTCTATGGCCCCAAGTCATCAGTTCCTGCTGGAACCAATAGGGAGGTCTCCCCTCGGGACAGAGGGGGATAGGTGACTTGCATGAGCTGACAGAGGGGAGGGAGCTGCTATCACCTAGCACCCAGCACTGTGCCGGAGCTACACACACACACACACACACACACCATCACATGCACATACCATCACTCTCACACACACACCATCATACACACGCCATCACACACACACACCATCACACGCACACCGACACTGTCACATGCACACACCATCACACATACCCACACCATCGCATACACCATCACTCACATACACACCATCACACACACACACCATCACACGCACACACCATCACACATACACATGCCATCACATACACCAACACACACACACCATCACACACACAGCATCACACACACAATCACTCACACACACCATCACTCACACACACACACACAATCACCACACACCATCACACACATACACACCATCACTCACACACACCATCACTCACACACACACACAATCACCACACACCATCACACACACACACACCATCACTCACACACACCATCACTCACACACACACACACCATACCACACACCATCACACACACACACCCTCTACCTGGAGCCAGTCCCAGGCCTGCCTCCTCCAGGAAGTTCTCCTAGATGTCTGACAGCCAAACCTCCCACAGTTTCCCCCAACAGGGCCTCTGCTTGTTCAGTTGCCCACTAGTTTAGATTTTGATGCCATGAGGCTCGGATGCAAATACGAGGCCTCACTATCTCGCCAGGTGAATCACTTTTAGGGGACACCGACTTGAAAACGGGCCCTGTGGGAGCTGCAGAGGAGCAAAGGCCCACTGAGATCCCGCAGAGGCAACTCCCTCACCCCCAGGTGGGCCCCAGCAGAGCCCAAACGCGGCCTGGCAGGCGCCTCTCCTCCTTGGGAGGACGGGGAAACTGAGGCCGGGGGCCCGAGGAGGCTGCTCACATCCCAGTGAATCAGCAGCTGGGATTCTGAGCCGGGGCAGACACACAGAGTCCCCCCAGCCCCTTTACTGCACCCAGAACCCTTTAAACCCCTCAGCAAGGGGAGGGATGGAGACTTTAGCTTAGAGACTTCTGGTCATACAATTGGGTCTCACAGCTGGGCACACCAGGGGGCGAGGCAGGGAGCAGCAAGGCAGTAGCCGCCGCCAGTCAGGACCCGTCTTTCCCCAGCGACATGAGGAGTCTCAGTTCATGCAGCACTCGTCACCCTTCAGTGACACATGGGCCTTAGTCACCCTTCAGTAACCTGTGTCCACCTCTGTGCCATCTGGGTTGTGCTCCCACCTGACACTCACGTCCCCTTTCCCCCTCTGTCCACTCCTTTCCCAAGCTGCCCGGAGCTCAACTCTTGCTGAGAAGCCAGAGGGCGTGAATTAATGGTCTCTGGCCTGCTGGCTCCAGATGCTCTTTTCTCTTGTCTTGCCCGGGCTGCTCTCTTGCTGCCCAAATTCTCAGAGAAATATTCCAGGAGCAGATGGTGCTGCCAGTCCTGGGCAGCAGGCAGTGAGCCCTGGCCCTGGGACTGGCACTGGGTGATAAATCCTGTGCCCCAGCCTGAACAGCGGGGGACCCTGGCAGCAGCACCTCCCCTCCCCCACCCTCTGCCCTGGGCCTTGACTGGGGCTGGGGGAGTCCTGGTTTGCAGATGGTCCCTGCCTGATCTGGAGGCCGCCTTACCAAGCCCCGGGCACCACCTCCCAGACTCTATTTTTTTTTTGCAGTTTCCTGAATTTAAAGGGAGAAGAGAGAGAAAATTAGATTCCAAACTGCACAGCAGGAAGAGGGTGCCCAGGTCAACGGCAGGCTCACTGGAGCACAGGTCGCACCTGCAGCAGGTACAGGGCTCCTAGCCCAGGCCTCTGGCGGACCCCGCCCCTGAATGGGGGTGGCGAGGGTGTGGTGTCCTAGGCTGTGTCCCGGGGTCACCTTGCGGCCTTAGCGACCTCGTCACGGGGTCCCTCCTTCCTGGGAAACTCACTGGCGATTCGCTGGACATGGTGGGAGGGAGAAAACCCATTCTGTATTTGGTTTTTAGATTATGGGAGGAAAATTAAATTTAAACTCTTTGCAGGGAGGTAATTTTTCCTAATCACTCACCCCGCTGCACAGATCTCCACAACTTGATTACGTCCAATTAGATTAATTGGATGGAGAGTGATTTCTTTTCTCTGCGAATATGAACTGCAGAGAAGGGGGACCATTTGAGGCCCAAAGTCTCTCTGCCCCCCAACAAGCCCTCCAGGCATTTTACAGAAGTGGAATCCCAGGCTCAGAGAAGTGGAGTACCTCCTGCCCACTCCAGTGTCACCCCCAGTCAAGCCCTGCTTGACTTCTCCCCCTCTCCCCATCTGGCCTGGCCCTGGCTCAGCTGCTTGGATCTCCAGGGCCTGTGGGGTGCCAGGACGCCCCTATTAGCAACACTGGGGGCAGTGCCCCTCACCCCTGCCTGCCACCAGTATCCTTATTCCGGGAGATCTTTAAGCCAACCGGAGCTTCACAGTTCACTTGATTAATCTCTGGAAACCTCTTCCACAATTGCCAGCAGCAAGGCGGCACCCCGCTGGCAGCACCCCCCCCCCACCCAGACCTCACGCCACCCTCACGTGCCCTGGATCCCAGGAGGGGCAGGAGGGGGCCGGCTGCAGGTGTGGACTCCACAGGTCAGGAGGCCCTTCTGGCCTCTGAGGTCATGGCAGGTGGGGGCGGCACGGAGGCCCGTTTCGCCCCAGAGGACATGGGGAGGCCCCTCTCAGCTCTGCAGCCTAACTTCCCACCAGAGCTCCAGGCCCCTGGCTGGCTCCTCCTCCTCCTGCGGCCCCTCCTCTGAGCCTCCCTTCCTTTGTACCTGTCACTTCTGCCTCTCCGCTCAGGTGTCACCCCCTGGAAGCCTCTCCCACCCCAGACCTCACTCCAGCCTCGTGATGGAGGGTCAGGCGAGGTGAGGGCCGGCTCAGGTGTGCGCTCAGCACTTCTCCCTGGAGTGGTGACTGTCTCCTCCCCACCCCCACCCCCTTGGCTAGCTCCTGGGCAGGGAGAGCCTGAGACAGCTCCAGGGCATCAAGCCCCAGGGGGTCTCCCAGAGGAGGTCCCAGGATGGTGTAGTGAGCCAGGACCCAGGGAAGGGGGAGCCCAAACTTGGTGTCTGGGCCAGGAGCCCCCTCCCAGATGACCACTTATTCAGCTCTCACCCCATGCCCCAAGCCACTCCTTTCTTATGCCACAGGAAGGATAGAGGAGGAGGGAGAAATTCCAGAAAGCTAAACTCAAGCCAAGGAGTTCAGAGGCTCTGAGTGGGGCTGGCATCTGGCCGCTGCCACTCCTCCCTGGCGTCAGTGGATTTAGGTCACCATCAGAGCCGCCACCACCTGAGAGCCTCAGACAGGCAGCCTCTGCCCTGCCGCACACTGGACCTGCTTGGCCCCTGCCCAGGCCCTGGTCAGCCCTGGCCTGTAGCAGGAGAGTGGGGGCCAGCCTACCCCTATTTCTGCACCCTAGAACTCCTCCCCCATGATAGACATCTTATATTCGACACCTGCAGTCGCACCACCTCAGCCCGCCTGTAGCCACAAGGGGCTGGTGCTGCCAGAGACACAGTGGGCACCAGCCCCGTCCTGCCTCCTTATGGCTGACATTTCATCAAGAGCCGAGCAGCGGCAGTGGGAAGCACTAAACAATGAGCTTTAGCATGTGGTGGGGCTGAGAAGAAAAAAGGACTGGGCATGTGGTGGGAGGAGCTTCCTGTCACCTTGCTTGGCCTCCACTGTCTCACCTGAACCTTCCTGCCCGCTCACTGGTCTCCTGGCCTCCAGTCTGGCCCCCATAAATCCCTACCTGGCTGTGTCAGGGACTTCCACAGCCTTCAGAAGGAAAATCAAAATCCTTGAACAAGGCCCACTGGACCCTGGCCTGGTGCCCCAGGCTCACTTAGTGATGGCATTTGCTTCCTTCCCTCATACTCCAGCCTGCCGGGGCAGGGCAGGCACCTGTGCCCAGACTGCTGCGGGACAGGAACGCGAGAGGCAGGCGATGGCACCAGCGTAGGACCCCAGGACCCGGCCTAGATGACCCGCCTCTGACCAGAAGCATTCCCGGGTACCCAGGTTGGCGAGGGCCAGCCCACCACAGTGGACTCACGTGAAGCTGGGGCACCGTTCCCCAAAGGAGAATCCGGGTGTGCTGACTGAGGGAGAAATACAGGAGCTCAGCGAGTAGTCAAAGCCAAAGAGAGCCCCTGGCTTCTCCCCGCCCTGGGCTAGGTTCACCCGGGTGTCGGCCCAGAGCCCCTCTGCCATGGGTGGACCCACTCGCCTGCTGACGTAAGCCGGGACCCTTCTGTAGACCCTTCCCCTGTGAGTGCCGGTACACTGACAGCTAATATGTCCCAGGCATGTCCTATAGGCCAGACTGTTTTGCATGTAGTAACAGACCTAATGCCCATCATATCCCCAGTGGTAGTTCCTTCAGGAGCCCAGTTTTTAAGGAGGAACCAAGGCCTAGTGAGCTCAAGCAACTTGCTCAAGGTCTTGGCCAGGAGGCAGCAGGTCCACACCCACCCTGAGGATCGCCGCTCACCTGCCACCATAACCACGCAGACATCTCCCAGCCCCCGCCGTCTGCTTACACTCACATCTTTCGTGGTGCCATTATTGCTCAGGGCCTGGATCCGCCCCTGGATGTAAGACCCTGCGCCCCTCACCCACGGCGGTATCCCCGACGGGATGCAGCATGGGGTTCGGTGTCCTTGCTTGTGGAAGGGGGAGAATGAAGCTGCCCAGCCCTGCCTTCCGCACGCAGGGGCCGGTCTCCTGTCCCCTTCCATGCACAGGACCCTGCTTCCTAGGACAGTCCTTCCTCCACTCTCCCCTTCTCCTGCCCTCTCCTCTCTGACCCCCGACATCCTCCGCCCTCAGACCTCCCATACTGTTCCCCCTCTGTCCTCCTTCACCCCAAGGTTAAATTCAACACGGAATGCGTTTCATTGACTCTGAGGTCTCCATGGGGAGAAGAGCACCACAGACCCCAGCTCCCACTGCATGGGACGGGGGGAGAGGGGAGGGGCCTGGTGTGGACTCAGGGAAGGGCCTGAGCTGCCTGGGCCTGAGACCTGTTTGCAGGGTGCAGGATGCAGGGCGAGGCAGGGTGGGGTCACCGCCCTTTCAACAACATGGCCATAACCATGAGGGTCAGAGATTCCAGTGATGTTAACCAGGGTCCAAAACTCCTGGGGATGTTATGGCAAGGGGGCCCCAAATTCATCCCTGAGCCAAGCACTGTCTGTGGAGGAGGTAATAGCCTGGCACAGGAGGGTGACAGTTTCCTGCGATGTGTGGGCCAACCAGGTGACAGATGAAGCAGCGAGCACCCTGGAGAGCCACGGCCACCCATCTCCGCTCCAGGGACTGGTGCTGGGCGAAACGTCAGCTCTCCGGTGTGGTTTTGTAGAAAATCTTTGCATTTTCTAATTTTATCAACCAGGTCCACATAAATGAACCGGGCCCTGTGCACGGGGCTGGCCCTGGCTCCACCTGCAGCGATCAGCCTCCCGTGACGGAGCAGAGGGCCCTGAGGCATCTCTAGTGCATGGTGGTGTGAGTGGGGGGTGGTTGCCATCAAGAGACGCCCCTCTACCCCCAGGGCAAAGCCTGACAGCTGGCTGTTTTTTGGAATGCAAGTGCCTGACTTAAGCGCTGATGCCAAGGCATTCGAGGCAAAGAGGACCATCTCCAACAGGGCACCAGCCGCAGCAGACAGATGCCCAGCAGGCACGGAAGCCCCTTCGCTTTCCAGACCCGGGTTAGTTTAGACAAATGGCCACTGGGGCCACTTCTATCTCGTGCTTTAAATTCCTGCTTGTTTTACATTCAACCATCTCTTCCCCTCTGTCTCTCTCATCCCTACCGCCAGCCCCTGTAAACCTGCTATGGGATCCTAGGTGTGCTGTGCAATTTCCAGGTCTTAAAAGTAAGAAACTGCTCTTTTTTCAAGGTTTCCTGATGGAAATTGCTGAAGGGCATCTCACAACCATAGTAAGAACCACAAGGCCCCATCTGATCACAGCACTGATTCGTGGTTGGCTGGAACTAGCACGACACCTCCTCCACCACCCACCACCATAATACAGCTGCAAACGGGGCTGACACTGCTCCTGGAGACAATGGGGCCATTCAGGGAGGCGGGAGAAGGAGAGAGGGAGAGCCGGCCTGCAAAGCCCTGCACTGTGGTGAAGGTGAGGATTCTCCAAGGCAGGAGAGAATCCCCTTCTTGTGCTTCATCAATAAGAAAACACTTGAGATAGTTCCTGGGGGTCTCTGAATCATATGGTTGGGAAAGGAGTGTGTGCGTGTGAGAGAGAGAGAGATGGAGGGAGAGAAAGTGGTGTTGGGCTAAGATTTGGAGGAGGGCAGAGCAGAGCCCAGGGGAGCCAGGCGGCCTTTGGAGAACACGGGGGACCAAAGGCCGCCTGCACTCGCCTGGAGGGGCTTCTGACAAATACTGACGCTGACATTGCAGGCGGAACTGCAAGCACAGACACTGACCTCCAGGGCCTTCTGTGCGCCCTCAGTCGTGACACTTTGCAGTGTCTGCTGATTCAATTTTTCAAGCAGCCTCTGAGGGTGACTATTATCAACCCCATTTTACAGATGAGGGCTCTGAGCCTGCCCTGCCCGACCAGTCAGACCCTGGGTCAGCTAACCAGGCCAGCACCCTGCTCGTCCCTCCCTCCTGAGAAGGCAGGCAGGCTAAAGAATCCCCCTTATATCACAGTAGGACTCCAGGCGCAGAGGCCCATACTGTGCCAAGGACCCTTTCCAACAGCAAGATTCTTTCACTCATTAGCAGAGCAGCGGCTGCTCTCTAAATAATCCCCGGGCCGTGAGCCGCCATCTGTGCCTGGTGTCCTGGGCACACAGCAGTCGCCAGTCTGCTCCTGCCAGCTGAGACTCAGTGCAGTCTCCCCTGCCAGCCTGGTGAAAGCTGAACCGAGGCAAAGAGCAGGCACCCCAGAAGAGGAGGGAAAGAAGCCTGTGCAGGGAAGAGGACCTGAGGAAAGCTGGCGGGGAGCCCCGGAGAAGGGGAGCTGAGCAGGGAGACCCTGATGAGTTAGAGAGGAGAATTCGGGCCAGCTGAATTCTCCAGGCTCTCCAGCGCTTCTCTGAATCTCATCGCAGTCTGCGGCAGATGTAATTGTCCCTATTGTGCAAAGGAGGGACATCAGGTCCGGAGAAGGAGAAGGAAGATCCTGACCTGCCCACGGCCACACATCTTGACCGTGGGGGTGGGGGTCCATCCCAGGTCCCTGAGTAAATCCAGCCTTCAGGAGGAGGGCTGAGGTGATCCTACCAGAGAAACAAACACTCTGAGCGGGGCAAATCACCACATCTCTCAGTAATTGCAGGTGCAGTCAGCCTCTGTCCTTCCCCAAAAGCATATAAATCACAACTTCAATCTGGATCTACAGATCTGCCGGGAGTAAGTGAGGCAGGACGGACAAGAAATATGGAGAAAACAGCAGCACCCCACGTCGGGTCCTGGGGGCATCTGGGAGGAGAGCAGGAGCCAGTGAGGCCCTGAAGGAACAGAGCTCACTTGCACCCCAGGGTGCTTCCTGATCTCCCTGACCTGAGCCCTCACCTCCCCCCTCCCGAAGCCCCACCCCTGACGCCTCCTGCAGGATTATAGGGGCCACACTTGGGGAGCCTAGCCTGCCCCTGGAGCTGGTCTGTATGAGGCACGCTCCCTGCTCCCTGTCCTGGCAGTGAGTGCCTCCCCCTCGCCATTCTGATGACAAAATTTTTAATTATTATAATTATCACCTGGGAAATTGGGCTCCTGCCGTAGATGATTAAAGTGACACTCATCTCCGCTTTACAGCTTGCCTTTGGGCTTTAAATCTGATGGTGACTTCACAGCACACCCAGAAGCCAGAGTCAGAACGAGGTAGTGCCAAGAGGGGTGAGGGTCACAGGGTGGGCGTGAACGTGGGTCCTGACATGTCTGCAGCACATGTCACGTGTGTGTGGTGTGCATGAGGTGTGTTGTGCCTGTGCATGTGTGTGAGCAGGTGTGCGTGTGCACGTGCCTGTGAACTCATGAAGCCTCGGAAAGCCCTCCTGCGCTTCTGCTTCTGCGCATGTGCAGTGAAGGGCAGCGACGGAGTGTCTGGGGCGGGCCGTGCTCCGCAGGGGCAGGCTCGAGAAGTGGGCTCAGGGGGCAGACAATGGTGTGAAGGTATCTGTGGACTAGGGAGGGGGTGCAGGTACCAGCCTGCTCCTAGGGGGCAGCCGGGGCCCTGGAGGGTGGCAGGTCCCCTGCTTCCTGGATGTTATTTTCCCTCTCTGGTCTCATTCTCTACTAGCGCTCAGGGATGGTTGGTGATAATATTTGTCCATCCAGGGGTGGCAGGTGGACAGTGCTGCACAGGTTACAGAGCAGGACTATAAGTGATGAGGCCTGGGGTCCTGAGGTCCCCAGATGGAAGCCTCTGGCACTTGGCTCAGGGTCCAGAAGCCCTCTGCAGAGATCACCTGTCCTCCAGCAGAAGGCCAGTGTTGGGGTTGTGGGCTAAAACCTGGACAGGAGGTCCCCATCCAGCCCCCCACCCAGTGCCACCTACAAGCTGATCATGTGTAATGCTTAAGACCCCAATTGGCAGCCCACTATCCCCCCTCCTGGTTTGAGCCCCACTTCTTCTGATGGACCAGGGCAGAGACAAGTCAGCCCCTCCTACAGATCTCCCACCCCCATCTCCCCGCCTTCTATACAGATTCTACCACAGGATTTTCCAGTGTGACCTTGAGTGGGTCACGCCCCTTCTCTTAGCCTTGGTCCCCTCACTTGTCACATGAGGACAGGTGCCCATGTAGAGGTCATCAGAGTCTCTGTGAAGCAGCACCGTGGTTGCAGATCGGCACTGAGCATGATGATCTGTGCCCAGATCACCCCTCAGCTCACCCTGTGACCGTGAGCAGTGGCTTCGCTTCTCGGTCTTCCCACTCTCCAACGAGAGATGTGATGAGACGGTGCCTGATGCTAAGGTGAGCTGAGAGGTGGCTGTCAGCAGACACAGAACCATGGGAGCAGGCCTAGTGGGTGGCAGCTGACCACTGAAGAACTAGTTCATGGACGTCACACCTGGCCAGGAAGGTGGACACTCACACACTTGTAAAGGAGAGACGGGCACCTCCACACTTTCTCAGGAGCTGGCTCACAGGACAAGCTCCCTGTGTTCCTGCCACCCCGGTATAATGGCTGTAACTGGAGTGACCACCCACTTAGGCTTATGATGACCTGTTGTCATTCTCCAAAATCTCCGTCTTCTGCACAGGATGAGCGGTGAGCTGAACAGAGATTGGTGGAGGCCATCACCCTTGCATCTCTCAAGCCTTTGGTGGTGGCACTAGTTTCTGGTTTACCATTTCTCCAAGTTGTTTCAACTTGGCCTTTCCCATCACAAGATCTCTCATTCCATATGTCAGCAAACCAATGTGAGGACTCAGCCAGCCACCGAATGTATCTACTCCACCGGGGACTCATGGCCCTCTCTCGCTCGGCTCTCTTGTTCCCACCTCTCGCGCCCATCATGCCTGAGTCTGGATCCTACAATCACAGGTCCGGTAACCTGGCTAATTGTGTGGGTCTGGAAATCAAGCAGTGGGGATGACACTTGGGAGACCTTTGCTTCCACTCCATCACCCACTCTAATGCATTATCTGACACTTTCAATTTATTTTTCAATTCCTTTATCATCAGAAATGACAATTAAATTTGCAGTGTAAATACCAGTTTACCAAGCTGAATTAATCTTGGGCGAGGGGGTGACAAACAGCCTCACTGTCACGGGCAGAGCGGCTTGGGCATTAACACTTTCATCTTCACTGAGGCCACAGGAAGGACAGAGGCTTCAGGGTTCTCTCTAGAGTTGCCACTCAGAGGCTCACTAAGGGTCACATGACTCAGACTCCTTTGCCCTCTTGCAGCTGTTCTCAGTAGTGGAAATCTGAGAGCAGCAAACACATTTCTTATTGGTAGAACTTTGAAGATGAAGGGATTTGCTCTTTTTCAAATAAGTTGACTGAGACCCACTTGTGTCTCTCTACATGGCCCATCAGAGAACCATCATCACAGTGCAAGCAAATAACCTGAATTGTGGAAAAGCCAGGAATCTGCAGGGAGAAATTGGACCTGTTTACGTGTCTAGGATAGATGTAAAAATGTAAGCCTCTATGAATAAAAATATCATCTTACTAAGTTTCAGGGGTTTTTTCTGCCCAAACCACAGTAGTCACGGGAAAGATGAGAGAGATACCTGAGAAAGCATCCCTGTGGTGCTGTCTAGAGAAGAGGTACTGCCCACTGCAAAAATTCCACCCAGACCAATCTCTTATATACAGACTATAAGCTTTAATCTACAGAAGAACAAAGGAAAACAAAAGCTGTTGCCTTAGGGCACTAGTAGAAATCCATTGCAATTGAGGAAAGGAAACAGGATCAAAATAAGCACTAGGTTTGACGAGGGGCAGGAGTACCTGTTCACACAGGCCCAGTGTTGTAGCTGGAGGGGCAGGAATATTTGTGAAGTCCACACCAGGAGACCCAGGGACAGAGTACTGCCTAAGACTGAAAATTAATTACATCATCAGAAATGTACCCTCCCACACTGGCTAGCAAGCACTGAGTAAAAATAACAATGGAATATATCTGTGAAAGCTTCAAGAAACAGATCATCTCTGGGGTACATCACAAAAGAAAGATTCAAAAGTCAGGGCAAGGGAAGCAGACAGACATCTGGAAAACCAGTTAAAGCGCTAAACATAAGGTATCACTAGAAGAACTAGAAGTCTGTGTTTCACTGAGGATAACCATAGCAACCACAGACCTCAAACCCTGTGTGACTAGTGTACTCCTGGCTAGATTAACATACTCCCACACGAAAGGTCTAGGAGGGGAAAAGGTGCACACAGCTAAAAGTATAAAAATGTTACCTCTCTCCCACCCTACAAAAGATGTCCAGCTCTCCATAAAAAGTTTTAAGGCATATGAAAGGCAAATAAAAAAAAATGCATGAAGCAATCATCAAAACCAAATTTAGACATGACAGAGATGTTGGAAGTGTTAGACAGGGAATTTTAAATTACTGTGATTAATACATTAAAGCTTATAATGAAAAGGTTGACAACATGCAGGATCAAATAATTAGTTTTTGCAGAGGATCAAATTCTAAGAATCAGTGGAAATTCTAAAAAACAAAATAGTAACAAAGGTGAGGTAGACTTCCTAGGGGCTCATCTGTGGACTCAAGATAGCTGGGGAAAGACTCAGTGAACTTAAAGATAGGTCATTTAATTATCCAAAGGAAAAATCAAAGAGGGAGATGTGAAAAATAGAACAGAGCTTCCAAGAAATGTGGGGTAATATCAGTAATATAATATACAAGCTGTTGCAATCCACAGGACAACAGAGAAAAAGGCAAAACAACTTTGAGGAAATAATGTCCTCAAAGACACCAACTTACAAGTCCAAGAAGCTCAGAGAACAGGGTCAATCAAGCAAGGTCAATATCATAAGTTGCGTGTGTGTTCAAACAAATTGCAAAGACAAGGAGAACATTCTGAACCATCAAAGAAAGAAGACACGCCCACACACACACACAGGCAGGAAGATAAGAATTTCTGTGGGCAATTTATCAAATAATTTGCAAACAGGAAGAAAATGGAATGGCAACTTCAAAATGACTGGAAAATGAAAGATTAAAACATGTCAACTCAGATTCTATACCCAGTGGAACTATCACTGGAAATCATGAAGAAACAAATATTTTCAGAAACAACTACAAATGAAAGAATTTGTTTCTGCCAGAATTTTGTTTCTGACAAAAAAGTGTTAAAGGGCATTCTTTAGGCAGAGGACTGTATCAGAAAAATCTAGGAGCTACACAACCAGATAGTGTTATAAATGAAATAAAGATACAGAAAAAATATTTTATTTTTAAATTGCTTTAAAACACAAATATCTAAGAAAACAACATTTCTCTTTGATGATAGCATATGTGGATTGGAAATTTATGACAAAAATAGTACAAGAGGTTTAAAATTGGTGATATACTGGCATTGCATCATTTTCCTATTGATGATATAGTGATCATTTTAATATTTTTAAATTAAATTTTAATTAAAATGTTATAAACACTATGGTAACCACTGAACTGTTTAAAAAAGGAGGTTGAGGAGATTGAGTGGAATGATTTAAAAATACTCAGTTAACTCAAGAGACAATAGGAAAAGTGGGGGAAAGAAACAATGATTTAAATTATTAGAAAGCAGCTAACAAGATGCTACATTTAAAACCTACCATATGAATAATCACCATAAATATGGGCAGATGAAGCACAACAATTAAAAGGCAGAATTTTTCAGATTGAATAAAAAAGAACAACTCAACTATATGTTGCCTATGATAAGCTCTCTGTAAACACCAAAGTGTCAGTCAAAAAAGTTAGCAGATGCTAATCAAAAGAAAGTTGGAGCCTACATTCATATCAGACTAAATAGACCTCAGAACATGGAAAAACCATTGAATATAAGAGACCATTTCCTAATAAGTGAAATAACTCTCCAAGAAGACATACAGTCCCAAATGTGTATGCATCAAACATGGAGCTTCAAAATAGTAAAGGGAAAGTCTAATAGAATTGAAAAGAAAAATAAAGTCATAATCATATGTCAACACTTCCCTCTCTCTAACTGATAAATTGAATAGGCAGAAGATCTGTAAGGGTCTAAGTAGCTTGAAGCACATTTTCAATCCCTTGAGTTAGCTGACATTTGTACACCATCCACGAGCAGCAGCAGAATTTATACTGGGACCTTCATCATATAGCCCATAACCCTAAAGCAAACCTAGCACAGATAAAAGAATCATAATAATACAAGTTATAGCCTCAAATCATGATAGAATTAAACTAGAAATTAACCTCAGAAACCTATCTGGGAAATAAACAAGTTTATTTGGAAATTAAACAATAATGGATCAGAAAAGGAATCTTAAGGAAAATAGAAAAAAAATCTTTTTGAATTAAGAAAACATAAAATGGCATATGAAAGCCTTTGAGATACAGCAGTATTTAGAGAGACATTTACAGCCTCAAATGCCTGTATTCGTCTGTTCGGGCTGCCATAACAGAAGGCCACAGACTGGGTAGCATAATCAGCAGAAATATATTTTCTGACAGTTCTGGAGGCTGAAAAATCCTAACGTGCAGATACCCCCTTCTTCTCCCTGTGTCCTCACAAGTCCTTTCTACTGGGCACACACACAGCTGGTATCTCTTTTTGCATAAGGGCACTAGTCCTACTGGGTAAGGGTACCCCCCACAGTGGTTTCATTTTACTGCAATTACCTCCTACAGACCCTATCTCTAAATGTGGTCTCTTAAAAATATATATTTAAAATATATATTAATCTATATTGATAAGTTATATCATTCTCATTATATTCTATATATAAATATACATAAAACTCCAACATACAGATTGCTGAGGAGACTCATTTTGGTCCATAATAATGTGCCTATTAGAAAATATAAAGGGACTAAAGCATCCATCTTAAGAAACTAGAAAAGACAAAATTAAAAATAAGCAGTAAGAAATGATCATAGAGCAAAACCCAACAAAACTGTCAATAGAAAAACAATAAAGAAAATCAATAAAAACAAACACTTTTCTTAAAAAAGATCAATCCAGGCCCTCCCTGGCGGTGCAGCAGGTTAAAGCACAGCACTAAGAAGCTAAAGCCACTGCAGCGTGAGCTTGATCCCCGCCTGCCCCAGAGGTGATCCACGTGGTGTGGCAGACCTCTCCTGATCTGCCTACTGCTCCCCTCAGCACTGTACTTTGTCAATCTGCCTGTTCTGCTCCCCACGCTGTCTCTAGTGAATCCTCTCACCGTCCTGCACCTCTATAGTCAGTCTCACCAAAACAAAGTTTGCAAAATCACTATTAACCCCACAGAACTTAAAAGCCTAAAATGGGAATGCCATTTAAAAAATCAAAAATAGACAAATATATGATTGCAATTGTAAATTTAATACCTCTCCATTATTAACAGAATAATTAAGTACAAAGTAAACAAGAATATTAACTTGAACCACACCACCAACCAACATGACCTAAATGACATTTCTAGAACATTCCACTCAACGTTAGCACAAAACACATTATTTTCAAATGCATATTGAATATTTCCCAAGATAGACCATATTATAATCTATGAAAATGACTCAAGAAATTCAAGAGTCAAACCATACCATGTATGTTCCCTAATTACAACGGAATTCAATTAGAAATCAGTAACAGAAGTATCTCTGGAAAATTCCCAATTACTTAGAAACCAAATGATACACTTCTAAATAATCCACAAGCCAGAAATGAAATCAAAAGAGAAATTAGAAAGTATTTTAAACTGAATGAAAGTGCCTATATGCATAGCATTATTTGTGAGGTGATACGAAAATAAAATAGAGCCAAAGGAAAATAGTAAATGACTATGTTGGATAAGAAGGACGTTCTCAAATCAACAACCCCAACACACAATTTAAGAAAATATAAAGAGCAGAGCGAATGAAACCCACAGCATGTAGAAGCAAGGAAAAAACTAAGATCAGAGCAGAAATCAATGAAAATATAAAACAGAACAATAATAGCAAAAAATAAATGAAAACAAAACCATTTCTTTGAGAAGACAACAAATCGAGAAACCCTCACATAAACCATTAAGGAATTAATTAGTTAAAATTAGCTTACCAAAAATTAAGAGAGACAATATCATTATAGATTCTATAGCTATTAAAATAACAATCAGGAAATACTGTGAACAACTTCATGTTAATAAACTCAACAACTTTGCTGAAATAGAATTTGTGAAAGCACAACTACATTTGCTCAAAAGTAAACAGACAATGTGAAGAGGACTTCTAGGAAAATCAAAATCAAAAGACATTCACTAGAAAGAAAAGTACAGATTAATAGCTCACATGAACACGAATGCTAAGGTTCTAAACAAAATGCTAGCAATTATAATTCATTGATATACCTAAAGGATAACACCCCAGGGCTTTACTCCCAGCACTAAGAGGTTGACTTAATATTCAATACTTAATCTAATCCACCATAATAACACATTAAAAGATAGAAATTATAAATCAGGTGTAGTCGACACATGCCGTGGAGTATTAATCAGTCATTAAAAAGCAATTAAGTGCTGGTTCAAGTTACAACATGGATGGACCTTGGAAACAGACATAGAAGAACACACATGATGTGACTCACTCACAGGAAATGTTCTCGTGGGTCGGCTCTGGTGGTGGAGAGCATGGGGCAGCATGCCCGGATGATCTGGGAGCGGGCTTTGGCGTGAGGGTGCTGATCCCGTTGCTTCCTAAAGGCACTGACGACTCACGTTAAGAACCAAGGACTTGAGGAGGGTGCCCGGGACAGGTGGTGGTTCAATAAGCCTCAAGCAGATTGCCATCAAGGCCTTGCTGAGCTGTTCCCTTAGGCCTCCCTAGGGCCAGGATGACGAACCAGAGCCGCTCACCTGAGTCATCCCCACCTCAGGCCAGAGAGCAGATCTGGGATGCGGCACTTCTAGGGGACGCCAGCCTGCCCCTTCCCTCGTAGCCACAGAGCAGGGGACATGCAGCTGAAGACCAGGTTCCCGGCTTTAGACGTTAGGAATGGGGGTCGAGGAGTGGGACGCGGGAGGAGGAAGGGCAGGGTTTGTGCTTTGATTTTACTGGGGGACACAGGTCAGGTCGAAAGCAAGGTGAATTGCAGCTCATTAGATGCCAAACAGCCTCACTTCTGTTCAGCTGTGCCTTCTAACTCGGCTGCACCTGGGGCTTTATTCCATCCTTTCCCCTGCTCTCCTGGAATGGGAGAGGGAGAGATGTACAGCCCATTTGGATTGAATTCTAGCATCCGCGCCAACTCCCACTTACAGTCACTAGCTAGAGCTAGGTGTTCCAGGAAGGTGTAAACCAGAACAGTTAAAGCGTGTAACTCAGATGTATGAGGTCTACTCTGCTCTGTTCACCCACACTGATGCCCTGTGTCAGTGCCTGCGTTAACCCTCACTGCAGCCCTGCTTCTGGGATGGTGTCCCGCCTCACTGCCTCTTACTGTGACACTGTGCAAGCCCCTCCCCGCCCCCGATTCTCAGTTTCCTCGTCTGCACAGTGGGGGTGGTAATCACAGCTCCCTCCACATCATGGTGAAAGCTCAGCGAGACATTCCTCGTGGAGAGTCACATAGAGGACCCCCTGAATCACAGGCAATGGGGTCATCTGAGTTCGGGACCTGCAGGGACCTTTTGGGTGAAGAAGAGTAACCCCACAACTACCATTCACCCAGGTCCCTTCCAGAACCCCATCTGGGGTCTGTGCTACAACCATGTTCCTGCCATCTGTGTCTGTTCCTTGCTGCAGGCGGAAGGGTCTGGCTGGACTCAGTCTGGAAATGGGCTGTGCTCCCCCAAACTGATGAGTTACCCCAAGAATCACTCAACGCCGTTATCTTTCCCCTCAATGACGGGAACACAGACGGGTCAGGTCCTCACTTTCTGCCTGTGACCTATTCAGGCCGCACACAGCCTGCCCAGCTTCTTCACCGGGAGCTCATCATTGACAATTTGGGAAGTGCGCTCAGTCCTTTTAAGACACATTATGTAAAAGGCAGTTGCCACTGTACAAGCTGTTACCATTTATTTTTTCTTTTCTTTAAATGACTGTCTCTTGTTCATTCTTCTATCTTGGGAAAGATCTACAAAGGACAATGAATCTATGAAATTCATGAACTCCTAGACATGGTGGCTCTTAAAATCCTGCTCATTTGCCACATGAAATATGCCGAAGGTGAGCGTGTAGCTGGCAATTTCACCGTGCAGGCTGAATTAGTTCGCTCTAGATCTGCCCGTAAGTACCTGTTCCCAAGTGCTGCCGGAGTCCTCCGTTGCCGCCGTGATGCCCAGGCAAGGGACGCAGGTCTTCCTGCACCTGCCAGCCATCCTCAGCCCTGAAATCCCAGCACGGGCCTCTGCTGTGTCCTCTCACCTGCTTACGTGGCCTTGGAAGGAGACTGAGGCTTCCTTACACTCCTCCCGTGAGCCCAGAGCCCCTTCTGGCCACCCGCCCTGAGGCTCCACGGTCCAGTCGCAGCCCTGTCTCTGGTCCTTTGTCCATGACTTCGGTGTGGGGTCCGTGAATTGCCCCCGCCCTTGGGCTTACTCCAGCCTTTGGGCCATCCCACTGCAGAAGCAGGCAAATGTCCACCTGGGGCTGAGTTCCTACCATCTTCAGAACTGAGTGAGACAGACCCCTGGGGTTCAGGCCTTAAGCCCTACAGGGATGTACCCCGGCCTTCGCTCTGGCCAGCCCTCTCCCTGCAGTGTGGAATCGCCACTGCTGACACCTGGGTACCTCTCCTAGTCGCAACCATATCTGAGGATCCCAGAATCCCCGTAAGCAACCTAGACCCCACTCTCTGAGCCCAGCGGCCCCATCCTGGGTCTGTCCTGCGCATGGACTGTGGCATGGGGTGAGCCACCAGGCCCGAGGGGCCCCCAGGGGAGCGGACGGCGGCGGAGGTTGTAGCAGCTCTCTGGGTGTGTCCACATGGAGTGTGAGGTCTCCTGGGGTGCTGAGTCAGGTTGGAAGACAAGGAAGAGCCAAAGACAAGGCCTGGTTTTCCCTGAACCTCAGCTTCTAGGGTAGCCTCTGAGGAGCTGAGCATTTGAAAGTCAAAAGCGGCTTTCCAGTTTGCTGTACAGTTGTATTGTAAAGATAACAGCACATATTTCATTACTAGTTTTCCAGCTTGACTTTAACATTTTCAATATATGGTATCTAGGCCTCCCTCTGTGCTCATTTCTGGGATTCTGCATATGTCAGGGGTGACCTGCAGCACTTGGACATTGTGCAGTCCTGGGGTGGGGGAGACTCTGCCACCTTCCCTTTCCATTGTTAGGAGTGGGGGTCAGGGCAGCCGGTCTGGCCTGCGGCCAGCACTAGTGAGGCGCCCGAGAGACTGCTGGAGAGGGTCCCTCGTGGCCCTCTCATCCTCACCCCTCCTCCTTCCTCATCCTCCAGCCCACAGGGCCTCTTCTCTTTCTTCCAGAACATACCAGTCTCCTTGCTTTGCTTCCTTCTGCTCACGCCCTTCAATCTGGCTTTCTCCTCATGGCAGAGAAGACGGCCACGGGTGACTCTCCGCCGAGATGGTCCTCACAGCCTGTAGGGCCTTTCTCCCTCCAAGTGTCAGATCTCAGAGGCAGCTCCGATTCACCCAGGCTGCGTCACATCTCTCCCTCCCCGCCAACCCCAACCCCAGCCATGGATACCCCACTCCATGTGGTACTTGCTTCTCACCACAAAGGTGCTTCCATGGGCGGGAGAGCGAAGAGGGGCTCTGTACACCCCCCCCCACACACACACACCTCAGCAGTCCCCTTCATCCTCTGGTGCAGGGTCTGAGTCACAGGAGCCCAGGAGAGCAGCTCCCTCAGCCCCCAGAGCCCTCCCCTCAGCTACTCGCCCCATGGGAAGTGTTTTCAAGTCAGCTCCTAGGCTCTCTGCTTGGTGGTGGGAAGAGAAACTCCGGAGGGACTTGAGTCGGAGACTCAAACCCCCACCTGTAGCACCAGACACGGAAACTACCCCAAGTCTCCCAAGAGCCGGAGTTTCTTGAGCCAGCAGACAACAAGAATAAACCATGGGAACGCAGGGTTAGGGCAACGGGAAGGAAGCCCCAAGAGAAACCCATTTGCAGGGAACTGGACCAATCTGACAAATTCGCTTCAGAATTCAGCCAATCACAGAGCTGCTGGAGCTCCGGGCTGGCTCTGGGGGGCGCCTCCAGCCTCCCCCCACCCCTCCCCCGCAGGGGGGCACGTCCCACCCAAAGGACAAAATAGCCTCCCATTGGGTGGGGGCCTTTCAGGAGCAGCTCCTCCAATGTTTTGGTGAGGCGGTTGATCCGCTGGCGTCTCCAAGCTCCGATGGTGTCATAATGTTATGATCGTCCTCGGGGAAGTGAAGAGTGGAACAGAGTGGAATTAAATAGAGGCCTGAAACATGATGTGGCTGCTGAGTATATATAACCCTGATGGCAGTGTCCCCACAGACCTCCAGACCTCGCCTACCAAGGGCAATTAGGGAGAAGGTGCCTGCAGTGCCTCAGGAAACACTCCTCAGGCCTCGCGCTCCCCCAGAGCCAGAGACCTGCAGCTTTGTTCCCTCATTCCCTCCCTCACTCCAGACCTTGCAGGCTCTGTTTTGGACCAGACACCATGATCTGCTGCTCCACTGGGCTTACCGTCTGGGGGTGCGCCAAGATAACCAGACATTGAAAAAAACTGAGCTGGGAAAAAATTGTCTCGCACAATACTAGTGATAAAGGATTGATCACAGAGATATACACAGAACTCAATAAAAATAAAGTAATAAGCAACCCCATCAAGACATGGGCAGAAGAGCTAAAAAGACATTTCTCCAGAGAGGAAATGCAGATGGCCAACAGACACATGAAAAAATGTTCAGCATCACTTGTAATAGGGAGATGCAATTAAAACCACAATGAGATACCAGCTCACCCCTGTGACAATGGCACATCTTCAAACAACTAGCAACCACAAATGTTGGCGAGGATGTGGAGAAAAAGGAACTCTCCTGCATTGCTGGTGGGAAGGCAAACTAGTACAACCACTATGGAAAACTGTTTGGAGGTTCCTCAAACTGCTAAACATGGAGCTTCCCTATGACCCAGCAATCCCACTTCTAGATATCTTCCCAAAAGACACGAAAACACTGATTCAAAAAGACACCTGCACCCCCATGTTTATTGCTGCCTTATTTACAATTGGAAAGACATGGAAACAGCCCAAATGCCCAAAATTGGATGACTGGATTAAAAAAATGTGGTACATATACACAATGGAATATTACTCAGCAACCAAAAAAATAAACACATGCCTTTTGCAGCAACATGGATGGAGCTGGAAAAGATCATGCTTAGTGAAATAAGCCAGAAAGAAAAGGAAAAATACAGGATGGCTTCACTCATAGCAGGAGTATAAAGGGCCAGGGGGGGAAATAATAACAACTATATACCATTTTACAGGGGTGGAGTCGAGAATGGGCTCGAAAATGGGGGGCAGAAAGGGGAATGCGCTGGACTATGGTGATGGCACACAGGTGATTTGGTGATGGGAAGCCCACGGGGATTACAACTGAGATGGAAAAGGCACAAAATATTTAAAAATAAACTATATTATTTTAAAAAAACTGTAAAGGCAAAGACTAGTAAAATAAGCCTTGCTAAATATTTTTTTTAAGATTTATTTATTTATTTGTGCATACAGAACTGAGGTACAGGCCAGAGGTTCAGGGGCGGTGAGAGGCTTCACCAGAGACAGAGTGGGGAGCAGAACAGGCAGATCGACGAAGTACACTGCTGAGGGGAGAGCGGGCGGGTCAGGAGAGGTCTGCCATGCCATGTGGTCACCTCCGGGGCAGGCGGGAATCGAACTCATGCGGAAGTGGCTTTAGATTCTCAGTGCAGTGCTTTAACCCGCTGCGCCACCAGGGAGGGCCACTAAATAATTTAAAAAAAAAAAAAAAACAAGCATGATCTTATAGGAAAGGCCTCTCTGAGAAACCATTTGAACGGAGACAGAAGGGGCAGGAGCCAATCCGCAGGAGGACAAGAGAAGTGCTCTCCTGTTGGCACACTGCCTGAGCAAAGGCCCTGTGGCAGGGCCGTCTGTACCCCTAGCATGGCCAGAAGCCAAAGGCCAGGTCAGGCAGGATCTCAAGCCCTGTGCCAAGGACCAGTGGTTTATCCCAGGGCAGTGAGGACTGTGGGCAAGGTTTCAACTGGGTTGTTAGTCCATGGGCTCATGTTTTGAAAGCTCTTTCATCTGCATTTGCTGACTAGGGGAGGTGTGAGAAAGAAGAAGAGCTTTCCAGAAAGAAGGAGCAGCTCGCAGGCAGATCAGGCCTGAAGGAGCAGGATGTGTTCCAGAAACCATAGAAACAGGTGGCAAGGAGCATGGAGGCCAGGGAGAGGACTGGCGAGGGCCGGGATCCTGCATTAGACAAGCAGGTGTGGGGGATCAGAGTGGGATGACGTAGCTTTGGGGGCTGGGAATGCTGGGAAGATTCATTTGGAGAGGTTCTCTCACTCGCTCATTCATTCATTCCAGTGTCCAGGACTACCGGTGTATGGGACACTGGACTAGATCACGTTCCTAGGCCAAGCTCAGGCCAGTAGTTTAGCAGGAGTTGTAGGAAAAGTAAAAGGTGGAGGACTCTGTCTTGGCCTCCGTTTTCCAGGATTGGTGCCTGGCAGCAACATGGCAGGCAAGAGATAAATTCACTCAAAGGGGGACCTGGGCAGAAAGTGGGCGGGGATAAGGTAAGTCCTGTTCTCCCAGCAGAGAAGGGAGGGAGAGAGGCTTCAGCAGGGGTGGGGGGGCTCTCCGGCTTCGCCCAGGGACTCAGGGCCCAGGCGCTCAGGAGCTGAGCTACTGAGGACCCTCACACAGGTCCCAAGTACAGGCTCCCACACCAGAAGTGGGGCTGGCCCACGGAGCATCGTCTCCAAGGTGGCACCACCCTTTTTGACCTCTCACCTCCTCAAGGGTCTGAGGCAGCCAGGGCGCCCTCTGTCTTGAGCACCCTGGGGACACGCACCTCGGCCTCTCCCATGTGGGGGAGCAGGGGCAAGGCGCTGGGATTGGTTCTGCCAGGGCAATCCTCGAGGCCGCCCTGAGGAAGGGGTGTCTGACTCTAGCCGGAGGTGAAGCAGATGGTTTTCAGGGGTGCGAGAACATCCTGGTTGGAGGTGATGCCAGAAGCAGAAGCAGAGGGCACTGAAATGTGACACATTAAACTGGAGATTTAGTTGGAGGTGGGTGAAAGGCACTGAACCGACATGGGTCTCCGGTCTTTGGTTCTTACATTTTACAAAGAACAATTTATTAAATTTGGCTCCTTTGGTTTTAAGGATTAGCAGCCAACTCCCACCAACCTAAGCAAAAAAAGAGAATTTATCAGAGGAGTATCGAGTCACCAGGACTGGAAGGCATGCTGGGAACGGGCTAGAGAAAGACAAGCTCAGAAAATGCTTACTCCATCTAGCTCACTGTTTCTCTCTGAGAAGTCCCCCACCCCCTTGTTTTCTCATTGCAAATAACTATTCTCTGTGCTTCCATCCACCTGTAAGAACATGCAAGCCGTTAGCCCCCAAGCATACAAAAGACATGAGAAAATTTGTCTTTTTCACTGCCAGCTCCACAATTCTATTGGACCAGCATGGGTTGGAACCCATACCCAGGTTGGATCCCTGTCCACTCATATGGCAGGTTCTAAAATGCTCAAGTGGATGGGCTGGAGATTGGAGAAAGAAAAGCCTCCAGACTAAACTTTGTTGAAGATGCATTTGATCGTTCACAAGGCAGTTCAGAGAGGCTAGGTGACCAGCCTGAGATCACACAGCCAAGGAGTGCTATTGGGACTAGACCCCAGATCTTTCAACTCCAATCCCAGAGTACTCTATCAGCTATTTCCCTTGAAAGAGATCTGGGTGCTAGATTTGATACAGGATTTATCTTTTAGAAAAACCACCCCAACTCAGCAGTCCCACAATTCCAGAAGAGAATATATGCATGTGGTTCTTCCTGGTGGCGCAAGGGTTAGAGTCTCAGCACTATCAATATCACTAGCCTGTAGCAGGAATTCAATCCCCTGCCAGGGAGCTGACACACACAACACAGCAGACCTCTCCTGTCTTATCCAATAGCTCCCTCAGCAGTGTATTTCAGTGGCTCAATCTGTCTGTTCTGCTCCCCACTCTATCTTGGGTGAATCCTCTCACACACACCCCAACACTTCTGGCCTACATCCCAGTTTTTGTATGCATAAATAAATAAAAATAAAACTTAAAAACATATACAAGCATGTGAGGGTAGGCTCTTCTCTCTACCAGAGGTCCTGATGCTCAGCGACCTAGTCAGCGACCTAGTCAGGTGCAGACAGAGCTATTGAGCTCCCAGGAGCTGCTCTCTTCCCAGGAGGGCTTTTCAGGGAACAGAAGGCATAGAAATATTTTTGTACTGTCTGTTCATATGATCTGTGTGATCTTAGGAAAGTAATTCAACTTCTCTGAGTTTTTTTCTTCATGCATAAATGATCTAATCATGATAGTAACACATAGAAACCATCTACCCTTTCACCTGGCACGGAAATCAATAGCCATGATTCTCTTCCTTCAAAGCTGTCTCTCTCCAATATTCCCTGGTCTTCCTCTTTCCTAGGAACATACTATGAAGTCCCCCACTCTTAGTTCACAAAGGGTCCATTCTAAAGTCAAACTAACTGGAGAGTGGCAGGCGCTCCCATAGCAACACACTCTTAACCGTTGCCCTGGGAACCCTCCTGAAGCTCTTGGTGAAGGAGGCAGTGGGCAGAGCCAATCAGAGGTGGGAAGCTCACCCCATCAGCGAGTCCAGAAGCTCCAAACAGCATCATCATTTTTGGCTGGAACAGGTGGTGGGACGAGTTCAAAGCAAGGACAGAAATGGGAGGGGCTTTTGGCCAGCACTCTGTTGTTGAAGTAGAAAGACCTCAATTCAGCACCAAGGACAGATCTGACTTTTGGGGGAAGACTCTTGGGTCACCAACATGAGAGGAATCAGAAGGAGGGGCCTGGTAACTTCCAGGTGATAGTCCCAAGGGCATCATCCATTTTCAGAGTTGGAAGGCTTCATGAAGATCACACATAATTCCATTTTAACAATAAGGAAAAAGACCTAGAGAGGAAGTAGACTTTCCCAATATCACACAGTGAGGGGATCAGCCAGCACACAAACGCACGTCCCTGGATCACTAAGCCAGTGTCTCTAACATAACATCGGCAAAACCCATGATGTTCAAGATGTTTCTTGGATGTTAGCATGATTCTTACCCCAGGTGGCCTTCGGAGAAACCAGGCTGTGCGAACTGTCTGGATTCAGACTCCGAGTCTAGCTCCACCACCCACATGCTGTATAAACTTAGGTCACCCCCGTCATGTTATAAAAGGGGCAAGTTCCATTTGTCCTTCCCCACCTAATGGAGGGTAGAACTGAGCAGGCAGGGGAAGCTAGACAGGACTTGCAAGAGATACAGGAGGAGACGCACGTAGCCCAGCGGCACAGGAAGGAAGGCATGCTCACTGCTCAGTCCTGGACTTACACCAGGGGCTGACAGAACATGGAAGAGAAATGTAGGCAAGAGACCCATGGGGAGGCTAACAACGGCAGCCTTTACCTTGATTTTCACTTTGATTTTGCGCCTTTCATCCCACTTGCCTGGCCCCTTCTGCCCCTTCCCTGTGGCTCCCCACCAGAAGGTGCCTTAGACTGCGGCAGGCTTTCAGGCCTCAACAGCCCCCTTTGGGCCAACCCTGCTTGGCTGGACATTTACCCACTACGGGATGGGTAACCTTGGGTGTTTCACTGGACAACCATACAGTCTCTCTTCTTCCCCCTCTATGCACAGTTATGCTATTACAGATCTTTCACACTGAGAGTATGCTTTGCCTTTACGCAGCAGATGGCTTAGAGCATGCAAATTTAGGTGTTCTGTGCTACCCCTCAACCTGCTCGCTAACAATCCCTTCTTTAAGCTCTTTTTCTCACTACAAAATGATGGTTTGGGACAAGGAGCTGTACTTGAGTGCCCTTGGCATTCTGGATGTGCTCAGTGTCCCATCCCCCCAGGGAATAGAAGGCTTAAAAAAAGCATTTCAGCTGCAACAATAATTTTAATTGCTCCTCCTGGAAACCTCCATGGATCCATTCAAGCCAAATAAACTGATTTGTAAAAATGATCATTTTCCAGTGTCAGTCTCATTGGTTGCAAATGGATGGTTCTTCTGGGTGCTTCTGGATGAGTCCTGAATTCCAGCTGAGACAAATCTATCCCTCTAAAGTGACATCTGCTGGGAGGCGGCATTAAATTATGTCAGATTATAATAGCATATCACTGTGTTCCTCTAACTGGAGGAACTTTAGTAACTGGAGTTGGAACCACCCACTGAGAGGCTCAATGCTCCAGGGATCTTCCTGGCAGAAGGACTGTGTCCTGGAGAGAAGGGAGGAGGTTATCTGAGTAGGGCAAATGGTCTCTGGGGCTGGGTGAGGCCCAGACCTTCTGTTGATGAAGGTCAGTTGGGAGCGGGTCAGTTGCATTCCTGTGACTTGCCCTCAGGGTCTAGCCATAGAATTTAGCTAACTTTGAAATTTATTTCTCATTCATTCATTCATTCATCATTCCTGTCTCAACAAGCAGTTAGTAACCATTTATTTTCCAGGGCACTTCACTTGGTAATGGGAACACAAAGATAATAAGAAACTTTACCAAGATGCTCATAGTCTTAAGACAAAACACAGAAATGCCTGGTTGGCATCAGAGGGCAGAAGGCAGAAGCCCTGAACTCATTAGAGGTCAGACGGGGTGAACATTTTACAGCTGTAGGAGTGGGTAAGTTCCCCCAAATAGAAAAGGTAATTTGAGGAAATGCAAAGAATGGCAGAGGGAAGGCGCAAAGGGAAACCACGGAGGTTTCTGTAAGTGGTTACATCTGTGGGCAACCAGAGTTCAGTCCCACTTGGGGAGGTTGGAGGAAGCACATGAAGACAGCTCAGAGCCAACCCCCTGGGTGCAGGGGAGTGGTGGCCTTTATCCACTATCACCCCCACAGTGGGAAAGTCATTCCTGGGATATGCCTGGTCCCCTACACTCAGATGCTGCACCTGACCACAGACGAACAAGCTTCCAGGTGCCACAGGGAAGCTCTGGGGGACAGGGGTGACCTGGGGTGTGAGTCCTCACCTGCATGTTTAAGAACACAGGGAGAGACCCAAAAACAGACACACAGAAGGAAATGTCTTTTAAAAGTTCATCTATAGGGTAGGGAGAAGAGAAAGATGCCAGCTGCCCCACCAGCAGTGCCACCTCATGGAGCCCAGGGTGCAAGCCAAAGCTGGGAGACAAAGCGAGACACCAGGCGCACGGGTGTTGTCTTCCGGCCCAACATGGCTGCTCGGCTGTACTCCTAGCTGGCAGCACATGCCCACTCAGGTCAGGCTCACGGCATGCTGGAGTTGTGGTACTTGGCGTCTGCCCTCTCGGCCGCGGGGATATGTGGGTGGAATCGGTGGAGTCTGGAAAGCCCACCTTCGCGCTGGGTGCCCTCCCCCCTCTCCCCGCCTGAGTTTGCACCTCCCTGTCCCTCTGACATGCGGTGCTACAGGAAACCTACAGGCAGAGGAGTGACGTGGACCATGGAGGAAGGAGGTTGTCGGTGTGCCCGGAATGGAGGCCGCCACAGAGATGGGCCGAGGCGACATGGGGCCAGGTGGCACCAGCATCTGCTGCCAGGCTTTGGATGAAGTGACAAATGAGCGGGGCCTGGAAGGGTCATCTGTCACTGGCCAGCTGAAGTGGACTTGGAGAGTAACTTAGCCAGGCGGCTAGAACTGGAAGACTTGGGTGGGACAAAGAACCAGGAGAATTCTTTGAGTAATAGTGGCTGATAAGGCCGAGAGCAGGGACGGAGGAGTTGCAGTCACGGGGAGACCGGTCCAGTCTGTGGTCTTAGGAGGCCGAGTGCTTCCGCTGTGGACCCGACACTGGGCGTCTGCCAGCTCCCACACCCCCACTGTGGTCTGGGTCCAGGACACGCCATTCACCACACACCCACGCAGGTCTGTGGCCCCTTAAATGCTGGAGTCCAGTCAACTCATCTCATTCTAGGGCCAGGTCACCCAGGTGTCTCTGAAGGCAACAGAGACGTGCCCAACGCTCCATCCCCCTCGGCAAGTGGGGCCATCCTGTGCTTTTCTAACAGAATCTGTCCCTCATGTATGGAAAACAATCATGAAGTCTCTCAGGCGGGACAGGAGAGCAGAGACACCCGCTGGCCTCCGTGACAACACCTGTGTGCTGGGGTGACTTACTCTGCACCATGTAGACCTGGCCCCGGGGGCTTCACAGCCACACCCCTGTGAACGGAGGCTCCCAGCGACAGATGTCCTCCCCTGTCTACACACAGCTGCCACCCCCGCCCGGGCCTCACCTGCTCACGTGCTCCGCTAGAGCCCCTGTGCTCTGCAGCCCCCACACCTGCGTGTCCCTCCAGCCCCTGCTGGAGGTGGGTCTTGTTTTTTAAAGAAATCCTTTGGACATTCTAGAACCAGACGCAGCATTCATTTCAGTATACACCATGACCTGACAGGTAAGGCAATGCCTAAACCCCCTGCCTAGCTGTCTCCCCCTCCCCCCTTCTCTCCCCCCACCAACAATATGTCAGGACAATCTGTCCCCTCGCAGAGGGACCATCAAGCCACATCAAGCAATATTTCAGCACATGTAACCAGCTGGCCCCTGGCCCCTCGGCGAGTGAGGGGCGTGGTAAAGGCTTTCTGTGCCTGTGCCGAGCCTGACTCCACACTGCTCCCCACACTCTGCCTTCCCCTGCTGAAAACACAGAGCACAGCCCTGAGCCCTGGGCTGGTCTTTGCAGAAGGACACAGCTGGCCATGGCCGAGGCAGGGCGGCTGCGGGGACCTCAGCATCCCGGCCTCGCTGCTCACAGCGGTGTGTGAGGTGTGCTCACTCGCGGGAACTCGGGGTCCTCGTCGCCAAGGGGACAAGCTCAGTGCCTGCCGGGGTCGGGGTGCTGAGTGCCTCCCGCTGCTGCCCGGGCCGCCTCTCTTGCTCTCCTGTAACCCTCACCTGATGGTCACCCCCCTTTGCATGATGATAGAGGGGCTGACGCACCTGAAATGCTTAGGGGAGAACCTGGGAGCGCCGTGTAGCGCCCCTGGGACCCTGTGGATGGAGTGTGAGGTATGGAGAGCTCCCCAGGAAAAATCAGAGTTCTTCTAGCCCCAGATGGGAATGAGTACCATAGGCATAAACACTGGGCTTTGAAGGATGACAAGTAGTTCGTCAGATGGAGAAGTATTGGGGTTCCAAGTTTCCATGTATTTGGGGACAGGAGTGAGCTACAGCTAGAAGCCACCCACAGCTTAGAGCCCTCTGCTCTGTCTCAGCCTCAGGACCTCAAGGTCAGACTGAAGTATTTCCCTATGCAACAGAGGGGGAAACTGAGGCTCAGAAGGTGCAGCTGCTTGTCTCAGGGTCCCACAGTGAGTGGCCAGGACAGGAGCTGGCCTGATCTTTGTGGCCCATGAGCCCATTCCTGCTCCCTCTCCTGCCCGGTGGCCCCACCCCTGTCACCTACAGGGCCTCATTGAGTCCATGTGGAGGACTCAGGCACACCTGGCCCCTGGCCAGTGTGCTCAAAAGGTGGCGGCAGTGCCGACGTGCCCGTGATGAGACCAGTTCACTGAGTATCCTGCAGCGGGTTTTCAGGCTTGCTGGCGACAGCTTGGGTCTGCAGCTGCTCCCTGAGTGTGGGGACTGATTCCAGGTCCCTAAAGGCTGGAGCTGAGGGTGGGGAGGATCTGGAGATCGAGCAGGACAGGATCTGTTGGGGCCTGGGACCGGCTGCAAGTCGCATCACACCCAGCTACTCCTGAGGGAGCCCTCCCTGCCTCGCCCTTCCCCTGCTCACCGCTCAGGCCCCCACAGGCCTCCTGGCTTCTCGCTCCTCAGCTCTGGGACCCAGACCTGCAGCGCGTGGCCCAGGGCCAGCAGTGAGCGAGTGGATCACTGAGTCAGCATGCTCTGGGCCCTGGGTGTCTGGGCTCTGTCAGGGCTGGACTGGAGGCATCGGGCCTCCCAGGGGCATCCCCTAGTCCCGGGTGCAGGTGCCAGCCCACAGTCTAGTCCTGGGAAAGTGGCCCTCTGAGGGCCCAAACTGACCCCAACTGCCAGCCGGACCGCAGCCTAGACCCTGCCTGCCAAGGGGGCTGGCACGACGCCTCCTTCTGCACCTGGCCCTGCCCGCCCCGTCCAGCTCCAGGAGAAAGGCTGCTGCTGGGTGCCCGACTCCATCCTCACCTCCACTTCCCTCAGGGCGGGAGCTGTGCCCAGACCTCCAGGCGAGGCTGACCTGCCCACCAACACTGCGTCCTCACTTCACTTGCCCAACACTGCTGACCAGCCAGACCCTCCTTTCAGTTCCATCCGTGCCATTTACATCCAGTCTTTACATCAAGACCTCCTAGCTGGCTCAGGGTACATCGCCCCCAAACGACTGCCCGCTTTCCTTTTCACCTCCCCACCCCCCTCCCAAACCCTCCAGTTGCACCCAGAGGGAGGTGCCCAGGGCATCCCCAGGCCCTCCCAGGTCCGGAGGGTGGAAGGACCAGACTGGTAGCCCAGGGGCCTGGACACCTCTCAATGTGCTTGTTCATCTGAGCAGTGGGCATTCAGGGGCTCCCTCTCCCTCCAGGGCCTGGACCCCTCACTCCCAGGACACCTTCCTGTCTCCTCTGCGATTGAGATTAGACATTTGCTCTCACATTAACCTTTATTGCTTATCGATTTCCTCTGTCCTCGCTCAGTCATGTCCATTTTATATGCTCAAAGTCATAGAAGCCTCTCAGCAGGGAAGCGAGTCCATGACCACAAACAAGGATCCATATTAACAGGGCACTGTCCTTGAGGGGGTCAGGGCCAGGGGCCACCCGCCACTCTGGCTGCCACTGCCAGGCTGGGAGACCCCAAGGAGGCGGCTCTCCTCCCCCTCACGTCTAGGGGTGGGAGTCAGGAAACCCCCTGTAAAGTCCTGGGCCTTTGGGTGGGATAGTCCAGGATGGAAGTGCCACTGGGGTGACCAGAGGCCCCAAGAGTGACCGCAGGGGTGTAACTGAGGTCGAGGTCAAGGGCAGGGCTGGGGTGGGGCCTCAGCTGTGCTCAGACCTGGGGGCCACAGGGAAGGAGCGTGGGAGCAGGAGCCTGGTCCCCACAGAAGTGAGATTCCCAGAGCCCTGCTGGGTGTGGCCTTCTCCCTCCTCAGACACCCCAGGAGGAAACTGCCCAGAGTTCAGTCAGGCGGGGAGCTGGGCTGAGGACCCACACACTGAGTTCCTGTCCCCACAGTCCTCTGGGTGGGCCCACTGGGCTGGTAACCTTTGTGGATCTCACAGGACGGTCCTGGGGGGCCCATGGGGAGCGAGTGCCATGTTGCTGTGGATGCCTGGGCCTATCTCTGGGTCCATTATTTCCTAATATGGACTCTGGGCAAGTCCACCATCCCTTAAGCTAGGTCTCCTGTGAGGGAAAATAACAGCATCTGCTCTGGGGGTGTTGGGGGGCTGGTAGATAATGAGGTCAGTTCTGAGGCCAGATGGGAGTGTCCCAGCCCTGGCCTTTCTGTCCTCGCTGATCTGGGGGGTCAGGCCCACCTTGCAGGACTGTGGGCGCATCAGTGACAAACCCCCAGTGCCCGGGAGCTCAGAGCAGGCGCCCACACAACCCCGTGTTGAGGGTCCTGCTGCAGGCAGGTGTAAGGGGCGGGGAATCAGCCATGGGGAGGTGATAATTGAAATCTCAGGCGTGATGGAGGCCCCCAGAGAGAGTGAGTGGGAGAAGGAGAGATGAAGGAGAAGCAGCGCCGAGGGGATCCTGGGGTCCCCGCTGGGTTCTGCGCAGCCCCTCTGAAGTCAGGAGGAGGAAGGGGTCTGGCTGCAGAGGAGACAGCACAGTTAGACACTGGGAAAAACTTGCCCACCGTGAGGCAGAGAGTAACCTTGATCGGATGAACAACTTCCCAGTGTCTCCCTCTCTCCCAGCTCATGAATGCTGACCTTGGGCCAAAGGTCCCGCCTCCTCCATGTCCAGGCTGAGACTCCAGACAATCGAGTTCCTCTTGAGCCTCAGTTTCCTCTTGTGCAAAACAGACACGAATGGCGTGACGGTCTCTCCGTGTGTGTCAAGTGAGGGCGGACGTCTAAGAGCAGACCCCTAACTCCTAGGAAGGGTCAGGTCAAAGGTCACTCAGCGAGTCTCCTCCCCTTCTTTCGCTCGGTTGAGCAGAGTGTTGGCTTTGACATCACAGAGCCCTGAACTTGACTCTTAGATCATTGCTGTGTGAGCTCAGACAAGCTGCTTAGCTGCTCTGAGCTCTTTTTGTGAAACAAAAACGGAGCCTTCACTGGGCTGTTTCAGCGCCCTCAAGTGAGCCCCAGAGGCCAGGCACGCCTCAGCTCCTGCCAGCGGCACCACTACTCGGCCTCCTCACGTCCTTCCCACACAGGTGAGCCAGGTCTACATCCAGTAAACACACACACACACCCCACGGACACCACCGGGGGAGGGGGGTTTTCTGCTCCCCGCCTGTCCTCCTGGCTGCTCCGAGTGGATTTTCAGCAGAAATGACTGTTTCTGCAGAAATGGATTGGAACAAATCATTGAAAACAATGATTCAGGCTGAAGGTAACAGCTGTGACACAAACAAAACACTTGGGAGCAGCATTTGGGGTGGGGTGGGAAGCTCCTGAAATCCTGAGGGGAGGGATCTTCCCTGCCACGGGGTCCCAGGCCCTGAAGTCCTGACTGCTCGGGGGTCATCTCCCTGGACTCAGTTCCCTCTGGGGAGGTGGTTCACACAGCCCCAGGCTGCAGTCCCGGCTTCTCTCCCTCCTCCCTGTGCCCTGGGGCAGCCCCTTCCCCTCAGGGCAGCTCCCCCCTTTCCAACATGCAGGCTGGCAGCGCCCTCTGCACAGAAGGGCCAGATGCTCTGGTTCACACAGCCCAGAACCCCAGCGTCCGCTAGCTGCTGGGTAAATGGTACCAATTGCTACTGCTATTGCTACTCCGACCCAGCAAGCCCCCCACCGCCTGATGACGCTGGGTCCCCCCTTGTACGTTCTGAGCCTGTTTCTCAATCTATACAATGGCGATGAAGAGCCTTACCCCACTTGGGCCCAATGCTGCAAGAAGTCAAAAGCCACCAGGACAAGCTCAAGGGTCACCCCAACCTTGCTGAGACATCAGACCACAGGGCCAAAATTACATAGGGGAAGGAGAAGCAGCCGGAGCAGGAAATTCATTCCGGGGGCACAAAAATCAGAGACAGGTGGGAGTGGACCTGGGCCTGGCTTTCTTTTCCTTTTGCAATTGGATGGGGAGATGCTGGCTCACTGCCAGCCTGGGGCGCCCGCTCGTACTGAGAGGAGGGAGCGCTCGCAGGGGCGGAGGTCCAGAGTGAAGGCCGAGGGCCGCTCAACAAACAGAAATATTGTGCTCCAGGGTGTCTGGGGCGTGATGAGATCCATGTGGGTAGGACCTAGACTCCAGCTGGGGTTCCCTGCTCCCTGGAAGAGCTGGGTACAACAGGCTTCAGCCCAGCTAATGCCAGGCCCATGCGTGGCCTTGGGTACATCCCCATCAGCGCCGGCCCAGCCTAGACCACTGCCCATCTGTCTGGCTCTTCCTGGGTCATGCCAGTGCAAAGCTCCCTCTCTCCTCCCAACACCCACCCATACCAAGCACTTTGAATTTCTGGTGCTTGAGATTTTGTGGGGTTGAAGGGAGAGAAGCAGATCACCACCTCACCAGCTCTGTTCTCTCCCCCTCCCCACCCACCTCAAAGGCAGAAGTCGGTCTATTTCAGATGAAGAGGTAAGACCTGCACCTTCCCAGACACCTTCCTACCAGCTGGCTCTGTGTCCTTGGGTAGCGGCTTCCAATCCCCATAGATATCTCCCAGAAACAGCACTCTCCCTAAGAACTGCCGTGATCAAAATTGCCTCCTTTGTGTTCTAGACAGTTGCCTCGCTACTTTGCAGATGAAGAAATAGAGGCTCCGGGGCTGACATGGGCTGGCACAAGCGCACAGCCAGGGAGGCATCTGCGGCCGCAGCGCTCCCCTGGGGTGCAGCAGTCAAGCCCCAGGGTTTCACTCAGACTCACCTCGGTCTGGTCCGGCTCCACTACTGAGGCTGTGCTGATGCCCCTATCACCGGCCGGCTGAGGAGTGAAAGAGACCAGGAGCCACGCACACGGGGTAGCCCGAGGTGGGCACAGTGCTCTGCAGGCTTCAGGTTTGCCCTAAAATTAAATGAGATCGCTTAGTAACTGGAGAAATGCGGCCGGCACTGAAGTCTGCCATGTCGTTTCCACCTGTCTTCCTTTGCTCTGTGTCCCTTACCGACCGAGACCTTGATTTATGTTTTCCTTCCCAACTTTCATGATTTCCTCCCTTGCAGAAAGGTAGCCCTCAAGAGTGGATCAGACAGCACGGGGCGGCCAGACCAGCCTACAGGGGTGGACACAGACCCCAGCCTCCCCTGGAAGCTGGAGACAAAGGAGACACTCACTCCGCCCACCTAACTGGGACGCTCCAGAGCCAGGATTTGAACCTATGCCTTGGACACGGTGTTCTTTGTGCTGAAAGGGAAGCCCAGGCACAGCTTGGGAATGGGGGCTTCGGGCTAGCAGCTCTTTGCAGTGTGGCCTCAGCCCCTCCACCAGGTACATCAGAGTTGCCCCAGGACCCGGCATGCTTTTAGTTAAGACTCTGAGCCTGGGAAGGAAGCAGGAAATGATTCATTCCCTTTCTCAGCCAAGGTACACAAAGGCACATTATTAATATTTACTCGGGGGCTTCTCCAAGGACCCCAAACAGCAAATCACAGTGAGAGACGGGATGGAAGATGAGCTTTGCCAAGGGAGTGGCTGCCCACAGATGGAGCGAAGGGGCCGGCTAGACATCAGTGCAGGCAGGTACTGCCAGGGCAGGGCCGGACGGGCCTCGAGGGGCTGGGGCCTGGTCCATGGGGAGCCTCTGGGAACAAGTAGCACCAGGGCAGGTAGGTCGACAGGGAGCTGAGAAAGGCCAAGAAAGGCAGGATGCAGTGCCAGGCCCCACCCCCATTTACCAGAGTGCTTGGCAATGGCCACAGGTGTTCCTGGCAGGGGAGAGGCCTGGCACCCCAGGCTGGGCGGGGCTAATGGAAACCAGAAAGCATCAGCACAGGAAATGCTCCTACTTCACAGTCGTCCTTTCTCCGGGGCCACTCAGCAGTGTGCTGGACCCTGCCTCTCCCCCAGAAGCCCTATCCTCACCCCTTCCCAGGCTCAGCAACTGCTGCCACCTGCCTGTGCCCCTCTATGTCACTGGCGTGAGGAGGAAGGTGCAGATGTCACTTACTACCTGCCTGGCAGGCACCTACTGATGGCTTCTGTCACTTGGGGTTCAAGGAGCGGGTCCCTGTCTCCCCTTCACATCCTCCGGTGCAGGCTCCTTCCCTACCAGGGAGTTTACTAAGTAGTTTGTTCAGCCTCTCTGCCCTTGTTTGTGAACTGTCTCTTCTAAAGATGAAAAAGCCCGAGACTCAAAGTGACCAGGTAAACTTTCTGAAGGCGACACAGTTGGAAAGTGGCCACATGGGAGGTGGTGAGTTTGTAGCTCGGTGGCGCCTGGTCCTTCAATGGAGGGGACGGGGCAAGAGATAGATACATAAACTGAGAGCCACACATCAGAGCAGGGATCCAATTGAAATAGAAGCAAAGAGGAAATTCAGAGTTAGTAGACTTACTGCTTCAGAACAGAATTGAATAAATACATAGCACCTATCCAAGTGCTATTGTGCCTGTCTTCGTGGGACCCGTGGTCCAGAGAGAAGACACATAATCGCCCAAAGAGGTGTGCTGAGAGGTAAGGCATACTTCTGGGGCATGCCTTGGGCTGGCAATCAAGGAAGGCTTCCTGGAAGAAGTGGTATGAGAGCTGAATTAAACAGGCTGTAGTTTTGGTACCTTGCCTCCTTGAAGATAGAGCTTTGCTGGTGATTAGTGTTGTGACAAGAGATAGATTAATGCTGCATTGACCCAAAGCAACCAGAAATCCTGGAGCTGGGTGTGAGTTGTGTTGCTATTGATAGCTTTGCTTCCATGCTGCTCTGTGATGCCAGGCAGTAAAAGTCTCAACATTTTGGCCCCTCTCTTCATATAAAGTGTGTGTGTGTGTGTGTGTGTGTGTGTGTGTGTGTGTGTGTGTGTGTTTAAGGACATACACATATATACTCTCAGGACCAAGAGATGTTTACAGGTTGCTTAACTGGAGCTGTGTAAAGTCCTGGGCTGTGGCGTACTGAGAGCAGAGTCAGGAAATCCTGTGAGGAGAGAACCAGAAAGGGGTGGGCAGAGCCTGGGGTCCCCG
>NW_004567109.1:14363980-14367859 GCF_000260355.1 Condylura cristata | reverse complement strand
GACCTGCAGGTGTGGGCTGGAGGGGGGTTCCAAGAGGACGGGGTCCGCCTCCGGCTCCCCAGAGAATGCTTGGTTAGAGCATTTCCTTCTCTGCTCTTGTTCCTTCTCTCCTCTTTCCTCTCTTCCAGCCTTGACATTGCCCTTCTCCCCCTCGCTTGCCCTCCCCCTTCCTGCCCTCCTCCCCCACCCCAGCCTGCATCGCTCTCCCGACCCCTCCCCACCTGCTGCTTTGCGCTGCTCCGGGGCGGCGCGGCCTTCGCGAGGGCCTGCAGCGCCACCTTCAGGCCGGAGTCGGGACCGCCGCGGGCCCCCAGGCCTGGAGGAAGCTGGTCCTCCCGTGCCCCCAGGAAATGGGGTGGCAGGTGCTGCCCACAGATCCCTCCAGGGCCCCCTCCCTGCCGCAGCTCGGGGCCTGGCTGCTCTGGGTCGACGCTTGCATCAGTCGGCTTCTGCCTTCCCTAACCGTAATTATCAGCCAAGCTCTTCTCCCAAAGACCAGGCCCCACAACTGGTGGACTTAGTAACAGGCCAAAAGTCACAGAGGCCAAAAGTCGCAGAGGCCGGATAAAGAGCAGGAGGGTGTTCTGTGTGACTGAAGAGTGGGTGGAGGGGGTGGAGGGGAGACTCCGGAGGGAGGGAGAGGCCAGACCAGGAGAGGATTGCGGGCCATGCTTCTGCAGGTCTTAGGGAGACAAAGTGCGCCAGTAACAGTGATTGTGTTCATCAGTGGCACTAATCAGCTCACGCTTGCACGGCTTTCCTATCTGCCAGGCACATTCTGAAGACTTGGCATTTAAGAAGTAAACACGATCAGTGCGAGCCTAGCTCACAGAGAGGTTAGGCCACTGGCCTAGGTCATTCAGTCAGTAAGTGACAGGTTGGACTGCAGCACCCTGGCTCCAGATCCTGTGCCCTCAACAGGACACTGGAAAGAGGGGTGCCTGGGTGGAGAGTGAGAAGATCCCAGGCTCTCTAAGAGATAGGGCCATCTGTGCTGGGCAGCTGCTGAGACGAGGGGGAGGTGAGATGACATCTTGGTCTCACACTAGCGTTATGATTCAGACATTCACTCATTCAGGGAACAGAAGCTACTTCCGCCTGCCCAGACATGGTCTCTGCCCGCAGGCTTTGACATTTTGCTAGGGATGGACGAGCAATAAGCATAAACACATGGCTGAAGAGGATAATTTTAGACAGTGACAAACAGGATGAAGAAAACTGAACAGGGAAGGAATTAAGAGACTGGTGTGGGGGCCCAGAGGAGGGTGTGAGATCCCCACACTTAGAATCAGCTCCAGAGACACATTTTGCATCCTTTCCCTCCCCCCACTCCCAAGACCTCCCCCTCTCCCTGAGGGGGTAATTGGAGAGGGGGCTGATTGTAGGAGGGAGAAGCTGATTGCCACCTCTGGGGGAATGGCTCCGAAGACCAGTCTCTGCTCCCCGAGTCAGCCCTTCCTCCCCCAAGCACTGGCATTCAACCACCCTCCAAGGGACATCGTTGATTAATGGACCCACAACAGCAAAGGTCTGACTTCCCTGCCTGTCCCATGGTGGGGCGAAGGGGCAGCTCAGACTTCTGGAAACAGCACTGACTGCTCTCTCGCGCGCGAGCTCTCTCTCTCTCTCTCTCTCTCTCCAAAAGAAAGGAGGAAAAGAAATTCCCTACCACATGCTGCTTGGTTTTGAATAATCCCCTGTGTTGCCTATAAAATATTAGACACAGAGAATCTTAGAGCAATAGAGTCTTAGATCCTCAGCTTAGATCCCTAGACTTGCTGTCAAATCACAGATTCTAAGGCTCTTAGAATCATGGAATGTTAGAAATAGCACACCTTCAACTTATGGCATCATTAAATTGTGGGCTTTTAGAATTAAAATACAAGCTCTTAAAAATCTCAGAACTCCAGGATTTTAGAAGTTGGCATCTAGTGCCATCTCTTGGCTCCATCTTTTGCCAGCTGGTGTCCTTGGATATAGACTTAACCTCTGTGATTTGGTTTCTTTTTCGGGTTAAAAGGGGACAGTAAACGGCTGGGGCTCCCGGGGAGAAGCAGCTGTTTACGACCTGCAGAGTCTCAGCCACTACCAGGTAGATGCTAAACTGCAAGCAACACTAGCTGCTAATAGGCTCCCTCAGCCTCTGCCCACCCAGCTCCCGTGGGGGAGGCCAGCCAGCCTGGGCCAGGGTCCCTCCTGTTAGGAAAGACTCACCTTCAGAAGGAGCACCCTCCGCCTGCCAGGGGAGGACTGATCCCCTTGACCATTCCAAGCCTGTGCCCCCAGGACTTCCTGCCTCCCTTGCCCCAGTGCTGTACCCTAGTGACGAGACCCCCCGCTTCTCACCCATACGCAGCCACAGGGGCCAGCCTGCCTGACCCCTTCTGCCAGATGGCCTAATGAGGGAGGTACAGTTTGTCTGGAACTCTCTCCGTTTGACTCTCCTTTTCATCCTCTCTCAGACCCCGCCTCCTACTCCCAGGTTGCCTGGGTCCTCATCTGCCCTGTCTTCCATGGAGACAAGCACCCACTCTGGGAAAAGGCAGCACACTGCACGTGAAGCCACGACTGGCCAATGGTGGACGCTTAAGCATCTCCTGGGCCGCGTGGAGCCAAAGGGTTGGATCAGAAGGGACGCTGGTGCCCCCTAGCCCAGAACCATGGCACAGAGGGCTGGTGGCTTAGCTGGGTGCTCCCCTTCCTCCCTGGCCCCCTGCATCTCCGAGTGGAGGACCCAGATGCCTGGGGAGGGTGCACAGATCTGCAGTGGCAGCGACTGGCGAGCCCCATCCTGATGCACTAATTGAATATCCGGGGCCAATCAATCCTCAGCGTTGTCGCCCCTAGGGGCTCTGGAAAGGAGCAGGGCCAGGGAGCCGGGTGTTTGCAAGGCTCTCTTCACCAGCCTGCAGGCTTATTCTGGCTGAGCAGAAAAATGGGTGTAATTCCCAAATTAAGCTTACAACTGCCTTCGCGCCCTGAAGGGGATATTTGGACTGTTTCAGCTGGAACATTGGTTTGGGGAGGGATGGGGAAGTTGGCTTATTTCTAGAAATTCATTGAAAAGAGTCTGGGCTGATTTTGTTTCTAAATTATGTATCTTTCTCCCTCTTTGTTTCTGATGCCAAGGCCCTTTGAGCAGAAGTGGGGGTCACAGCAGCAGACATCTAGAACCAGGCCCGAGTGGTCCATGGGGAGACCCAGGTGGATTTGAGACCACCACACGGGCGCAGCTTCTGAGGCTGAGGGTAGAGCTGGGCTTTGTTCATGGGCAGGAAGGTGTGAGAAGGGAGAGCGGCTGAAGAAGGGAAGAAGCAGCTGCCCTCTGGCACCCCCCACCCCGCTCTATGCTGTGGCCACAGTGAATGCCCCCTCCTCAGGCACCCAGGCTCTTCTAGGCCCTGCCCCTTTATGCCAGCGGTTCCCCCACCAGGAATGCCAACCTCTCTGCTGCTAGAAGCCTCCTCACCCCTCAGGCCTCACACCCCCTCCTCCATCCCCGCCTCCATGAGCAGAGAGCTCCCTGCTCTCCCGGGCTCCCCCTCTTACCCACCCCCCTGCTTCCAGCCAACCATTGTCCTCCTATGGCCAACTTCAGGTCTTCCCACTTTTAATAGCTCCTTTTCCACAAGATCAAAAGTATTCAGATCAGATCTCCCATTAAATCAAAGTGTGTGTATATGTATATATATATATAAAACTATGCACGAGCGAAGTAGAACAGAAAGTGACTCTGACAATATTACAATTTGCAGGCTTTCAGTCAAACGTGTATCAATTTCAAAGTTAAACTTCCGTTTATATTTCAATCCTACCATTTTTTTCAAACTTTAAACATTTTCATCAGCCCTGGAGAGCTCTGTGACAGAACATCTGATG
>NW_004567109.1:14341955-14363749 GCF_000260355.1 Condylura cristata | reverse complement strand
GAGAATCGGTGAACCACCTTGCTTGAACCTGATTGGTCCATTCAGCTTGAACCTGACTGGTCACTTAGGATCCTGGCTCCAGATACAAAAGGCAAAATCCCCACCTCTTCCCAGACCAGTCAGACCAGGGCAGGGTCCTGGGCCAGTGGGCTCCAGCTAGCAGGGTCATAGTTGACCTTGTGGGCTGGGACAGGGGAAGAGGAGTAGATGCCCACAGACAGGCTTCAGTGCCAACAAAGCTGCCTTGCCCGTGGCCTGTGGGCACCAGGAGGATCCAATTACAAAGTGGTGAAGAAATCAACATCATTTCCCGAATTAGGTGACCTGGTGCATAAAGACTCAGTTTTCCCAAGTACAAATAGGTTAATTGTACATCTTTCATGGAATTGCTTGAAATGAGGCAATGTCTAGAGAGCCGATGTAACACCCAGCACAAAGTAAGCTCTTAGCAAATGATAAAGAGCGGCAGCGGTAACGAACAGGATTCTCTTCCCTTTCTTCTCCAAGTGAATTTTCCTACAACCTACTTTCCCCTGGGTCTGGTGCCTGCGTCTCAGCACACCGGGGCCCGAGAGGAGGATGAAGTCATCTCCCTAGTCCAGCCTCATGGAAATATGGAGACATGGGGCCAGCCAGGGAGGGATTGCCTGAGGTCACACAGGGAATTATGGAGGGCCAGGGCCAGGGTGGGTATTTGAAGGCACCAGACACCAAGACCACGGGCACATTCCCAGAGGGCACTGTTCAGGTGGTCTACCCTTTTAGACTGAACCAAAATAACAAAGGACGCTCTGGCGAGTGGCCACTCTTGGTGAGGCTGAGCTCTCATGGCACCTCTCCTCACTCGGGCGACGCAGATACTGTAGCACCTGTCTGCTATAGAGGAGACTGCTGAGGCTCAGAGGGGCCTGACACCAGCCCGAGTGCGCCTGCTCAGTCAGGGCGGGGCCAGGATCCCACGTGGGCACTCTGTCGCTAGAGCCTGCAAAGCCATCCCTGTTTTCTGCGTTTCGAGCAGGACAAGGAGGGAAGAGGGTGAGAGGGCAAAGGGCATGCTGTGCCCCTAAGGGTATGAAGGCCATCAGGCCACCTGCTGCACATGGGCTCATCCCTTTGGACAAAGTGTCTGACGTGTGGGTGCGCCTCATCCCTGCTGGGCCGTATGTCCTGAGGACCCTGGGGAGAACAAGCTGGCCCCCAGACTGAGCTAGGGCAGTATGTGTGGAGCAGAGGTTAGTGTCAGACCGACCCAGGCCAGATGCCAGCACACCCCATCTCTGCCGGCGGGGACAGAGCTCCCCAGCCCCGTGTCCACACCTGCAGGATGTACATGGATGCAATAAAGCCTCCGCTGGTGGCATTTTTGTGGCCTTCAAATGAAATGAGAGAAAGGAGGAAATCAGCGCTCAGAAATGGTAGCCCAGGACTCCCACGGCCCGGTGAGCTGCCAAGCTGGACACAGGCCGGCTGCTCCCTGCTCCAGTCCTCACTCCCCCGCTTACCAGTGGTGGGGCCAGTGCTCTTCCCTGCTAAGCCCTGATTTACTCTTCTGAGGCATGGAGATAATGATACCCTCTTGCAGGTTTTCCTTCAGGCTTGCAATCTTGTGTTTAAGTTGTCTGGTTTCCAGTTGCAGCCATGACCTTGTAGTTTAGGTAATGGTGATGATGGTCTGATAACAGAAGTCAAATAGAACAGGAGTAACAGCCAGAAGGGGGCTGATTCAGGAGAAGGATGGAGCTGATTATCTACGGACAGATAGAGAGAGAGGGAGCGAGCGGCAGAGGCCCTTCCTGTGGAGAGAGCCGCCTGCCCATCAGCACCTGTCATGTAGGAGGCTCCAGGGAGCCTCTGAGGAGGGCACAGCGGGCGGCGACTGACCCCTCCGCCATCCCATCGGCAGCTGCCCTTCCTCCCACAGGAGACCTGTCGGTCGTCACAACCCGGAGGGCCCTCTGGCTCTCCTCTCCCCTTTGGGAAAGAAGCTGCCGAGATGAAGGTGGGGTCGGGTAGATGTGCAGGCGGATGGGTCCAGCTCTCAGACAGGTGAGCGGGGAGAGGGGAGCAGGGGACCCCTGCAGCCCCGCCGGACCCAGCCTCTCTTCCTGATCAAATTAGCCTCGTTGAGAGTTCAATTACACAACCCTGAAGTGAGCTTCCCGGAGAGTGTTCCAGAACTAACACTGATTGAAGACGGTCCTCTCTCCAACACAGAGCCAGGAAGCTCAGGCCAGAGCTTCCTGTTTGGATTATGCACCACTAGTTTGGATTATGCGCTGTGGGTTTCAGAACGTCGTAAGAATAGAGTAGGCATAGGCATGGGCATGGGCCGCGCCATCCTATGATGAACAACCTTCTGGATTGCTTCTTTTTTCCTTAAAAGAGCAAGAGCATTTGGCCCTCCCTGGTGGCGCAGCGGGTTAAAGCACAGCACTGAGAAGCTAAAGCCGCTTCCGCATGAGTTCGATCCCCGCCTGCCCTGGAGGTGACCACATGGCGCGGCAGACCTCTCCTGACCCGCCGGCTGCTGTGTACTTCGTTGATCTGCCTGTTCTGCTCCCCACTCTGTCTCTGGTGAAGCCTCTCACCCTCCGCATCTCTGGCCTGTACCCCAGTTCTGTACAAATAAATAAATAAATCTTTAAAAAAAAAAAAAAAGAGCAAGAACATTTTTAATTCTTTTTATTCTTTTTACTCCCTTCCCATTCCATGGGTGCATTTTTTTCATCCAGGTGACTTACTGTGCACCTACTATGTGCTGGACATGTACTGGGTACAAGAATGAGAAATAGATGAGTCACAGTCCCTGCTCTGGGCTCACCATCAGCAAGGGACGGGGACGCGGCCTTCAGGCACCAGCCGGACTGGTGACAGGACGGGAGGGCGCAAAGCTGCACTGCCGGGGCTGCCCGGCTGGGGGACTCCAGTGGTGGTAGTTGAGCCCAAAGGGCTCCTCTTCCTCACTGCTCCCTCTGCCTGGAGTGCTCCCTCCATCCTGTCCTCCAGCTTCCTCCCCACCCTCACTTGAGGTGCACACCCCGACACCCCCACGCCCTTTCTGTCTTACTCCTTTGCACCTGTCACCATGCTACACACTAAACACATTTCAACTTTGTGTTCAAAACCCACCTTCCGGGCCCTCCCTGGTGGCGCAATGGGTCAGGAAGCGGCACTGCAAGCTGGCCGCAGCCGCCTCAGTGCGAGTTCCATCCCCCACCCTGGAGGTGACCCGCAACCCGGCAGACCTCTCCTGACCCGCCGGCTGCTGAGTACTTCATCAATCTGCCTGTTCTGCTCCCCACTCTGTCTCTGGTGAAGCCTCTCACCACCCCTGAAACTCTAATCTGTACCCCAGTTCTGTATACATAAACAAACAAATCTTTAAAAAAAAACCACCTTTCCCATGGAAGACGAGCTTCCTGAGACTAAAGATTCCTCTTGTTATTGTAGGAATTGCTGTCTCAGCCTGGCGCCTGGCACAGAGTAGCTCCCTACCTGTTGCTGAATGAAGGAATGACCTTGTGAGTCACCTTGAAGGGCACAGAGTAGAGGGAAGACACCCCAGGCCCTAAAGGAGGTGAGCCACAAGGTCTGGTTCAAAAAGGTCTTATTACAGACGTGAAGGAGACAAGAGGCTGAGGGCCCCGGCGAGTGTGCAGTGGGGGTGGGGACCACGTCGGGCACGGGTGGAAGAAGGTAGAATAAGGGCGATGCCTAGGGGTCCTGATGCATGAAAGGCCATGTGGGGTGCAGGAATGTGGGGTGCAGGTGGAGGATCAAGTCCGAGCTCTCCACTTTAGTGACCAATGGGGACTCAAGATGGTAGGTCATCCTTAAGGGCCTGTAGGGGCTCGGATTTAGGGGGTTTGCCATGAAGGGGCCTGTGCTCACACGACAGAGCCTAGTGGTAACCCCCAGAATGAGGACGGAACAGAAAGAGATGAATAGTGTGTTAGCACTCACAAGTTAAAGGACCGCTGCATGCTCTGGGTGTGGACTTCCCAGTTAGGCATTGGCAAGCCCAGGTCTGGCCTGGAGGGTCACATCCTGCCTCTTACTCACCCATGAGGAGGGCCCCTTCCCTGCCCAGCGGCAGGCAGGAGTGAAGAGGGGCTGGGAGACCCTGCGCCAGCAGCTGCTCTCGTTGCTGTAGAAACAGGGTGGCTGGACTGGGCTGTCCTTGCGGCAAAGACCCTCAGCCAGGCTGTACATCAGAGCCGGGTCTGTCTGCGTGAGGCCCGTCTCAGCCGGGGCCCCTGGCCTTGCCTACTGTGCACACAGATGGGACCCTCTCCACTGCGGACCCCAGGCCCTTCTGGAACAGCCTGGAATGGCCTTCACTGGCCCCGGTCCTGCCAGCAGAGATGAGGAGGGCAAAGGCTGCTCTCTGCACCTTCGCTTTCAGAGCCATGGCTGCTGGCGCTGGAGGCTGAGGCTGCTAGGGTGCCCTGGGGTCCAGGACTTTGGGCCCATAAAGATCCCAGAGGAGAGGGAGATCCTGGGATGGCTGCTCACACCCCAGCACCAGCAAGGCTTTCTGCGGATGTGTCTTCCTGGTCGCCAAAGCCCTCAAGCTTCTCGTGGCCTTGCCCAAGCACATGGGCTCCAGGTGTCCATGTGGGTGTGGACTCAGGGTCTGCTGGCTTCCTGAGGTGCAGCCAAGTCTCAAGGGGCCCCGGGCCACAATAATAAAAAGCCCCAAACCATCCCAGCCCTGGACAGTCCTGCCTGCCACCCTCCTTCCCCGCAGGGGGCTCTGTGAGCCCCAGAACTGTGCCCGTTACACACCACATGGAAAGGGGACCTGAGGGCAGTGGGGAAGGGGCAGCTTGGGCTACATTTTGGGGATTTCACAGTGTTTTTGTGGTGGTGGAGATGGTGGTGGCAGGTGCTGGTCGGGGGGCAGGAGGGCCAGGGCACCAGAGTGCCGCGAACCCGCTCAGCAGCCATCTATGGGAGCCACCAGGTGTGTCGCAGAGCTCAGCAGGACTGTCTGTGTTAGGGACCGTTCCTTCATCTGGGGGCTGGAATACCAATGGCCACCCCAATGTGTGCAGCCCAGGATGAGAGAAACAGTGAGACCCACACACCAGAGAACCAGTAGAAATAAGTATCTATGAGTGGTCAGTCGCTAACTAACTGCCCAGTGAAATAAATGCATCCTCTCACCTCCGCAAATGCCCAAGCTCCGCCCTGGAATGTGGGGAGCAAAGAAGGCGGCCCCTGAACCTCCCGCTAGCCCTCCCTGCCTGGCTCAGCCAGGACACAGTCTCACACCAGGCCTCAGGCCCAGCTCTGCCCACCCGCCCCAGCACTGCTGCACTTTTGCAACATAGCAGGTTCTGGAGTTGGGAAGGGATGACCCCGGGGTAGTAGCCGAGGGCCAGCGGTGGGTTAAGACGGAAGGTCTGGATTAAGACGGAAGGTCTGGAGTGGAAACATGCCTCCTCTGAGCAGACAGCCCTGGCCGGGTGTACTGACGGAGAGGCAGGATGAGAATGAGAATCTTGAAACCACGCCATCACAGATTCCTAAAGAGGCTTAGATAAGAGGAATAACAAAGCCATCGTTTCTTAACGCCTTAGATTCCTAGAGAATCTTAAAATGTGAGGATAACTGAATTACTGGATCTCAGAGTTTGAGGTTTTTAAAACTATCGCAATTTGGAATCTTAGACTGCTCAGTGTCCCAACCCAGTTTTCCCCGCCCCGCCCCCAGCCACCCCTGATAATCCCCATCCTGGGCTCAGAGCTTCATATACAGGTCCTTTGGTCTCCATGTCAACCCTGGGACATGGGGACTGTTACTTTGCCTGATTTTCCAGATGAAGAAGCCGTGGCTCCACTCCTCCGTCATTGCTAAAGGCACCATCTCATCGACGTGGTGAGGACTCACATGCTCAGCCTCCTGACTAGCTTGTCTTCCGAAGCCTTCTCAGTACACCTCGGCGCACACCCCCAGGGCAGGATTCATTACCCCTCCCCAGGCCTCCCACCCACCCCAACTGTGGACATATCTCTCCCTCTCAGGGGCCCCACCTGTTGGCCCCAAACCTGCCTAGGGAGACCCCACAGAAGACAACCCTTCACCTAAGACTCCAGCAGGAGAGAGAGCTGCTGATGGTGCAGGAGAAGAGAGAGTGGGGTTAAGAAAAGTCCAGGGTCCTCCCTGGTGGCACAACGGGTTAAAGCACCACACTATGAAGCTCTCCGAAGCCACTGCAGCACAAGCTGGATCCCTGGTCAGGGAGGTGACCCACATGGCCAGCAGACCTCTCCTGTATCTCCTGCTGCCCCCCTCAGCAGTGTACTTCATCGATCTGCCTGTCCTGCTCCCCACTCTGTCCCTGGTGAAGCCTCTCACCCACTGCACCTCTGGCCTGTACCCCAGTTCTGTAAGCATAAATAAATAAAATCTTAAAAAAAAAAAAACACCCCAGCTGCAGCCCATCTGGTAAAGGAGAAGGGAGTCAGCCAGTGACCTGGGCGCAGGCCCCTCAGAGACACACGGAGCAAGTCCAGGGCACTGGGCGGTGGGGCGAGGGGTGAATTTATGATGCTGAAATTCCACCCCCCACCATCGGAGTTACAGGCCTAGTAAGACTGGAACCCTAAGTGCTGAACCTTTAATTTCTTGGCCCTTCTCCCTGAAAACTTATTCTACAAAATGTGCCTGGTGCCATCCATCCTCCCAGATGGCTTTTTAAGTGAAGCTATTTGTTAAGGGGAAGGTGGGGGAGGGGGTACTGAAAGCGCAGGGGTGGGGTGGGAGGATAAAATGGGGACAGTGGGTCCTGAGGCCCCGTGACCATACTGCAGTGCCTGGCCTATGGCATGCCCAGCCCTGGGGTGAGCACTTGACCTCACGGGCCCAAGGTGTCCCCACACTGTGCAGCAGGTCCCGTGACCCTCCACAGAGCTCAGAGAGGTGGCAACACTTTTCCAAGGTCACACAGCTGGGGAAAAGCAGGTGCAGGCCTGTGGGACTCCAGAATCCCTGCTCTTAACTGGGATATCACACACCCTCTCTCAGACTGTCGGCAGCAAAAGTCTCGAAGTCCCATAGCACAGAGCTCGAGCCCCCGGGGTATCAGTTTCTCCATCTTTATAGTCAGTAGTTGTTGTAGTTCTGTGTCTTTCAATCCTGACTCCACACTAGAATTCCCTGGAGATTTTCAGTAAAGCTGAGGCTTGGACTGCTGGAGTCAGAACCTCTGGGCATTGGGCCCAGAGATTTAGAATTTTTGCTTTAATCTTACCTCAGAAAATGCTAATTACTGGAAAGGATGCAGAATAATAGAATTCTCCCTCTTTGCTGGTATGAAAACAAAATGGTACAGTCACTTTGGAAGGTAGGTTGAAAGTTTCTTACAAAACTAGTTTTACCATATGATCCAGCCATTGTATCTGGAAGTGTTCACTTAACTGATTTGAAAATGAAAATACCTGGGCCCTCCCTGGTGGTGCAGCGGGTTAAAGCACAACACCATGAAGCATTCCACAGCCACTGCAGCGCGAGTTCCATCCATGCCCAGGGAGCTGACCTACGTGGCACAGCAGACCTCTCCTGTCTCACCCGCTGCTCCCCTCAGCAGTGTGCTGTAGTGGATCCTCCTGGTCTGCTCCCCACTCTGTCTCTGGTGAGGCCCCTCCCCCCCACACCTCTGGCCTACACTCCAGATCTTCTATGTATAAATAAACCTTTTTTAAAAAACAAAAAAAATCTCACAAAACGAGCACATGAATGCTTATAGCAGTTCTGTTCTTGGTTGCCAAAATCTAAAAGCAACTAAGATGTCCTTCAGTGGACAAATGTATAGATAAATCATGACACTTCCATAGCATGCAACAGAATATTACTCAGCAATAAAAAGGAATGAGCAACCAACCAAGCTATGTGAAGGCAAAGGGAGAGAAGACCATCGAAAAGGGTACATTTATATGATATTCAGGAAGACACAAAATCATAGACCAGCAAACAGAACAAGGGATTTGTTCGTTGCAAAGGATTTGGGAAATGTGGGGGAAGAAACAGGGAAAGATCATTGCCAGGGAACTAAACTATTATGCAGAATACTACAGTGGTGGATACCAGTCCCTTATCAAAAGCCATAAGACTTTACAGAACAGTGAACCTTAACTCATGCAGTTGTAAAAAGTCATATAAGAATGTCCAATCAGGAGAAAGGCCCAGATTCAGACACAGACTATGACAAAGCATCTTTTTGTAATGTCCCCAGACAACTACACCAAAATAGGTGGAACTAAAAGATATGAATTTGTGCAATTTGAAGGTGAGCAGAGTCTGTTAGACTAAAGGCTAAGGGAACTGAACATAAGCATTGAACCATGGTGGATGGAGTTGTTTCCCAAGAAGAAGGGTTAACAATTCTGAAATCAACTTCCATGGGAATGAACAATTTAGTAAATGGATGGCAAATCATAGGAGTTATTTTTGTCACTGGTGGAGTGGGAGGTTATAGTCCAGCAAGGGAAGGAGTCTAGAATGATCCATATGATGAAGGTTTGGAGTTGGCAATATCCATATAAATTCATGTTTAGCTGAATATACATATTTGCACATCAAAATATTTATTCATATGTATATATGTATGTATTGGTGCACAGAGGTATATTTTCTTGCTCAGTGAGATGACAAGACCTAAAAACAATGACATTTCAGTAGCAACAAGCATCCAGTACCCACATTTTGGTTTCTCATACCATTCTCCAGTAAAAGGAAACAGGGTTCCTTGAAGAAAAGGCTTATTCTGGGACTAGAACAATACAAGATGAAGCTGGTACAGCTTTTAGTGCAGAAAGTAGGACATGCTTTTTTAAAAAATCACAATGATGGCAAATATTAGAGGGAACAAGAGACACAGAAGCCTCTGGAAGAGCTCTCAGTGGAACAAGGTCAGCAACAAAATGAAAGAAGTAGTATTATAACCTAGAGGATAACACAAAGACCCATAAGTCCATATTAAATAAATGAACAAATGAGAAAAGACTTTCAGAAGAATTCCAAATAATTTAGGTACAATCTGTTATGTCACGTCTCTCATTCTGAATATTGGTAACTTGTTTCTTCTCTCTTTTTTCCTTGTATGTGTGGCTAGAGGTTTATCAATTTTATTGATCTCAAAGAACCAATCCTGGTTTCATTTATTTTCTCTATTGCTTTTCGCCACTGATTTCTACTCTGATACTCATTTCCTCTGTTACCCACACTGAATTTAATTTGGTTTTCTACTCCTAGTTTCTTAAAGTGGATGCTGAAGTCACTGATTTGAGATCTTTCTTCTGTTCTAATGTAGATAATTAGGACAATAAATTTCTCCTAAGGACTACTTTAGTGTGACCCCACAAATTTTGATATGTTGTGTTTTACATTTTCTTTCAGTAAAAAATACTTCTGGTTCCCCTTGCGATTAATTCCCCAACACATGGATTATTTAGAAGTGAGCTATTTACTTTCAAAATATTTGGAAAGGCAGTTCTCCTGTCCACTTGTGACTATGCAGTGCAAGTGTTTCTTCTCACAATCTCCCTCTTTTGGCCTGCTTGGGTCTATGTACACACCCTTTACTTTCCTGCCTTTTTTTTTTTTTTTTTTAAATAATGAACCTGACCTTGGGAATGTAAAAAAAATTGGAGATTTTTCAGAAACCTCTTTGTTCCTGAAAGAGATATTTCTGCTAAACTAGTGCTTTCTAATTTCTTTCTGTTGTGGTGAGAGAACACAGTATAAAACTTGAATCCTTTCAATGTATTAAGACTTGTTTAAGGACCCAGAATATAGTAGTCTACCTTGGTATATTAAAACATGAATGTGGGAAGAATGTGTGCTCTGCAGGTACAGGTGCTGTTCTACATGTGTCACTTAGGTAAAGCAGGTTGATAGGGTTGATCGAGTACTCTAGGCCCTTTATGCTATCTACTTGTCCTATCAATTATTGAGAAAGGGGTGTTAAAACACTGACTAGCACTGTAGAGTTGTCTATTTCTTTTTGTAGTTCTATCAGCTTTTGTTTCATATATTTTGAAGTACTGTTATTAGGTACATAAACATTTAAGATTGTTATGTCCTCTTGATGAATTGACAATATGATCTACTTTATCTCAAGTAATATTGTTGCTCTGAAACCTAATTTGTCTGATGTTACTACTGCCATTCCAGCTTCCTTTGCCAAACATTGTGAATTTTACTTTGTCGGGCACTGGGCATTTTTGTTCTGCTATAAGTATCCCTGAATTTTGTTCTGTAATGCAGTTAAGTAACTTGGAAACATACCCTTTAGGGTCTTGCTTTAAGATATCTTAGATGAGTCTTTTGGCTTAGGTTTAAAGTTTCTCCACAGCAAAAAGCCCTTCTATATACTCCCCAGAGAGCTCTCTTTATGAAGCTCTCTCTTCCCAAGCACCATGTCCTACAAATTCCTGCCACCTTGCTCTGCTGATGTCTCAACTTCACCTCCTCAAGTCTAGGACCTCACTGGACTCCATCAGTGTTTCTTCTCCCTGTTTCATGCCCTGAAATTTCTCTCTGGGCATTAGATTAGGGAAATTATAGGACTTACACCCTGGTGGTGCAAGGAGTTAAAAAAAAAAAAAAGTGCAGCACTTTGAAAATATCCACAGTCACTGCAGCACAAGTTCAATCCCCAGCCAGGGAGCTGACCCACATGGCGCAACAGACCTCTCCTGTCTCTCCCGTGCTTCCCTCGGCAGTGTGTTTCAGTACATCTGCCTGTTCTGCTCCCTACTCTGTCTCTGGTGAATCCTCTCACCCCCACACCTCTGGTCTGTACCCCAGTTCTTGTATGCATAAATAAGAAAATCTTTTTTAAAAAAATAAAGTACAGGACATCATTCATTTCTCATCTCTCATCTATTGCCTGATGTTCAATGTCTTATAAACCATTGTTTTGCCATTTTGACTGGGTTTTGGCCCTTTCAGGTGGGAGGGTGAATCTAATTCTTATCACTCTATCCAGCTGGGGGAAGTCTCCAATGATGAAGCTGAGAACAACTGCACAACACAGTTGTCTCATTGTTCCAAAAGGGAAACTGAGGCAGTGAGATATAGCACTTGCACAAGGTCATGCAGCATGTTCTAGACCCTGCGTCACTCCATCTGCAGAATCTCTCATGAGAGCCCCAAGGTGATTTCTTTAGGAGACAATTACCAGAGAATCGAGAGGAAGCAGAAACTGCCCTCATGGCATATCTCTCTCTTTCACCCCCTCCCCCAAAGTTAAGTAAAGTCAGTCCCATTCATTCACCAAATGCATCAAGCACCCACTCTGTCTGTCCTGCACCAGGGTCCACAGCCATGACTGAAGCAAATACATCACTGCTCTACCTCAGGAAGCTCACGCTCTAGAAGGGAAACGGACCAGGTGGGCTCCCAGTGCTAATGAGAGCAGCTGTGTTGAGGACTGAGCTTGTTCCCCAGGCAGGGAAGGGGAGCCCTGGGTGAAGCAGTCAGGGGTGCAAGGCTCTAGTCAGGGAGAGCTAGGGTGGTTCTCCTTGGGGAGGCCTGGGCTCCCCAGCTTCAAGCAGCCCCACCCGCTTCCTAGCAAGGCTTTATGCTGCCAACAGACTCTTACCTGAGCACTTCCTGTCTGTCTTTAAAACAATTTGTGACCCAGGCTGGCTGCTCCCACATTCTGGGTGACCGACTCCTGACACACACACACACACACAACTAGGCTGTCTGCCTGAGACTGGTGTACTTCCTCCCGGTGACCTCCAGCCTCAGACCTTCTCCTTCTGCCCATTCCCAGTCTCCCCTACAGCCTGAAGTCCCCTTAGTCTCCCCTACTCCTTGTATTCCCGATGTACTCCTGGACATCAGGGGCTTCTTGGAAGTCCATGGGGATGGCTTGGATTTGAGGCCATGCTCTAGAGATTGCTGGCTCCCTGGATCCCTTGGGGATCGGGTCCTCACCTGAACTCAGACATCATTACCCCAAACACACACAGCACCAAGACACTGGGGCGAGTGAAGCCCCTGCTCCCTCCATGCAGAAGATGCCCAAGGACAGAAGGAGTGGTGCCACCTGAACGCACAGGACAGGGGCCCCAACCCAGAGTAAATCCCTGTCCCTATGAGCCTCCCTCCCCCATGGACTTCCAAGAAGCCCCGATGTCCAGGAGTCTATCCGGAGTACAAGGAGTAGGGGAGACTCAGCAGACTCCAGGCTGAGAGACTGAGAATGGGAAGAAGGAGGAGGTCTGAGGGCCTCCGTCCACCAGGACCATGTAACTGGACTGTGTCAGAGCACGAGAGCAGAATCTGGAACCTTAGAAACCTCAAAAAGCTGGGGGTGGGGCAGTCACAGCAGAGGCAGGATGAGCACCAGTCCAATCCATTTTCTCTGACATCAGTCCTGATTCAGCCTGGTCCTGGGGGTGGACAGGCCAGTAACTGGGGAAACTGCTGAGAAGGGGGAGGGAGGGAAGTTGACAGTTCCTCGGGCATCTGGCGACGATGCTCAGACCACAGCCAGCGCGTGTGTGGTCCTGGGCCAGACACACCCTGGGCCTCACCTCTGGGGTCCACTTCTGTCTTGGAAGAAAAACACCACTACTGACCCCACTTTAGAGGTGAGGGGACTGAGGCTCGGTGAGGGGTCCTGCCCGCCTCCCCGTTTTTTATCCATACCACTGGGAATGCCCAAAACCTCCATTCCACAGATTGGCACCCTCACGCAGACCTCAATCCTCGATCCTCACTTGGGGTGCCTAGAACTGATGACTGCTGTTTCGAGAGTGTCCTTGGGGGTGGCCAAGATGAAAGGGCGCCATGTGCTCCTAGGCCAGCTCTGCCCAGCGCAGGCAGCTCGGATCCTGCAGAGGGACAGCTCTGAGGACACTGGCACTCAGGGAGAACCCCCACCCTGGACAGTATGGTGCCCCGTGACACACAGCTTTACAAGGACTAACTGTTCTTCAAAGGAGAGGGAAGAGAGGGCAGGAGACTTTCTGGGTCTACAACCCAGACAGATACTTCTGAAGTCATCCTATCAATGAAATTGAATCCCGGGCATTTCTGTCCTAATGAGAGAGAAGACGTGTCTTTTTTGTAAACTAGCAATTGTGTGGTCAGTCTGGGAGCTGAGGGGCCTCTGTGAAAACAGGGGCGCAGGAGAAAGCAGAACTTTGTGATGGAACCAGAGGGATGGCTCTCGATCATGTAGTTCAGTCTCCCAGATCCACCGCCCAGCCCCCTCCGCCCGCAGACACCCACACATGGGCTCAGGGCTGACCTCCTTCTCTTCCCGGGGGCACTCGGCTCGGGTTCCTACCCACTCCCAGCAGCTTGTCTTTGCTTGGGACCAGGCAGGAAGGCTTCCCACCCCATCCCTCATAAAACATGAGTTTAACTTGGGCTCCACCCTCCCTCTCCACCCCCCAGAACATCTTTGCTGGACCCTGGGTGGTGGGGGGGCGGAGGGGGGCTGGTAAGAAGGGGTTTAGAGCTCCACATGAGAAGGTCTGAGAGATGGGAGGGTTTTGTACATGCGTGTCCTTGGGAGGTAGCTCTCCGGCCACTTGTCTTGCAGCCATACTTTCTTCTGAACACCAAGGAACTCACTCGTGAGTGGGATCTGGGGACCACAGGAACGCTAAGGAGTGCACCAGTCTTGGCCCTCCCTGGTGGCCCAACAGGTTTAAAGCACAGCACTATGAAGCTAGCTGCAGCCGCCTCAGCAATAGTTTGACCCCCCGGCCAGGGAGCTGACCCACATGGCGCGACAGACCTCTCCTGTGTCACCTGCTGCTCCCCACCGCAGTGTACTTCAATAGTCTGCCTGTTCTGCTCCCCCACTCTGTCTCTGGCGAATCTTCTCACCTCCTGCACCTCTGGCCTGTACCCCAGTTTTGTATGCATAAATAAATAAATCTTCAAAAAAAAATTCCAGCTGTTAAACAGTACTGTCTGCTTCCCCCTGCTTATTCCACCTCTCTCTTCCCCCGCCCAGGCCTCTGCCAGATGGGCCACAGTTCCTGTGTCCTGTCTCTTCTCCTCAGGTCTTGTCACCTGTGCATCTGAGTTCCCTTGAGTGGCTCGCAGCCTCAGCTCCCTGAGGGGCTCAGGCAATGTTAGGATTTTAAAGAATATCTGACTTTTTTCTGCTTTTCTCGCTTGTCTTTTCATAGCCTAAGTAGAAGCAGAAACTCATAAGAAGGTCAAATAAGTAAACAATGTCAGAAGCTTGAGCAAAGGTTGGAGGCTGCATAATGATGTGGCCCCAGCTTTGCCTCTGAAAGGTCACTGTGGTGGACAAATATTTGTTGAGCACCTATCACAGGCCAGGCCCTGCTCGCGTTAAGTGAACTGGAGGCAGGGAGACCGACTGAAGGCTGTTGTTCGATTGCTGAACAAAGGGCCAGAGACACGGATGGCCTACGTGGGTGACACATTGTGCGCCAGGCAGGGACGGGAATCCAGCCCCCGGGACACACTGTCACCACGAAGTTTGCTGGAAGCCTTGGAATGCAATTTGATTATCACCCTGCTGGGAAAAAGGAGCCACCTTCAGGGCTCTGCGTCTCCAAAAGACAAAGAAATATCATCTCAGGCCCATAAAATGAGTCAAGACTAAATAAAAAGAGAATAATCGATACTGGTAAGTGTGTGATGGGATAGGTGCTCTCACTCACTGCTGAAACCTTTCTGGAAGGGGATTAAGTAATAGCGATCTTGAGCCTTGGAAATGTCAGTGCCCTGATGCAGTGATTGCACCCTCAGGAATTGGTCCTCAGGACGTGGCCAGGGATTTGGGCCAGGGTTATGCCTAGAGATGCTTTGTGCAGTCTGATGATAAGAGTGAAAAACTGCAATGCCCGGTGGCCTGGCTCTGCCACCATAAAGGACGACAGCGTAAGTGATGGTGCATCTAGATGAGGAGCCATTATCCAGCCATTAGCATCTTGCTTGTGAGACACTTGTAATGATGTGAGCAAACACTCAGGCTACAGAGAGCGCAAGAGGGAAGGGGGTGGGGGGGAGAAGGAGAGAGAGAAAAGAAAGGGGCTAAATATACAGCCAGAGCTCAGTTACATAAACGGGTTGAACACAAAAACCTGCCATACCTGCCTGTAGAAAGGCTAGGTCAGTACTAATAATAACAAGAAGAAAAGCTTCGACTTCCGCCCTTGTTCTATGCCACAACCTGTGCCAGAGGCTTTAACCCAGAAATGGGCATAGAAGAAAGTAAGGCACAGAGAGGTCTGGTGACATGTCCAACGTCACGAAGCTTAAGTGCAAGCTGTCTGCAGGCCCCGCCCACTGGGAATAAGCGGGGCAGAAGGTCAGGCGCTCGGGGACCACTGCCCCTGCCCCCACGCCCCGGCAACCCCGCGCCAGAGACGAAGGAGGCTCTCCTGTGTCGCTGGGAACCGAGACCCAGAGCTAGTCTGGGCCGCTCCTTTCTCTCTGGAGGCTTCCGCCAACGCCTCAGCCCTCGGCCTTGGAGTTAATCAATGTGTCTCCCCGACCTGCCTGCTGACAGCCGGGAGATGCGCAGAGATGGACAGCCCCGCGGATGTCTCGGCCCGGCTGCGCTCGTTAGAGCCGCTTCGGCATCCATCACTTTCAGGGAAAGGCAAACACGAGCAGGAGGATCCGGGAACCATCACTCAGGAGCTCTTCAAATGGAGAAGGCGGGGGATGGTTCCTCTCCCTGATTTGTTGATAAATGTTTTCTTTAATGCATCCATTTCTGATGCCCCTGTCGGCCTGCCGGCTGCCTCTCTCCCCACCTAGCCCGGGGCTTTCAGGAAATACATGGCCTGTCTTGGCCTGTCAGCTCACTCACATGTGGAGAGGGATCTCAGGAGGCCCCCAGATTTTATCCTCCCTCCTCTGAATGTGCAGCTATCACATGCACCTCTTGCTTTGATGGATCTAAACGTTCTGGTCTGAAATGCAACAGCCTGAGCCTCAAGCAGTGAGGCTTCCTGGAAAGAGGAGGGAATGGGATTAACTCCTCCCACCCCCAGTGCGGCCCACCCCGGCCATCCAGCTCTGGCCTGCCCACTTCCATGGGGACAGCAGGTACAGGGGGGACCCACAGGGCCCTGGCCAGCTAGGCCGCCCTTTCTGTAGCTCTCAGCCGGGACCACAGGCCTGGGGCGGCAGAGAGACATTTAATGAACCGTTTGTATGTGTGTTTTCCTTTACAAAGCATTTTTCTACCCCTTCTGCACATCCCTGCAAGGCCAGGAGGTTGATTAGCCCATTTTATAGATGAAAAGCCTGAGGCGCAGAGCAACCAGACAAGCTGTCCTCCACCAGGCACCCAGCTAGTTAAGCGATGGACATTGGATTCAAACTCGGGTTTGACTAATACAAAGCCCCAGGCTTCCTGCGCCCGGGACAAGCGAGGGAGGCAGAGCAGGGTGGGGAGGGGTGGAAGAGTTTACAGGGGTGAAGGGCTGTGAAAGGAAGGGGAGAGAAGCAGGCCGGGAGAGGCCAAACCATCTGCAGGTCTGATGAAGCCTCGGTCAGCCCGTCCGGGTGCCATGGAGTCACTGGCCAGCACCGGCAGGGCCGTCCAGCATTCATGCCCTGCCCCAGCCCCAGCGTGGGCTGCCGGGACCCAGCTCTCCGCAGCAGAGCAGACCTGCAGGAGCTAACAGGGCGAGAGCCCCTAAGAAGAGGCCCCACAAGTCCCACCCAGACACACCAGCTCTCGTGACCACACACACGAGTGACGCTCAAGTGGAGGAGAGTAAAGCAAGGCCTGACCGAGAGTGTGAAAGGCGGGAAGGAGAAGGCCGCGGGGCCTGAGGGGCCCTCCCTGTCTGTCAGCGTCCACTGCTGGGCCCGCACAGGTCCGCTAGTGAATCTCTTGGGGAAAATCCCCAGCATGCTGCTGGCCCCGTTTTCCAGAGGGAAGACTTAAAAGAAGGAGCTCAGAGGGACAACCGAGGCCACATGTGATGCAGGCTCTCCCCAAGGACCCTAAACTCCTCTGGCCACTTGCTCTCAGGCAGGAGGCTGAGCCTGCCCGCTTGCAGTGGTGGTCTGACAAGGGACTGTGGACTGTTGGCCCACCTGGCTTCTGCACACAGCCCTTCCTGCCCCTTGCCCCACAGCGCTGGCCCTCTCTGACCTGAGCTCATGGCCCTTCCCAAACAGTGGTGTGAGTCGCCCAGAGCACCAGAGCCCGAGGCAGCAAGCACGGCAAACAACCCGGAGCCCTTTCTGTGTTCCCGGGCAGCGTGAGCCCTTTGGGGAGCAGGACAGCCAACCCTGCGGAGCCCAGAGTTGCAGGGGGAATCCCCAAGTCCCCCAGCGCTTCACTGGCAGTGATGGGAAGTGGGAACCATTTGGCCCCTATCTGTTGGTTCTGAGGCCATGCACTCTCCTCTGGAGGGACACACCCCCTTATAACTCACTGCGGATGCTGCACGCACCCTGGGGGGGGGGGTCTTTGCCATGCAGAGCGCTCCCCCCATAGGGCTCCTCCGCTCCCCGCAGTGGGCCAGCCCCATACGCCCGGGGCCCATGGCTTCTGAGCAAATGGGTGCCACACACACCTGTCCCTTGCTCCTGCACATTCTCTGTAGAGGGGTCCCCAGTGGACCATCTGTTATAGGGGACCCTAGTCAATCATCCATCACCACATACCTGCAGAAGGATGTGCTGGCTGAGACCCCGTGGGCACCACAGGTAAGCCCCCACCAAGAACATGTGCCTGTTTCATGAGGACAAACCCCAGGCCTTTCCATGCAAAACCCCATTGCCATCCCCTGCCAGCTGGGTCATTGAGAACTGGTGTCATCTTGGGGACTCAGCAGTGGGCTCTGTTCCTGGCAGGCTGGCTTTCAGAAGCAGCAAAGCAAGATCAGCCTTGTAAGTAGAGTTGATGCAGTGAGCCCGGCAAGGCCTCCATCCCCTCATCCCACAGGGGTGGCCCAAGACTGCTGTTAACTGCTGGGGCCTTTTCTTTTCTTGGCCCTTTACTGCCCCTTCCTTGGTAGATGATCTCTCTTGAGCTTTGCCAAGATGGGAGCACTTTCTGACACTGACCTGGAGCTAGGTACAGAGCTAAGCACCTCACAACCACCGGCCCATTTAGCCTGAGATAAGAATGCTCCCTGTCCCTACTGTACAGTTGGAGAAGCTGAGCAACAGAAAGGGTCAAATAAGGGAGTGGAAGAATCCGTTTTGAAATGCAGGCAGCTGGATCTACAGCCAGGGTTTTGGCCCCTGCAGTCCCAGGGCTCCTCTGAAACCCCAGAGGGATCCTGATCCTGGAGGTGCGTCTAATCCTGTGAACCCCAGTAAAGGAAAATGGACACTCTCCCCTGCAGGGGTTCAGCCAGGCCAGTTAGACTGAGTTATCCTGGTCACATCTCTGGTCACTAGTGGCACAGTGTAGCTTTGGTGGATGTAGTCACTGAGCATCTATTGTGTCCAGCCTCAGTGCTGAGGATTCATGAACAAAGTAAAGTGCACCCTCCCTGCCCTTTAGGGTCCACAATGAGAGTGGGGGGGGGGGTAAGTCTAGAATGACACCTTCAGTGGATCTCATAAGACAAAGCAGATGGAGTCTCTGATCCACCTGGAGGAGTCAGGGAGGGCTTCCTGGAGGAGGTGATGCTGGAAAGGGACCAGAAGCCTGGAAATGCACTCACTAGAAGAGTGAGGAAGCCATAGGAGAGTCAACTGGGCATCAGGGCAAAATGAAGGTTAAGATTCCTGAAATCCTAAAACCCTACGACTCAGATTCAATATTTTATGGTTTTAAGATTCTATTACCTGCAGACTTTAGGACTTGGTTAAGACTTGATTTTAAGACTCTGATTCTTGGAGTCAAGGACTATTAAAGTTCTAAGGTGCTGGGATTCTTACATGTGAGTGAGAAATACTAATCGGAACCTCCTGAGCTGGAAGCTGGCTTTCCTCCACCCTGGGCCCCCAGCCAGGTCCAAAAACACAGATACATGTGCAGCTCTTTGTGGCTTAGAGAATGTAAATTTATTCTGCAGTTCCAGTATCAGACACTCACCTTATCTGCATGTTGCAGTCATCAGAATAAATATTAGGAGACAAGTCTGTAGAGATCTTCTGTGTGTACATGAGTAAAATCCTCCAGCCAGTGGTTAATCCATGCAGGGATTTCAACAGAAATGCTATTCTTATATTAATTACAAGAAGGAGCTGGAAACCGGGCCTCTGTCACCATCTGAGGCAGTGGCCCTGTCTCCTGTGCAGGGACTGAGTGGGCCTCTGTGTGCAAGGGAGTCTGGCCAGCCAGAATGGGGCAAGGGGGTGCACCCCAGCAGGCCTGCATGTAGCTGCTCCCTGAGCATCTGGAGGGCTCTGCATTAGCCTGGTCTGTGCCCACTCAGCGCTGGGGTCCTGGGAGCCTCCCCAGAGGGTGAGCAGCAGAGGGCAGCCCCACCAGCTGGGTCCTGAGTAAGCTCTGAGACAGACGAGGCCAGACCTTGGCTCCCCCCTCACCAACTCAGCCGAGTGACCCCGAAGGGGCCACTTTTTGCCAGAACTCAGTCCCTTCGCCAGGCCCCCCGGGCCTCCCACCCCCGGTGAGGACTGGAGGACACCTGCAGGCAACAGGTGCTGAGTGTCCACCAGAAGAAGCCCCCCCCCACCCTGAGCCACTGGTGCCAGGCTGCCTGATGTGCTTTGCACCCCCTCCTCACCCCAGCCCAGTGAGGGGGTTCAGTCAGTGTGCCCACCCAGAGAGGGGTACCCAGGCACAGAGAGGCTGTTACCTGTCCAACCTCACATAGGTTAATTTAAAAAAAAAAGGCAGAAGAGTGTTTGCAATCATGCAATATCCATGGATATAAAGATTATATATAAATTTTTCCATTTTTCTACCTGGGTGTCCAGGAATTGGCCCCCGTTCTGGCATCCTGGGATCTAGCCCACGTTCCTCTGCAGTGACAAAACTCTGGTGACAGCCAGTGAAATGCAGCTTCTGCCCCAGGGCCTTGCTCAAGCTGCACCCTCTCCCTGGAGCACCCTCTCCCTGGAGCACTCTCTGCCTGGAGCACCCTCTGCCTGGTCTGCCTTCCTCAAGTCTAGCCCCTGTGGCCAGGCTCACATTCTGTGAAGAAAGGGCAACCTTGGGGCTTCTATAAAGAGCTACAGCAGCATTATACAGCGAGGACACCCCCTTACTCAGTTGCTCGGGGGTTCTCTGAGTAGTGGAGCCAGAGAGGCTGGGGCCACTGCCAGAGCCAGATGCCACGTGTCTGTAGGACACACGAGGGCCTCTGCCCATGGCAACCTTCCCAAAGTGCCAGTGCTGAGCAGCAATTCTTCTAAGTCACAATCTCCTTTCCTGCGGTCCTGCCTTGGACAAGCAGGTTAAGGGGAGGATTCTGAGGGGCACCTGCCCCCAGAAAAACAAACTCCTGCCTCTGGGGTCTCCAAAGGACACTGCTGTGTCTGGCCTGTGGTGGGGCTGCCTCTGCCACCCACCCTCTGGGGAGGCTCCCAGGACCCCAGCCCTGAGCGAGGACAGACAGGTTAATGCAGAACCCTCCAGACTCCGCCCTGTGTGGGTAGTAGTGTTCCATCCCCAGTGTCCATCCTGTGCTGTCCCCTCGCCCAGCCTCTGGGAGGGAGCACACCAGAGGGCAGGAGTCGCCTCTGATGGCTTCTCTCCTTTGTGCAGGACACTCTCGACGCTTCTGGGCCTGGACCTCAAGGAACTCACTGCCCAAGCTCGAGAATCCTGGACAGAAGGAAGAAGGGGTGGGGACGAAAGGCTCTTGCCTCAGAGCGCAAAGCGGAACCGGAGGCAGAGGAGAAAATTGGAAATTAGTAGAGTGTGTGAGCGAGGAAATCAGAGAGATCCAACATTAAAAATGGTCACACAGTGACCTAAGACATTTCGCTTAATCAGGAACAAATTACTCTGCCCCCCGGGCAGATCTGAGAGCTTCTGGCGCAGAACACGTCCTACCACCATGGTGTTCGTGCTGGGGACACAGCCGTTTCGGGGGGCAGAGAGAACCCTCGCCCCAGGGGGAGCAGGGGCCCTGGTGCAGGCGGGGCGCTGAGGGCTGCCCTCTCCCGCCGCCCCATGGACGCCAGCGGGTCTGCCCAGAGTTCACTGCCCAGTGTCCAGCCAGGGTGACGGCCGCAGGGCCCTGCACTCCAGAGATGGGAAACCTCAGCGGAATGAGGACAGCAGCAGAGACGGGGCCTGGGCTTGAGTTTTCCAGGCTCTGACTGACCGCCTCGCTCCCCACTCCTCGCCCGCCCTGAGGGCTCGTGCCTCTCCCAGGGAGGGGAAACTGAGGCCCAGAGAGGTGAACTGCCTAGTCCCAGGGCACAGGGCACTGCCAGAGGGCACGGGCCAGACCCTGGCCGTTTCCCAGGACTCCGGGTTGGTTTTCTGGCTTCCAAGCCTTGGGGTCACCTACAGGTGCTGGAGGAGTCTCCCAGGCCACTCCACAGGGCTTTGACCCTCCTCCAGTCAGACCACCATTTGCTTCTCATCAGCATGTCCCGTGGCAGCGACAGTCTGCCCCTCCAAAGTAGCACTGGACAAGTTGGTCCTCTTCCTGAGGCCCCAGGGCTCCCCTCCCTCTGGGCCTCTGGTTGATGTGACGCCTGGGTCAGGGGACCAGGGAGGGAGGGTGATGACCGGAAAGGGCTCCCCACACTTGACTGAAGAAGTTCTGAGCTGTTTCAAGCTGACTGTGCCTGGGACCTTAGCTGTGCTGCTAACTCCAGTGCCATCTGCTTGGCTCCCAGCACCAAAGCCTGAGATAAACAAGTTTTCTGCTGCGGTT
>NW_004567109.1:14336297-14341855 GCF_000260355.1 Condylura cristata | reverse complement strand
TTGCCTCTGAGGAGGAGGTGCTGCCCCCCCGCGGAGGAAAAAGGGATGTCAGAGCCTGGACTGGAACTTGCTCTCGGTCTCATCAGAACCAGCAGCGGCAGCTTTGATTGGTCCCATTTGATAGATGCGAAACCCGAGGTCCCAAAGAATGTTTTCAAACTGTGTCAGTCGGGCCCTCCCAACCGCAGCACGAGTCCCAGCCCCGGCCAGGAGCTGACCCACAGGGCGCAGCAGACCTCTCCTGACCCGCTGCTCCCCTCAGCCGTGCACTTCCTCAATCTGCCTGTTCTGCTCCCCACTCTGTCTCTGGTGAAGCCTCTCACACACACCCTCCACCCCACATCTCTGGCCTGTACCCCAGTTCTTGCATGCATAAATAAATAAATAAATCGCTGTCAGTCAGTCAAACCCCCCCTTACAGGTGAGGCCAGGGAGCTGATCATTTTTGATCTTGCCTCTGTGCCAGTCCCTTCCTGCCTGAAGCACCTTGACCCTCACCTCACCTTGGTGGGGGGTGGAAGGGTACCTCCCCTCCCTCAGAATTCTAGGAACCAGAAAAGCTCAGAATTGACAGGGGGTGCTCAGAAGAGAAGGGAGTGTAGCAGGCAGGGTCACACAGCAGTGAATCTGGGGTGGCGGGAGTGTGCCGGCACAGGCTTTGAAGGACAATACAACCTCTCCTTCCTGACAACCCCAACAGGTGACAGTAATGGGTGTTTGTCCCCTCCCATGGAGATGCGCACTGCAGGACTCAGTGTGAAGGTCCTGTGCTTGGGTCTGGTAGTAACTGCAATAGAGTTTGGAGTCTGCATAACTCAGCTGCCTTCTTTCTGGAATAAAATGAGCTTAGGATAGGATTCCAGCCCTGTCACCTAAAAGCCAGGTGACAGGGCACCAGTCACTTCACTATATGTAAGTGTTCTTAGTCATTGAATGGAGATAATAATGGTATCTCGCTCATGCTTAATTTTTTAAAAAGCAAAAATCCTAGGGCCCTCCCTGGTGGCACAGTGGGTTAAAGCACAGCACTATGAAGCTATGGCAGCCACTGCAGCACAGAGTTCAATCTCCAGCCAGGGAGCTGACCCACATGGCCCAGCAGACCTCTCCTGTCTCGCCTCCTGCTCCCCTCAGCAGTGTATTTCAGTCAGTCTGCCTGTTCTGCTCCCCGCTCTGTCTCTGGTGAAGCCTCTCACACCCCCCACCCCTCTAGCCTGTACTGTATGTATAAATAAATAAATCTTAAAAAAAAAAAGCAAAAAGTCTAAAAAAATCTTAGTACTAAACCAGACACAAAATATTAACAATAGTTAAGGTTTTTTAATGTATTGAGATAGAATTGGCCAGAAGCCACACCTATGTAAGTACCTGTATCTGTGAAACCATCAAAGTGATGAACATCCACACCCCACCCCCAAAGCTCCCTTGTGCCCCCTTGTATCCTGACCCGCAGCCCGGACCCACACTGCTTGGTCCCCAGCTACCTGTCTGCTACCGCCTCAGGTGGGCTTGCGTTCGTGGAATCGTACAGAGTGGAATCATGCTGTAAGCCTCTTCCACTCAGCATAATTATTCTGAGATTTATTCCTATTGTCACATGTATCGATAGTTCATTCTTTTTAATTCTCCAGCACTTTTCCTTGTATGAGACCGATTTGTTTACGCGCTAATGGCCCTGTTGATGAACATTTGGGTGTCTCCAGTTTGGAACTAGTACAAATGAAACTGCTCTGAACGTTTGTGTACAATTTCCTTCTAATTTCTTTCTTAGCACCAACTCACAGATTTTATGTGTTGTGTTTTAATTTCATTCAGTTCAAGATACTTCATCATTTCCCTGTGGGTTTCTTCTTGGTTCCATGAGTTACTTAGAAGCATGTTGTTTAGTTTCCAAATATTTGGGTATTTTCCAGATATCTATCTAACTATTGATTTCTAATTTAATTCCATTGTGGTTGGAGAATATACCCGGTATGACATGAATCCATTTACATTTTTTTGAGGTTTGTTTTATGGAGCCCAGAATATTGTCTAACTTGGTAAATGTTCTGTGTGCCCTTGAAAAGAATATCGATTCCACTGGCTGGGTAGAATGTTCTCAAAAATGCCAATTAGTTTTCTGATGGTGTTGTTTGAGTCTTCTAGATCCTTACTTATTTTCTGTCTATTTGTTCTCTCAGTTCTCAGGAGGGTTTTCTGATCTCCAATTGCATTTTTTCTTCCCTCCTTCAAATTTCACACATTTCCTTCACGTGTGTTGAACCTCTGTGATTAGGTGCGTAAGCTCTGATAATTGATATATCCTGCCCATGAATTAACACTTTTACCATTAGGAAAAGACACCCTTCTCCCTGGCCACATTGTTGGCTTTGAAATCTGCTTCATCTCTCCTTTATATCACCACCCGACTTTCTCTTTATTATGTATCATACTGCTTTCTTTATAGGGTTTTGCTTTGTATCCCATAATCAAGTATATTTAAGGTGATTACTAATGTAGTGGTGTTTAAATTTACCATCTTGATACTTATTTTCTATTTCTTCCCTCCTATTCTGTCCCTGTTGGATTTGTTGAGTAATTTCTATAATTCCATTTTGGCTTCTCTTCTTGGTTTTTGTTACTTCAGGCTTTGCCTTAGGATTTACGGTACACATTTTTATGCTATCCAGCCTATTTTCAAGTGATATTATATCACTTCCATTAGATAGAAGAAACTACCCACAGCACCTTCCAGTCTTTGCATTCAAGTAGTGGTATGTCTACAAAATAAATAGTGAATAGTCAATTATCTTTTACAAAGATAATTTCATCATGAGACTTTAATTATGAGAAAATTTAATAATGAGAAAAATATAGCTTTTGTATTTACCCACAATGAAGCATTTTTCATGCTCTTTATCCCTTACTGTCTAGAGCCACCCACCTAGTGATGGATCTGTTCAACTCCTATTTATCTGAAAACATCTTTGCTTTTACTGATGAGAATGATTTTCCCACCTCTAGGATGGCTATTCAGATGTTTCCCTCTCTGTACTTTAAAGCGATGTTTCCACTGTCACCTGGTTTATATCACATTGACAATAAATCTGCTGTCCTGATTTTCATTCCTCCGTTAAGAAATGCATCTTCTTCCTCACTGTGTTTAAGATTTTCTCTTGCTCCCCAGTTTCAGAAGTTTTATTATGATATATCTTGGTATGATTTTTTCACATTTTTTGTGCTTGACATTTGTTGAGTTTCTGGGACCTATGGATTTGGAGTAGCGATCAGATTTGGAAAAATTACTGGCTATTGTCAGTTAGGATATTTTTCTGATCCCTCCCCCATCACTTTCAGGAAGTGGTTCGGAGTTGTGTGACATATCCCACACCCTGTTCACAGCACTTTACTTGTGTTAACCCATCTTACTCTCGTGACCTATGTGGAGGGGTGGGGGGCATTATTATCCCTGTTGTACAGAGGTGGAGACTGAGGGCTCAGAAGGAGGGTTACTTCCCTGAGGTCACACTGATAAATAGTCAGCCAGGACTCCAGGACTCCAGCCTGCCCACAGCCCACCCTCTTATGCCACCAGCACCCCAGCACCCCAAATGGGTTGTGCACGGGGTTCATGGCTGGTCATCTGGGGGCAGCGCTGCTTCCAGCATTCAGGGAAAGGACCATCCTTTCTGCAGGTAGGCTCTGAGCACAGGGAGCACAGCATGCTCTGTGGGATGCATCCTCTCCCAGCAGACACCCCCACTGCTGTCCTTGTTATTTGTATTATGGTCACCAGGATCAGGATGTCTGCTCTGGCCAGCAATTCTGGAAAATGCACAGCACCTAGGAGCACTCAGGGCTTCTGCACTCGAGAATGATGGGGATGCTGACCCAGCCCAGAGGTACCCATGAGCCCAGATTAGGAGGGGGTCCCTCCAAATGTGGGCCTTCGGGGAAGGAATGGGACTGCTGTTCTCCCCTGTGGGTTTAAAGAAGAAAGACTTGTGGGGCCTATTCTTTACGTGGACTTGGAGATCAGAGACACATGGACTCCAGGCCTGCGACCTGAGTCTCAGATGCCCATGTCTAAGCCAGGAGTTGTGTGGCCACCTCTTTTACAGGGCTTTGATGAGTTACACCAGGTCTGTTCCAGTGCCTGTCAGGCCGCCACCATGACACCCATGACCTAGGGCCTCACCTCTCTGAAACTTCATGTCCTCACTTATAAGATGGGGGAGATGATGCAGTTGCCTCTTAGTTGAATTGTAAGGATGAATGAGGTCATCACACCCCTGATTTCACATCAGTCACTTTCCCCAGCTTTTGAGTCACTAACCCCACACTCCCTCAGTGCTGCCATTGCTGGGAGCCCCTGCTCGGAGGCTGGGGCAGCCCGTGTCTCAGAGCAGACTAGGGAGCCCCCTCTGGAGTTGGCTCGGTGCCTTACAAGCATCTCATAAAGCCAGACAGCCTGTTGTAGAGACTCTGGCGTCATCTCTAATTTCTCCGATGCTCCCTTTAGGCGCGGCCATTACCCAGAGGCCTCCTGTACCTGTGGAATTATGTCCTCCTTTGAGCCCTGTACACACTACACATTTGTTTTAAATGAGACAGGGGAGCTTTTGCTCCAACAGGACACCTAGATCGACCTGTGTGGACCAGGTGTCAAGAGCAGGCCTTCCGTCAGACCCTGGCAGCACACTACCCCGTCCTGTGGGTCTGAGTCAGCTGACAAGGGCCAGAGCCCCAGTGGCTGCAGACACGATGGCCACTACTGTTTCCAGCTCTGCCCACTGCCTCACGTAGCAGGTGACAAGACGGAGCCTCAGCAAGATGAAATGACTTGTCCAAGATCTTATCACTGGTCAGTGGCAGAGCTGGATTTGAAGCCAGGCCATCAGGTTTCAGAGCCCACCCTGGACTTACTGGACTCACTGTAATAAAGCCCAAACGCACTAACTCGGCACGGAGGGCAACCCTCTTCCCCAGGGTGACTCCTTCTTATGTGTATCAGTTAGCTTTTGCTGCATAACCAGCCATCCAACAACTCAGAACGTGAACCATAAACATTGAGTCTATTGCTCAGCTAGACAGTTCTTCCAGGCCAGGCTGGCTATTGGGATTGGATAGTTTGGGCCTCAAATGGAACCTGGAACCACTGGCTGGCTGGGACATCTGCCATGGGGTCTCCTGCCCTCAGAGGCTGCTGGTGGCAGGCAGGCCTCCCAGCAGCAAGAAAGGGATTTTGCCTGTGGCGTGTTTGTAAGGTCAACTTGGCCAAAGCAAGTCCCTGGGTCTAGGCCAGATTCAAGGTAGAGGAGTGGGGTTGGCCCACACTGAATAGCCAAGGGCATGTGCTCAAGGTGGGAAGGGGAGGTGCCACGTCAGCTCTCCAGCCTCACCAACTGCCACTCTGTCTGTTGTCTGCTGCTGAATTTGCAAGAATTCTGGATTTCCATGCACATTGTTTTCTCTGCCTAAAACATTATTTCCTTAACGGCTCCTGGGAAGCCCTTGTGTAGCTTTCAAAATTCACAAAAGCTCTCCCTGACCATGCACTCAGACATCCAGCAGGCTGG
>NW_004567109.1:14315921-14335186 GCF_000260355.1 Condylura cristata | reverse complement strand
CGCGTGAACAGGGTGGGCCCTGCCCCCAGCAGCCAAAGCAGGAGTGGGAGGCGGGAGGGAAGGAGCAAGTAAGCACCCACAAAAGGCTTTCCAGTGAGCCAAATGCTGGGGAGAAATCAAAACAGCTGGAAACCATGGGCTCTGAGTCTGGTTCAGAGGTGGACATGCCCGCAAGAAGGTGAAGGTCTTTCAGAGAAGGGGACCTTTGAGCTGAGCCCCCACCCCCCACCAAAGAGGGAGAGAGATGTTAGTTCTGCCTGGTGCAAGGGGGAGAGGGGGATCGATGGAGGAAGAACTCTTATCTACCCTTGACAGACACTGTGAAGCCTTCAGATGGGAAAGTGGAAGATTATTCCACACAGAGAGACAGGAACAGAGGCCCAGAGAATGCAAGTCCCCAGAAATGTTGGGGAAATGTTTATTGTGGACAGAATCGGGCTGGGAGTGCCCTGGGGGCTGCATGCCACATACCTCAAATCTGTGCTAAAGAGATGATACGCCATCCTCAGCGAGAGGACCCTTCAGAAGCATTTACGCGACAGGGAGTCACGTCTCTGCCGAGGACACGCTCATCATTCCTAAGCCCCTTGCAGCTCCCAATCTCCGTGAGCCAGGCCTGCAAAGACTGTGAGTAGCAGTTGCTTGAAAATTGAGCATTAATGGACTTGCACTCAAAAAGATTTGAAATGCCAAGAAATCCTGGGGATCAGAGATCAGGGCCGGTGGGTGGGCCCGTGCCCCAGTGATCAAGGCTCCCACACATGGGGACCTTGCCCAGGTAGACATAACCAAGGACCAGGATTTCTACCCTCCCCTCACTGCCTTTCCACCCAGCACTGCCAACCCCACAGAAGTGCCAGCAGGTCCCAGGCTGCCCACTGTTCCTGCCCTGAATCCTCACCCAGCCCCCTTGGGAGCAACCCCAGAAGGACAGCCCCAAATAACTAGCTTCAAACCTTTCTATTTTAGATGACCCGGCCGGCCTGCCCTTGGGGAGCGAGGCTGCTCCTCTCCCAGCCTCACTAATTTGCTAGGACCCTGCGAGCTTCCCAGCAGGACACAGAGAGAGATGTTTCTGGAATTTCAGGCCCTTTGATGGAGAGTCTGCCTAATAAATAATTGAGAGGCACCTCAGAACTATGACGAGTGAGCAGTGAAGGTGTCCCAGATCCCCCAGAAAAATAGAGCTCTGGGGCATCCCCAGAGGAGATGAGGAGAGACAGGAAGAAAGGCAAGAGGGCTGAAGATGAGGTACGGGGAGTGAGGGGAGAGGGAGAGGTGCAGGGAGAAGCCTGTTTCAGGTCAGTATATAACCAGGCAGTTAGTTTCTAGGAGCAGTTTCTGCACACAGACCAACTGAGTAGGAACATGGCCTATCAAGGTTAGAAACTCAGCTCCTCCTCTGTCAAATGACCAGACCATTGGAGAAGTATCAGGCTGAGAGTAACCCAGAAGAAAGGGTCCCGGACCAGCATCCATTGATAAAATGCCAGAGAAGGAATCTGATTGGTCTGGCTTGAGCCATGGTCAATTTGCACCAATCACAGTACATCTGTCTGGCGTTCTATGAAGTAGTGCTCTGTGATTGGTCAGCTCACTGTCACATGCCCAATCCTATGTTGGGAGAGAGGTCATTGATTGGCATAACCATAGAGAGTAGGGAAGAAATGAAGAGCGGGAGAGAGAGAAAGAAACAGGAAAGAAAACAGAAATCCTTGTTAGCAGAAGGATGGAAAGGGGTGTCACTGAGCCCTCAGACCTCCAAGCCCTGGCAGGACCTGGTCCCAGGCTCCATGTCAGCCCTGCCCAACTACACCCCTCCTACACACGGTCCGCTAACCATCTGGGTAGTTGCAGGGTCTAACGCTGCACTTTCTCTCGCGTTGCTTCCATGCCTTTCCCATCAGTTCCCTCTGCCTTGGAAGACTTCTCTTCGACCACCTGTGCAGCAAATACACCACTTCTCGAGTCTCATATGTCACGTCCTCTACTAAACCTACAACCCTACCCTATCCTACTTCTGTCCTAAAATGCTGTGTTCTGTGCCAACACTCGGTAAAACTGGTGGTGATGGAGATGGTGGTGGTGGTGTTTATGATGACAGAGATGATGGTGGTGATGGAGATGATGTGGTAATGGCAGTGATGGTGATTGAGATGAAGGTGGTGGTGGTGGTGGTAACAGTGTTGAAGATGATGTCAACGTTACTTATCTCTTTGCCTCTGTTCAAACTCCCACCCCCTCTGAAAAGAGAGATGTCATCTTATTCACTAATGTATAGTCCCTTATACATTACCTGCTATCAAGAAGTAACTTTATAATAAAGCAGTTAATGACTAATTATAGTTATTGGTAGAATTGGACTTTCTTTTACACCCCTAAGGAGGGCTGCTGTTCTCCATGGGCTGTTTCAGGAACTGTGGGGAGATAACCTTGTCCCAAGTGATAGTCCCTGTTGGCATCCTGGAAAATTCTCTTCTTCTTCTCAGTTTTCTCATCTGTGAAATGGAGGGCTGACCTCCCTGGCCTTCAACTCTGCTTCCAGACCTGTGATCAAGGGTACCAACCTGAAGGCACACACGTCGGATGGAAGAAGGAATAGAAAGGAGGCGTTACACAGGGAGCTGGGGGAGGGACGAGCACAGTCATTGACCCAGCCACAGAAGCCCAGCTCCCTCCACGCCAAGGCCTAGATTACAAAGCGTAAGATCCAAGCAGGTGGCAGCCTGCGGTGGGGTGTCTATCACAGACCCACAAGGTGAAAGTAAAAATATGGAGACCAAGTCCATGGAGGGGTCTCCTGTCCCTTTCAGATTCTATTCAAAATCAGCAAACGTAGGCTCACAAGGACTGAGCCCTCCCAGAGAGAACATCTCTGTCTCAGGGCCCTCTGCCCTGGCAGAGGGGGGCAGCCATCTTCCGCCCACGGTGCCTGTGCAGGTGTCCTTCCCACCCCCTCTCTCCCTCTGCAGGGCTGCAGCCTCCTGCCTGTCCATGACCTGCACCTGCCCAGACTTCTCTGCACTGACCTCCCTCAGCAGAGGCCGCTCTCCTCAGGCCGTCTGCCTGCAGCCACACAGGCCTCTCCCAGCAAGCCTGTCTCTCTCGGGGCAGCTCTCCTGCCTCTCTGTGTCTGTGCAAGGTCCCTTGCTCTTCCCTCCCTTTACAATGAATCTGCCCTGTTGGACGGTAACTAACATCTCTGTGTCGTGGAGAAACTCGCCTGGGAAGTCACTGGTTCAGTGCTGGTGAAAGGGGAGCTCTGGGGAAACCTTTCCCAGTGTGAACCCAAGGACCCCACTCTCTGGACCCAACAACCCAAAACCAGCATCAGTCACGTGGAGACAAAACCTGAACCGCACAGCGCAGAAAGGATGTGGCAAGTGTTGGGCTCGACAGACCCACTGCTGGGTATTGGTTGGGCCTGTACGGCATAGGGCAAGTTCTCTGTGGATCCAGTTGGGTAAAGAAGAGTCCTGGTGCCTTTTTCAGGTTTTTAATAATAAGGCCACAGGATGTAGCCTAGAGGCCCACGGTGCAAAAGCCAATCTATTTACCCTACAGTTTTCCTATGGAAATGACTGAGGTTCAGGGGCTGATGTAAATTTAAATCAGTGGTCCTCCCTGGTCACCCCCTTTGCTCAGACTCCAGGGCTCCTGTGAAGTGAGGGGAGGTATGAGTCTTAGAGGGGCCAAGCCCACCCCAGAGGACACCCCCCAAGACAGGGACTTGTTTGGGGGAGACCCTGGCACTTTCCACAAGAGACCTGCTTGGTCCTGTCTTCTCACCTCACCCACTTCCAGAAGAGGCGTGAAGGAACACCGAAGCCCTAATTCACTGAGATTTCTCCAAGCTGTAGTTTCTACTGAAAACTGTGTCTCTTGCTTCCCTTTCTGCTCCCTCCTCCTCAAATGTCAAATAAGTCTTTTCTAGAAGCCCTGGGTGGAAAGAAAGGGGATTAGAGGATAATGTTGTCCAATCTGCAGGTACCCGGAGTGAGTGGAGAGACAGGCCCCTTGGAGGTTTCCCCTCATCTCCCTGCCTCTCCTGGTCCCCGTCACTCTGCTCCCCGGTGTCACCCTGAATTATGCCCCTTGTCCTCCCTCCCCTCCCCAACAGACCCTGTCTCCCTGCTCTCCCTCCCACCTCCTCAAAGGCACCCCAGGAGCTCCAGACCCTGGGAAGGCCTGAAACAATCACCTGGGCCCTGGCCTAGATGGGCCTTCCAGAAATCAGAAGTCGGGTTCTCACAGTCACAGGTCAGAAAGACCCTGGTCTTCTGGGAAGGAAAGGGGAGGAGTCCCCTGGGCAGAGAGCAGACATCCCTCAAGCCTTGGCTGGGGTCGCTTGGCCCACCCTCTTCTCCATGAGCCCAATAACCTCAGCCAGGAGTCCGGGATCTGCCACTTCCTGGATCCCACTATCTGCAGGTGCAGACAACGCAACACCTGTGTGAGGCCCTCAGCGTCTCCGCATCTTTCCCATGTCAGATTGCACCACCTGACCCTGTGGCAACTACCTGGGGAACCAGAAGAAACAGCCTTTACTCCAGACCTTCTGGGAGCTCTCCACCCCGTCACCTCCTAGGCACTTAGCTGGGGGCAGGAGGTGTGTCCAGGAAGGGAGCCTCAAATCAGCCTCCTGCTCACCCCACTCCTGCACCAAATAGGCGCTCCTCACTGTGAGCTGCCAAAGGCCCTTCTAGCAGGTCACTTGTACATAATTGGAAATATCTTTAACACCCTATTGATGGCTTTCCCCCCCTATTGCTATGACAAAGTTTAAACAGTAAAAGGCATCGATTTTCCAGGCTTGAGCTATGAGGCCAAGATCAAAGCAGGAAAGAGGCGGGAGGGACACAGTAAAGACCAAACTCGACATGGAAATCCGCCCTGCGCCCCGTAGGCTTCTTCCCACCCCCATGGCAGATGCTCTGGGGTAACAGCGCATTTGTATTTCATTAGGACACTTCAGTGAAAAGATCAATGAGGAGCTCGGTGCTGCTCTGCCAGTCCCTGGGAGGACGCGCCTGGGGAGCAGCCTGCGGAGACCCAGCTAAGAGGCAGCGGCGGCGGCACGACCTGGATGCACAGTGACAGCGCATCGATTTCCACAGCGAAGCTGAAACCACGCTGTTTCCACAGCCCCGCGCTGTGTGGGGAGGGGCTTCTGTGGACGTGCTCAATGGAGAAATGGAGGCTCCGGATTCGGCACAGTGAGGGGGAGCGAGCGTAGGAGTTGGGTCGGTAGCCCTGCCACCCACTCCCGGGCCTGGTGAGGAATCCAGGTAGTGACCGCTGAGTGACCTGGTCATCAGCCTTTCTGGCGCCTCCTCAAGGAGCTCTTCTGAGGATTCTGTGATTAAATTCTCGCAAACTGACGCCAAGTGAGTGGCAGGAAGAACCTCTTGCTGAGGCCTCTTGGCTCTCTGACCATCCAACCCCCATACCTGCTTCCTGTGGGCTTTGTAACACTTTGCAGGTCTGGCTTCCTTTAGACATGAGGAAAGATTCAACGAATTTCCAAATCTGCTGGGCAATGGCACATCCTGGTCTGCCTGATGCCAAAACCCACCAGAGCAGGCCTGGCCCTCCCCGGTCCACAGCTGCTTCTCTTCTCTCCTCTCCTCCCACCCTACCCACCAGCCCAACTTCTCATGACACTTCCATCCTCTGGGGACCTCTCACTCCTTCCCTCTGGTGTCTGTCTATCTGTTGACCTTGGCGACATGGACCCCAAAGCCCTCCCAGGCGCTGCGGTTCACAGTGACCATGGCATTGGCTGTCTGGCCCCAGCACCTCCCATGGGCCTCACTACTGCTTTGCAGGTTTTCTATTTTGAGGGGGAAAGAGGCCTAGATCGGTCTAAACGTGTCAGAACTGGCTTGAACCAGTTTGAACCGTGACGATTCTCAGCCTGTTGCTATCCCTTTGAAAGTGTCTAGATGCCTCTAGACTTGCCTGAACTGGTCTAAATTAGATGGAACCGGTCTAAACCGGTTTGAACCAGTCTGAACCAGATGGAACCAGTTTGAACTGGTCAGAATCAGTTTGAGCCAGCTTGAACTGGTTTGAGCCAGCTTGAACTGGCTGACACCCCTCTGAGCTGGCTTAAACCAGTCTGAACCAGTTTGAACTGGTCTACACTGGTTTGAACCAGTCTGAGCAGGTTTGAACCAGCTGAAACTGGTGTGTACTTGTTTGAACCTGTTTGAACCAGTTTGAACTGATCTAAACGGGTTTGAACTGATCTAAACTGGATTGAACCAGTTTGAACCAGTCTAAACTGGTCTGAAGCAGATGGACCAGGCTTGAACCAGTCAGAACCAGATTGAAATGGTCTGAACCAATTTGAATACTTGCAGTGGTTCTCAGCCTGTTGCTATCTCTTTAAAAGTGTCAAGATGCTTGTAGACTTGTATGAACTGGTCTAAACTGGATGGGGCCAGTCCAAACCAGTTTGAACCAGATTGAACCAGCTTGAAATGGTTTGAACCGGTTTGAGCCTGCTTGAATCAGTCTGAACTGGTTTGAGCCAGCTTGAGCTGGCTTGAACTGGTTTGAACTGGCTGAAACTGGTCTGGACCATTTTTGAACACTTGTGACTGTTCTATCACTTTAAAAATGTCGAGGTGCTTCTAAATGTGGCAGAACTGGTCTGAACTGGATGGAACTGATCCGAACTGGTTTGAACTAGCTTGAACCAGTTCAAACCAGTTTGGACCCATTTGAAAGCCGGCTTAAACTAGTCTAAACCAGTCTTAACCGAATGAAACTGGCTTGAACCGATCAGAACCGGTTTCAACACTTGCAACCGTTCTTAGCCTGTTGCTATCACTTTAAAATTGGTTGCATACTTTTAGACATGTCTGAACTTCTCTAACCTGGATGGAACCGGTTTGAACTGGTCTGAACCAGATTGGACCGTTTTTGAGCTGTTTGAACCATTCTAAACCTGTTTGAGCTGCCTTGAACCAGTTTGAACCAGTCTGAACTGGTTTAAGCCTGCTTCAACAGGTCAGAACCTGCCAATCCCAGTATGATACAGAGCAGAAAGAAAAGCCTATCATTTCTTGAGCTTCTATTGTGTGTGACACAGAGATAGGCACTTTCAGCATTTTCTAAACTGACTCACAGAGTGGACCAGGTGTCATTATTCCCAAGGCCCAGCTCTCTGCCTACTTGTCTGATAGCAAACCCCCACCATGTAGCTGGATGTCAATGATCATTTGATGGCAGAACAAAGGCATCTACCCAGTGGCTCTTCAGCCAGCATGACAGTGTCTGTCTTAGCAGCTACCTGTCTATTCAGTGCCACATCTGGCATCTGGAAGGAGCCAGACCCTGGGCCACCACCTGCCCAGGCTTCCCCTACAGAAGCCACATGTGTCCTTGACTCAGAGTGTTTGAAGAGAGGAGCTTCTCACAGCTGGCCCTTCATCTTCCCAGCTGCATAGGTGCTGGATTCCAGGTAGAGGGTGCAGGTTTGAATATGCAGGCGCACTGAGCTCACAAGCTCACATCTACCTCTACTCTTTATTTGCAGCTAATTCTTCACTAATCCTTCTGAGTTTAAGTTTTCTTACCTGTAAAATAAGAGTGATGCTACCTAACTTACAGGGTAGGTGTGAAGTCAAAATAAGGAGAGATGCTAAACAGTTTGGCTCTTGCCTCTTTGTTAATGCTTGATAAATATTGGGGTTTTTATTTTTCCCTCTCCTGTATTAAGAGGAATACCTATCACACACACACACACACACACACACACACACAATTCCACAAGCTAATCCCTGGAACCTATGAATGCATGAATGATCTTACATGGCAAAAGAGACTTGAGGTTGTAATTGAGATTATGGTACTTGAGCTAGAAGATCTCAATATAATTGGAGTGGGTCGGGTGGATCCAATCTAATCCATAAATTCTTAAAATTTGACGGAGTCAGAGAGATGATATAGAAGAAGAGATTCAACGTGAGACTCCATGACCTACCCCTGCTGGGCTTGAATGGAGGAGGAAATGAGTCAGAAGCTAGAGACTTCTAGAAGTTAGGGACATCCTCAGGTGGCAGCCAGCAAGGAATTGGGACCTTAATCCTGTGATCACAGGACCAAACTTCTGCTAATGGCCCAAATGAGCAAGAGAGAAGATCCTGTCTACAGTTTCCAGAAAAGAATAAAAGCCTGTGTTAGCCTCTGTTAGCCAGAGACCTGACTCTAACTTGGGCCTCCAGCACTGTAAGAAGTAAACGTGCATGTGCTTTTAGGCTGCAAGTGTATGTGCATGTATTAGATGCTCCTTCCTCTCTGCCCAAACTCTCAATGCGAAAGACACCCGGGCATAAGACAGCCCTCAGTGCCTCTGTCCATGCAGATGCCTCAATGCTTCTGCTTCACTAGGAGAACTCTACTTATCCTTCAAAACCCACCACGCCTCTGACACACTCTCCACAGACTTCCACCATGGGTCTGTGGGCCAGGAGCCTGACAGTATTTACATTCTCCTTTTCTGAGAGTCACACTTCTCCCCACTTCTCTTTAAGAGACTGTGCTGGCTTCTCTCATCTGCCACTTCATCAAGCGCCAAGCCTTGTGTGGTCCGCCCATATGCTTGACCAGCTGCAGGGTCACATCCCCTTTGCCCAAGTGGGTGGCTTTAATTCAGGGCCCTGGGGCACTGACCAGCAAACCTTAGCCAAACATTCCAATATCAGTTCTCCTATAATAAAAGGTATATTTTCCTTTCCACCCGCTTGACTCCCTTTCACTTGTTCCTAACACAAAAGGGGAGTGCAAGTGTTATCTATTAACTCCTCAAGCCCCAGCAGTGATGCCTGATTACACATAGGGAGAAAACCTCATGTCCACCCACGTCCTCCTGTCTCCAAGGCAACTGCCCTGCTCTCTTCTGTAACTGAACCAGAACCACACAGATGCCTGTTCACTGACCTCTGGCCACTTCCTCATTTCACCTGCGCCCAGGTCCCTTCCCAAATGAGGCAGCCCTGAGCACACACTCCTGCTGATGCAGGAAGGGGCACTGAGTCCCTTGGCCTGAGGGTTGACTGCCAACTCTGCCACTGATACTCCAGGCTCCTCCTGCACCAATGCCCAGGCCCTGGGCTCCTGCTACTCCTCCCAGATACCAGCATGATGCACCCGAATGCTCCCAGCTGTGCTGGCCATGGGCTCTCCTCTGCACCCAGCCTCTGCATGGCAGGCCTGCATGCTCTAGTCAGTCTCCTGTGGTGACGCTGCTTTTCCTCCCAGACTTGATGCAGAGCTGACTATGATTTGCCCTGCACCACCATGAGGGTTGGGGAGCTCTGCCCAACCACAACCTCCACTGGTGATGGTCCACTGAGCCCCAGGTATAAGCCCCTTGGGGAAGACAAACCTTTGCCATCTGAATCCCTGGGTTGGCAGTGCAAGACCTGGCCCAATTCTGCTCCATAGAGCATTACAGCAGCAACGCAAACAGCAAGAGCAAGCTCATGAGCTCCCCCTGCAAGCCAGGCCCCTTCTGGGTGAACCATCTGCATCACAAGACCTCCAAGCCATGGGTCTCTGGCACTGACACTCAGTGGCACCCAAGTACCCACCTGTAGACCTTTCTAAAGACAGAAGCAGAGGAGACAGAGCAGCCCTGGCACCTCAAGTTAACTCTTTAATGGGGGACCTGGGGAATTCGCACGTGGGAACCCCCGCAGTAGTCATGTGTCACTCATCCCCTTCACAGGCTCTCTGGCCTCTGCAATACACAGCCGCCACAGATCAGAGCCTCTCAGGCCTCTCACAGGCTCCATGCTACATCCATAGATGTGTAGACTTCGGGGGGAATCTAAAGGGGTGACCCAGTGTAGGAGACAGAGGGAGAGCAGCCTGCTGTCATGGGTCTGGGGCTGCGGACCCTGAGAGCCCTGGCCGGGTAGGATGACCCCAGGAGCAGCTGTGGTGGCCATGGCACAGACACGGGAGGGGCCCCGAGTCTGGGACTCAGAGGACATCTCCCCTCCATGGGCTGTCATGGGCTCCCTGGCGCACAGCCACCGGCGGCGGGCATTTCCGGATGGCCTCCGGGCCGACTGCTCTCCGGCCTGGCTTTGCATCTGGTTCTGCTTTGGGCCAGTCTTGTGACCTCGAAGCCTCGGTTTCCACACTCGGGTCAGTGCCTTTGTGGCTGGAGGAATGGACCAGGGTAGAAACTGGGCTTCGTGGGGCCCTGAAAGCCGAGCTCAGGGCTCGGGTCTTGGCTCAAAGAGCAGGGGCAGCGAGGTGCCCAGCATGGGGGCCTGGCTGGGAATGGCCTCTTCCCCCAACCTGCTGCCTCCCGAGCCTCTGCCCATTCTGGAGCAGCAGATAGGCACCCAGATTCCCCACACCAGTACTCATGCCACCTGCCCTAGTACTAAAACCCAGCCCCTTGCTGCCCCCAGCCCAGGGGGTGTCTGGACCAGGAGGTTGTGGTTCTGGGCTGCAGGGCCAGTCTTTCTCTGGGAATGACTCTCTCCAGTGCTGGGCACCCTGTAGGCCCATCCCTACCCAGAGAGAGGCCAGGGGCAGCTCTCCACCAGCCACTCTGCCCCTGCGCAGCCAGACCCCAAGCTGCCTGTCTGCTGTTGCCATTTCCTGGTGGAGCAATGGGAGGAGACACGAAGGGGCAGGCAGTCTCAGGTGAGTGGTCAATGATGGCTTCTCAGAGGAGTCACCATTTGAGCAGCAACAGTCACAGAATGTCAGCCCAGCACTAACCTTACCAATCAGCAATTATTAAGTGCCTACAGGGCACCAGGCATTTCTCACGAACTGTCCCGTCTAATCCATTTAAGCATCCTGTGGGCAGGTCAGATGGAGAACTGAGGCTGGGAGCAGTTAAATAACAAGTCCCAGTCCCCAGCAAGGGCGAGGTCACAGAGGGATAAAACCACAGCTCTCTGACTCCAAGTTCACGTCCTTCCTCTGTGCTCTGCCTGCTGCTGGTATGTGGTGCTGGTGTGTGGAAGACAGGCAACATTTGGAGAGAGTCAATGACTCCAGGGGAGCAGTGGGAGGGGGAGGAAGGAAGCCACGCTGGACCCTCATTCATCTTCCCTTGGCCACTAGCTTTCTGCTGACTGAACAAATGGAGAGCTCGGGGTGGGTCCTTGTTCATAACACACAGCCTGCTCTCCGGGTGTGGCAGATTGACTTCTTTACCTGGTGCTCCTTGCCCCCAAAAGGGAATAGCCTGATCTGGTTGGAGCCAGCTTCATCCAGTTTGAACCAGTCAGAACTGGTTTCAGCTGATTGGAATGGCTTTAGCCAGCTTGAAGTGGTCAGAGCCAGTCAGTTGAAACTGAAACTAGTACCAAGTGGCTCAAAATGGCTGAAACCAGATCTGACTGAAACTGAAACTAACTGATGGCTCAAACCAATTCCAGTCAGTTCCAGCCAGTTGAAACCAGTTTCAACCAGTTCTGACTTGTTCAAACCAACTGAAATTAAAAAATCAACTGACACTGGCTCTGACCAGTTCAAGCTGGCTAAAACTAGTTCCAACCAGCTGAAACCAGTTCTGACTGGTTCAGACTGTATGAAACTGGCTCCAACCAGATCAAACCAGCTAAAACCAGTTTTGAATGGCTCTGACTTGTTCAAACCACCTGAAACTGAAACCAGCTGACACTGGCACCAACCACTTGGCCGTCAAACTGGCTGAAACTGGTTCTGACCATCTAAAACCAGTTCTGACTGGTTCAAACTAGCACAAGCCAGCTGAAACCAGTTCCATTCAAACTGGTTCCAACCAGTTCCATTCAAACTGGTTCCAACCAGTTCAGACTCAAACTAGCTGAAACTGCTCTGATTTGTTCAATGCAACTGAAACTGAAAACAACTGAAGCTGAAATTAATTGACACTGGTTCTACTGGCTGCCCCTGGCTCCAACTGGCTCAAACCAACTGAAACGGTTCCCACCAATTCAAACCTCTTGAAACCAGTCCCAACCATCTGGTACTTGTTCTGACCAGCTCAAACTGGTTCTGACTGGTTGAAACTGGCTCTGACTGGTTAAGACAGGTACAGACCTCTTGAGATTAGTTCTGACTGGTTCAAACTGGCTGCATATGGTTCTGACCAATTCCAATTGGGTCCAGCCAGCTGAAACCAGTTCTGACCAGTTCTGTCTTGTTTAAAACAATTGAAACTGAAACACTGTTTAAGAGGAGGGCATCCCAGCAGTCTCAGCTCAGTTTGGCTGAAAAGCACTTGAGCTACCTGCAGCCTCACAGAGCAGGGATTTCCTAGGCCTCCAGCAGGGGACAGGGACATAGTGTGTCCCCTTTGGGTTCTGTCCTAGACACCTAGCAGAAAATCTGAGTGTCGCCAGGAAAGACAGAGGGTGCCATTCTCTACAGAGCAACTGACTTTGAAGGTGAGGCATGGCGTAGGCAGGGTCTTTCCCAAGCCCAGTGTGGAGCACGGGCTGCCCAGGGTCACGCTTAGCAAGCCCTTCCCTTTACATGGCTCTCAGAGACCAGTATCACTGAAAATCCAACATGATATAATTGTGTTGATGACCAAATGACAGTGTCCATTAAACTCTCTCATCAGATAAGCCCTTTATCCCTCAAAGATAACCAAACAAGAGGTCATCAAACAGACAGAAACAGACCGAAGCTTCTGAAAAGTAGTCTCAGACATGGAAATTCCTGTGAGAAGAGTCAGTGGGAAATGGAGAGAGGGAGTATGATGCTCCAGTTATTACAACTATTACTGACCACAGGCCTTGGGTAGGGAAAGGATCCCCAACTTCTAGCCAGCCACAAGCCACCTTTTGCCTTCCTTGGGGAGACCACAGGGAAACCCAGAAGTGAGGGGGACAGAGTGGCTGCCTATCAGCAAGAGAAGCCCCCACCCCAAGGCCTTCCTGGAAGCAAAGCAAGAGGTTTCCCAAAAGAGAAAGCGCTTTGGCAATCCGTGCCCTGAGAGAATTGATCTTTCTCTTTCTCTGCCAGAACTCAGAGGGCAAGTTTAATCCAGAGAAGTCTTTATACTCAATTATTAGACAGGAGTGAGATCTGTAAGGCCTGAGGGGACTGCTTCCACCCCTGTTTCCACCCCTGTGGCCGCAGCAGCCACCAAGCGCCTTAGCCAGTGTGACACCCAGGCTGTGGACTGGGTCACGATTACAGCCGCTCTGCTCTGGATTCTTCCTGACCCCTGGACTTCAGTAAACCTGACTCTGACCTCTCGACATACAGGTGTCTGGGACCCAGCGGAGAGCCTCTCCACCCCCAAGTGACAAGTGCATCTTTAGTGGGGACAGACAAAGAATCACACTGCTCCCCAGAAGTAGAGGAGGGTCTTGGTGACTGCAACATCCGGGGATCCCAGTTTCCGAGTGCCTTCTCATGTATCTTCCTACAGCCCTGGGCAGAGACTCAGCTTTCAACATGGCAGATATGGCCCTACTGTGCCTGGGCCAGCCATGCTCCTTGTCCCCCACCCTACTTCCCTGATTTCCGCTTCACCCAGGCTTGCCTCCTGTTCAAACCTGCCCAGTCCAGGGCCTTTGCACATGCCTTTCTTTTTGCTAGAACGCTTTTTTCTCCCTTCTTACCAGATAAGGTGCTATTCACCACTCTCTCAAGAAAGTCTTCCCTGATCATTCACCACACCGTGATTACACTCACCTTCGGTGATTACTTTTTATAAGTGTCTGCCGCCACCGTGGTCTGAGCTCTGGGAGAGTAGGACCCACATCTGATCCTTCTCTCATGTATCTTCAACACCTAGTATAGTGTCTGTCAGTGCATGAGTCCTTATACACATTGAGTGAATGAATGAATGAATGACAAAAAGTTTCAGCAGTGTTTCCATAGGCTATTAACATCAACATTAACTCATCGAAATGTTCAGATGGTCTCACTAGCTTGAGGAATTCCAGAATTAACAGATAATCCATAGAGTGCTTTGGGAAAAGGTATTCAGGCACTAGAAGAACTACACACCAATGTCCAGAAAGGCTGAGAAAGATGGAGAGAGGCAGGTCTTGGGGAAGGTAGGGAAGGTTGAGGGCTGAGTGGACCCATCTCCTCCCCCTCCCCACTGCCATCCCAACCCCAACTCTTAGAAATGCTCCTCAACTGCATTCCCAAATAGGGGTGACTGCCAGCAGATTCCTCCTTCTTGCTTTCATACTGACCCTCAGATTCCAGGGATGCACAGAATATGGCTGACACTCCCCGCAAGACTGAGAAAGCTTTACCTCAGCGTACTGCAGTGGCACAGCCGGTCCATGGAGCAGGGTGGGAAGGGAAGGGAATTTATGGCGCCACTGATGGGGATGACAGTTACAAACGGCTGGCTGTCACCAATCACACCCACGAGAGACACCTCTGGGCAGCGGCTCGGGACCGAGTCCTCCCCGTGCAGGACTCGCTCTGGCCCTCACCACGGGCCTGGTGGAGCTATCAAATAAATTCAACATTTAGAGAAGGGGGTGGGGTGGGGGCTTCAGCAGAGACTTTCCTGAAATCCAGTCGCAATAAAAGAGAAAAATGGACTGGCTCGCTCCAGATAACCAGCGTCGGGGAAATAATTATCCCACTTCTGGTCCCCGGCATGGAAGCCGTGGCAGAGGCACCTGCCCAGGTAATTCATCAGCCTCAGATTTATGAACTCCTCGGGAGCCCCCTGTACACAGTCTCCCCTCCAGTTCACTCAAGACAATGCTATTTAGATTTTGTCAAGATTATTACTCTTCTCTGCCATCCCTGAGTGGGGAGGCAGGCGCCATACGGCTGGCACAGCGGAATGTTGATTTGCTGGTGCTGACCCAGGAGAGAAACAGGTGAACTGAGTGTTTCCTACTGCTGAGCAACAACACCCCCACACTCATACCCCAGCCCCTCACCGCACCCCCATCCAGGAACTTGGTTTCCCATAAGTCACTGAAGTACGGGCGTCACATCAAGCAAATGAGAGCCCTGTATTTTGTCCATTAGAAAATAGAAAGTGACCCAGTTTCCCCATCTGTGAAATGGAGTCAGGTTGTGGACTGCTGGGGGCTCTCCTGTCCTCTGTTGCTTGAAATCTTTTCAAATGAACATCTATTTCTTCAGTAGAGAGAAAACCAAGTACAGTGAACCATAAAGAAGTAAGTAAAATGAGGGCAGGACTAGTGGGCAGGCTGCCATAAGCACTGGCCAGCCCACCATGCTCAGCCAGGCTGTCCCCACTGAGCGACAGGCCTGGAGTGACAGGCCCTGTGGTGACAGTGACTGAAGTTGCGTGGCTACTGGAAATCAGGCTGCCTGGCAGGCTGTTGGCTGTGTGACTCTGAACAGGGAGGAGGACCTCTCTGTTCATGAGTAAAATCATGACAGATCCTTCAGCCTAAAAACAGAGGGATGAGCTGAAAGAATTTTTTGATCCATTTCCAATCCTGTGTCCCCATGGGGCTGATGACCTTTGAGGTCAAGGCCTACAGAGGTGGAGATGGCTGTGAGCCCCTTTGCTTCTCTGTGGTCTTCATTCACTTTCTCGCTCCTGTACTTGTTCACCCATCTGCTCCCTCACTCGTACATTCACTCACTGTTCACACAGAGGAAGAGGAAGGCTGGCGAGTAGGACATGCTGGCTGTGGGGACATGGGGGGACCTGGGAGAGCACTGAGCAGGGCTTGTCTGCATCTGCCTGGGGAGATTGGTCAAGTTTCACAGAGGAGGTGACACTGAAGAGAAGCGGTGAGGGTATGTCAGGAGGTCGTGGTGGAAAATGCCCTCCAGGAAGGGGAATAGCATGTCAGAGGCTTGGAAGCAATTAGGCCTGTTCAAGGAAGAGCGGCTGGTGAGGAATGACTGCGGAATGGGTCGGGCTGTGTTTAAAGGGTGGAGCATATAAGCAGGAAGCGGTGCCTGGCTCCCCTCTCCCATGAATGATGCCTACAGAACTTCATGCCATGAATGAATTCAAGTCCAGCTCTGGTCTGGGTCCACTGTGTGACTCTGAATAAGTGGCTCTACCTCTCGGATCTTTAGTTTCTTCGAGACAAATGAGGGTCGGCTATGCCTTGTGAACCTCTAAGAGGAGTAAAGTCCGGCTGTCCCAGTGGCCCAAGGGGTAAAGCCCAGCACTATGAAGCTATCACAACCACTGCAGCACGAGTTTGATCCCCAGCTAGGGAGCTGACCCACATGGCGCAGCAGACCTCTCCTGTTGAACCCGCTCTGGCACCGGGACGGCCGCGCAACCCTCCTTGAGTTTCCAAGGGGCCTGACACCTCTGGTTTCTGTTTTCAGCCTGCGATCACTGATTCCATACTAGATAAGAGTTTGTACATTAACTATAGTAAGGTTACCTGTGGCAGGAAGCGCGAGTATTTCCCCTCAGCAGTGTATTTCAGTCAGTCTGCCTGTTCTGCTCCCCACTCTGTCTCTGGTGAATCCTCTCACCCCCGAACCTCTTGCCTGTACCCCAGTTCTGTAAGTATAAATAAAATAAATCTTAAATCTTTGAAAAATATATTTGTTAAAGATGAGTAAAGCCCTTATCACTCACCCCCTCTACCAACACGAGGTCATCAGACAACTGCTCCACACCAGCTCTGTTCTGGACACAGGCACAGCAGTGACAGCACAGAACTGGCCTCATCAGGTGTCTCAATGGAGACACAGTGTTAAATTACCACTGTAATCATAAGAATAGGAAATTCAATGAACTTGGAAGGAAGCTACAGAATGAAACAAATTAGCACAAGCGTTCTCTCTTGGTTTGATTTGAGGGGGAGGAGGTACTGTAGGATCACGGAGGAGAGGGGGGAGTGACACCTTCCAGATGGAGAACCCAGCATGCATGAGCGTCTATGGGGAGACTGACGGAGGTGAGTAAACTAAACCAGTGAGGCTGCAGCCCATGAATGAGGAGAAACGGGAAGATGAACCCCCAGATGCAGACACCCTGGACACCCACTGGTTACTTCCTGTGAACCCCACTTTCCTATGCTCAGTCTGCAGGACAGCTCTGTTGCTTCATTTGGAGCCCTCTGAACTACAGCCAGCTGGTGTCTGGGCCTTAGGAAACCTCAGTCCTCCTAAGGTGGGTTTGGTAAAAAAAAAAAATACATGCCCCACTGAGGCCCTCCTGAGCTCCAGTTCTTCTGGTTTCAGAATGAAACTGTTTCTAGGAAAATAAACTGATGAAAGGCAGTAACAGCCAAAAGTAGTGAAAATACAACGTGAGCAAATGGCTATTCACAATAGCATCATAAATAAGAAAATACTAAGGAATAAATTTAACAAGGGCAGGACTTGGACAACCAAAAACTATAAAACATTACGAAGATCAGTTGAAGATAAAAATAAACAGAAAGAGATTTCATGTTCGTGGACTGGGAGACTCCCTATTTTCAAGTTGGCAATTGTCCCCAAATTGAATTGCATGTTAAATGCAATCCTTATCAAAAGCTCAGCCTGCTCTTTACAGAAACTGACAATGTGACCCTTAAATTTATATGAAAATTCAAAGGACAGAGAATAGACCAAACAACTTCAAAAAGGAACAAAGTCGGAAGACTTACTTACACTACCTGATTTTAAAACATACTATAAAGCCACAGTAATCAAGATAGTATGACATTGGTGCAAAGATAAGATATAGATCCATGGAAAGAAATTGAGATCCTAAAACAAGCCATTAAATTTACAGTGAATTGATTTTCAACAAAAGTGCCAAGACAATTCAATGAGGAAAGGACACTCACGCTGGGGCCGTATCTGTCCTTGTTTTTTACCCTCAACTCGTGCCACATGTGAACACTAACTCAAAAAGAATCAGACTTACCGATAAGAGCTAAAACTATGAAACTTCTACAAGACTAGAAAGAATAAGTCTTTGTGACCCATATTAAAAAGAATTCCTAGGAAGTTCACCAAAATCATGTTCTATAAAAGAAAGAAAAAATGGTAAGTTGTTTTAGTACGAGGGAAATCTTGTTTCAAATGGCTATTAATAAAATGAAAAAGTAAGACACCCACTAGGAGGAAATCTTTGTAAATCATATACCTAGTAAAGGCCTTCCAGACTATATTAAAATAATTAACAATTCAATAGTAAAACACTCCATTTAAAAATAGGCCAAAGACTTGGGTAGACATTTCACCAAAGAAAATATACTAGTGGCTAATGCACTCATGAAAATATGTTTCACCTGTTTACCTAATGCTAATAGTTGTTCGGTGGAAGCAATGAGACACCAATACACACCCCTTTGAATAGCTATAATTAAAAAACGACACCAAGTGCTGTTAAGGATGTGGGGATAGAGGAGCTCTCTTAGATCACTGATAGGAATGTGAATGGTACAATTACTTTGGAAGAACAGTGCAGTAAAAAGCTAAACCTCAACTTACCCTAGAGCCCAGAGATACGACTCTAGAAATCTCCCCAAGAGAAACGGAAAGCATATACTCACAGACAGTTAGCATGCGAACATCCGTAACAATATCACTCATGGTTAAATATCACTCCTGTGGAAACCACCCAAATATCTACCAGCTTAGCTCTGCGGTCTGGCCTCACCGGAACTTCTGGAGGTGGCTGTGCCATCACTGACGCCTTTCAACCACGCCACACTCCATCCCACCACAGGGCCTTTGCACATGCAGTTCCCCCCCCAACACCCTCACCACCACCCCCAGCCCAGGGCATGTCTGGCTGTTCCTGACCACCACCCCTTGCTGCTATGCATTGACACCATCACCTCCTGCAGGAAAATAAATAAAATCAGAAACATTATCACTGCAGCGCAGCCACAGGGGTTCAAAACCCCCAAACGGTGGAGGGGTAAGCAGTTTCTAAAATAAGGAAGTACAACTAGGGGTGAGATAGGGGTGGGTATGTGCTGGAAGTGGAGGGGGGGGGGCCTGAGAACGCTAAAAAGGCATCGCCCACCCCTCATCTACCTCTTCTGTGTGTAACAGGGCTCGTTATCCTTAATACCGTTATCTGGGAGCTTCCAAGACCCTCACATCAACATGCTTTTAGGATGGGGGCAGAGTGATCCTTCCCCTCCACCCCTCGCTAACCTCCCTTCTGTATCAAGTCCCTCTGGCTGCCCCTCCAGCCCTAGAGATGTCGAAGATAAACCCCACCAGGCCCCAAGCCACAGGAGGAAAATAGACGCCCCCAGAAACTACCTGTCTAGAAAAGCGCTGAGCTCCATTCCAATCTGTGCAGAGATCAGTGGGTGTTTTTAAGGGAGACTGAGGAAAAGAGAGGGGAA
>NW_004567109.1:14315120-14315755 GCF_000260355.1 Condylura cristata | reverse complement strand
GCTCCTGCCCCCCTCTCGAGGACCTGCCTGGCAACCCCACTCAGGTGCTGGAGAAGACAGTGGTAACTGCCTGGAGTTGTCCCCAGCAGGCTCTTTATGAGGGGCTAGGGTCATTTAGGGCTGCGTAAACTGCTTTAGCATTTTGTTGGGAACTTTATGGGCAAGGTCAGGGCCTAGTGAAGAAGCCCAGGGAGCCTGGTTAGAGTTTGGTCAAGGAGAGAATCGGTGGCAGAGGCAGCGGCACCTCATCACCAAGGGCCACTGGTTCTGTTTGCTTAGGATGTGCAGGGTTTGCTGAGTCTCCTGTGGCATCAGCTCCTCAGTCAGGTCTCCTTAAAACCTCCTCTGTGGGCGGGCCAATGCGCCAGTTTCCCTGGGTACAGAGACCATATTCATCCTTGCTCCCCTACAGGGCCAACCACAGCGCTCAGCTCTTAGTAGGAGCTTGAGAAAATACCGGCTGAATTGGACAGAACTTGAAACAGAAAGGGAGCACATTTTTAAGGGTTGCGCTGGAGCATGGAAGAACAGTGTTTATAAATCAAAATCATTTTTCTGTAGGCCCCTGGAGAGCACAGCCTTTCAAGGAAGTCTTTGACAAATCTTTTTGTAAAGTGTGGAATTGCTTTCTATTG
>NW_004567109.1:14194100-14314169 GCF_000260355.1 Condylura cristata | reverse complement strand
AGTAAGCAACTCTCCTCTGGGAGTGAGCAACTCTCCCCTGGAAGTAAGCAACTCTCCTCTGGGAGTGAGGAACTCTCTCCTGGGAGTAAGCAACTCTGCTGACTACAGGTGAAATGTCATCTTGTGTTTATCCAGCATGGGCCACTGTCAAAGAGCAGTTATAGCACGGTGAGTGTGAGGATGAACTGCAGTGAGTGAAGTGAAAATTAAGTGGGAAGGAGACCGGACAGCAGAGAATGAGCAAAGGGAGCAGGAGAGGTCTGGTGCAGACTTGTCTTATACTGGGGAATTAGAGAATTAATGGTGCATTTGTACACTAATGGGAATGGCCCAGGGGAGAGGGGCATTGGTGAGGGAGATGAGAGGGGAAGAGACTTCAGGCACAAGTGGCCTCAGAGAGGGGAAGGAGAGTTCATGTAGTCAGAGCATCTCAAAGCATGGGGAATTGTCCTGAGAGTTCCCAATAAAACAACATCCTTCAAGATATTTATCTATGTTCAAAGCCATGATCATTAGAATCTTTATCGTGCTGATCATACTTTCAGCAACTGACTTTCACGTTCAAACACACCATGAGGGCCCTCCCTGGTGGAAATAGGTTAAAGCGCAGCACTTCAAAGCTAGGAATCACTTCAGCACAAGTTTGATCCCCAGCCAGGGAGCTGACCCTCATGGCGCAGCAGACTTCTCCTGACCTGCCCGCAGCTCCCCTCAGCAATGTATTTCAGTACATCTACTGTTCTGCCCCCTACTCTGTCTCTGGTGAATCCTCTCATCCCTGCACCTCTGGCCTGTACCCCAGTTCTGTATGCATAAATAAATAAAAACTTAAAAAAGAAAACACCATGAACAACCTCGAAAGCCAGAGCATGGAGGTCAGGTTCAATCATTTATTATCAAATGGTATGGGGTGCCATAATCTAGGTAGGCAGTCTTCTACCAGACATTTGGATTTCACCAACTTTGCTATTATGACTAACTTTACAATAAAGATCTTGACATAGCTTTGCATTCTGGAGTGTTCCAGACAAATCAACTCATACAAGTTCAATTGCTGGGACGAGGGGCACACACATTCTGAATCGTGATAGATGTTGCCCACATGTCCTCTGCAAAGGTTACCCCAATGAATTTCCCAGCAGCAGGATGTGAGAGAATGTGCCACAAGGGGGTGGGGAAGCTGAGTTTGAATTTCCATAACACACTTATTTAAAGTGATTCATCCTGAAAGTGATGTAGGAGCAAACTGATGACATGCTGCCCTCAAGCTGCCAGCAGGTGCTCACCGGAACTGGTCTGGGGAGAAGGACAGGCAAAGAATTGGAGAAAAATAGAGTGAGACTTGCCTTGCATGCATTCACCATAATTCAACAGCAGCTCTGAGCAGTTGACACCTGATGACATGAGCTCTTTCTGGAAAAACCTGGGTCTTCTACCAAGGAGCTGTATGACCTTGAGACAGCCACCCCACCTAACCGGCTGGGTCTCTATTGCCTTGTCTATAAACACGAGAATGTCAGGCCAGGTGCTTCTGAAGGCCCTTCCAATACAGGATTACAGATGTAGGGTAACAGTATGGTATGAAGTGTTGCTTCAAGTCCAGAGCACTTTCTGAGACACATGTAGTCAGTCGATTTCATCGCTGTGCATATGTCACAGAGTTCATGGCAGAGTCTCCAGAAAGTACTTCTTCATTTTGCGGGGTAGCAATTCAGGAGGGCTTTTTGGAAGAGGACTGTGTCGTCCACAACTTCTCATTGTTCCTGCAGTTCCCTGGCAGAGTGTACCGCGACATCACCAGGCAACAGGATTTTAGGGGCCACTGTCAAGTATGCAGTTTGTTCTGAGCAAAACTTCATTCGTCAGGCTGTGATTGCTGCTACACTCTCCTTAGAGTATGGGGAAGAGGAACGAGACCAGTCATGCTCCTGAGATATCAGATTTTTCTGCCCCTCTTCTTGGTTTCATTTCATGCATTGTCATGCATTTGATCTTTTTATCCTCTACCCTAAGCCCAGTGGAGGAGTGCTGTGGACACTCATCATCCCATACCTGACACCCTTCATCTAGTAAAGCTGTGCCAGAATCTCTCCCTCTCCCGCTCTCAGTGTGCCTCAGGCTTAGGTTGAGTTATCCATCCCCAGATTCTAAGCTGGTCCCTAGCACATTACATCAATCACCATAGTTCCTCTGACTGGTCTTCGATTGGTTCAGAGCTAGGGGTATGGCCCTTGAGCCCGTGGGAGTGGACTCAAGGTGCTTGATCAGCTCTTGAGAAAGATTTCTCTTCTCTACTGGACTCATCTAGATGGAAACCAGGAAGGGGCCTTGCATGGAGGAGACAGGCTAACAGACTGAGAAAATTCTGGTGTCATCATTTAAGTCCCCGCAACAAAGTCTAACGAAAGGTCCCTCCACCCAGGCCTGAGCTCTTCAGTGGCGTAAAACTGTCCTGGGCCCGCCAGGCTGCACTGAGCCCCGACAGGAGGTGAAGGTGCTCACCGCAGCGGCACAGCCTCCTCTCCAAGCTGAGACCAGCACAAAACCTCACTGTCTCAGCTTCTCCCCGCCCTGGGTATGAGTGAGGCCCATCACCCATTGCTTCTCTCTCCATTTCCTCACCTCCCACAGAGACTCTGCAGAAATCACCTGTCATGGCCTCTCTGAGGGTGAGGGTTGTCCCCAGACCAATGGGTCGAGCAGCCCTGTCACCCCAGACCCCGCATCGCACAGCGACCGTGAGGGCTGCAACTCAGCACTGAGGCTCCGAGCCGACTGCCCTCCTCTGGCAGAGGGCAGCTAGGAGCTGGGGAGCCGCTGGGTATGTTTCTGGCCTTCTGCAGATATGCAGACTAACGCCCAAAAAGGCCAGTCACAAAGTGGTCTTGAGACTGAATCAGGCCCAGAACCCAGATCTCCCAGTTCTGAATCCACTTGCTCCTCTGACCCTCCTATCCGGCCCCCCACCAAGCATTCTGTCCTCTTCCTTAAAATTCTTGATGGGGTCAGTCCCACGCAGCCCCTCGCACAGAGTCTCTGCTGTCCCCCAGAGTTTACACTCCCGGAACACCCCAGTTATCACCGGGTCTTCTGGGCTCTTCCACCGGCAGAGCCTGCATGGCAGATGCAGTGGGGTGTGAGCGGCCACCACCTGCTCTCCCAGCTCCTGGGGGTGTCTTCCAGCCCTGGCCTGGGTCCCTGTCACCTGCAGCTCTATGTGCGGGCGGGCGCGTCCCTGCTGCGTCTGGTCTCCCCTCCCCCGTCTCACGCTCAGTCTCATCTCCCAGCCTCTGTGCCTGGACTCGCTCCCCGGAGCCTTCTTGTCTGTCTGGGCAGGAAAGTTCGTTTCCCACATCCCTGAGTCTTCAGCCCACTCCACCTCGTTGTGCACCCACCTCCTGCAGCCCAGCGACCCCTCAGTCAGCCTGTGATGGCAAAGTTGGAGGAGGAAGCGAGGGCCCCACATCTGCACCCCCACCTGGCTCAGGATATTCTCCTCTCACGTACTGCGTGCCAGACCCCAGCCGAGAGCTCGCCAGAGCCCCTCCTGTGACCCTCAAAGCTGCCCTGGGAAGAAGGGCTCGTCAGCTCTACCCTCCACATGGAGAAACTGAGGCTCTGAGAAGTTGAGCCACACCCCAGGGTCACCCACTTGATCCCAAGGCACCCGAAGGGACCCACACGCACCGCCCTCCCTCTGCCCTTCTGTGGGGATGAGGGTCAGTGACCTCCAGCACGCTGCAGCCCCTTCCTGAGCCCCCCTGGTTCCTGGAAACCTCTTGTGGACCCCGAGGAAATGCCAGGGCCCATCTCTGGACCCAGAGGCCGGGCACCCCTCCCCGCTCTTGGGGGGCTGGTCTGGCCAGAGTCCCCATGCTGTGTCTGCAGAAGGCCTGCCCCAATCTGGACTGCAGGCACCAACAACTTCAGGTGCTGGGCCCTGTGGGGAGCTGCCAGTGTTCTGGGGACTGAGGGTACAAAAGGGGCCTTCACCCCTCCTGGCCAAGTCCCCCTTCCCTGTATGCTTGGGTTAGGAAAGCATCTTCCCCTCCATTTCCTGCTCAGAAGCGGGCAAGAAATGCCAGGTGAGAAGAGGACACTAAACGCAGGTGGGTCTAGGGGCCAGGTGAGGTGGTGACCCTACAGCTCCCTGCGGCTCTTTAGCAGCTGGCATGCCCCGTAGCGCCCAATCTCCTAATCTGAGAAGACAACTGCAGCGTCCATCGTTTTAGAGGTGTTGATCGTTCTCTCCCAATACATTCCGCCCTGCTCAGCCCCCAGCCCTGAGAGTTGATGCACCCCCTCCCCCCCCACCAGGTTGCTAACAGGGTTCAGGTGGAGTCGACCCCACAGGTACATACACCCCCTCTCGTGGGAAGCGCAACGGGGAGCATGAAGACCGGGTCACCACGCTGTGGGAAACGAGCCAACGGCCTCACGGAAGAGCTCGAGGCTCAGGAGGCGAGGTGGGCTTTGGGCGTGGCCCTGGAGGAGCGCAAGGGGCCAGGGCGGCGGGCAGCAGAACTCAAGAGCGCCCCGCGGATGCCGTCAGACAGAGCAGGCGCAGACGAGAAGGGGCCCTGGCAGGGCACCCCAGGCCCCTGGCTGTGCTCTCTAAGCTGGGGTCTGAGGAGGCCTCTGTCCTGTGACATCTCCCCACTCCAGCTGCTGTGGGCGAACTCTAGGGTCCTGTCTGCCGCCCAGTCAGAGTTCTGCCCAATGAGCCCTAAGCGCAGGGGAATGCTTGGCTCATCTGGGAAAGGCCGGTTAGGGATGGCTTCAGAAAGGGCCAGGAGGGGCCTCCAGTGAGGTCCAGGCAGCCTGGCCTCTACCCTCGGTTCACACCTGGCTTCAGCCCTAGGCTGCACCGAAGATGGTGGCAACAGAGGAGAAAATGAGCCTCTAGGTTCCGGTTTAGTGGCGGAGAGCAAAAGTCTCCTCAGAAGCCCCGATAAAAGAGAGGCCACACGGCAGGGGGAAGGTCCAGGACTCTGGACTGGACAGCCCAGAACAGACTGGGCTGGGCCAGACGGGCCAGAACACGGGGCGCGGCTGTCTGGGGGGCAGACGGGCGCGCGCTCAGCTGTCCTCAGGTGGGGCCCGCCGGAAGGGGACGCAGCAGGGAGAGGGTGGGGACAGGGCACATCAGCCCACCCCAGCAGCGCTGCACAGATGGCCCCTGGCAACGGCTTCCTGAGCATCTAAGTGAAGAAAGCCCCTTTCTGTCCCTGCCTTTCTGGGGGGCCGGATGGCGGGGCTTTAATCTCTATTTTCACCTCTCTGCTGAGATATCTCTATACCCCCGCATTACCCAGGAAATTGGGGCCCCTACCCCCCTTTTGCCCAGAGTCCTTGGGGCTTCATTTTCTAGACACATCCGGGGCTGCAGGAAGGAGGCAGAGGGTGGCGAATTGAGGAGAGCGCAGAACTCCTCCCACCTCCCTTCTTCTGGAGAAGCCATCACCCCAGGGGAGGAGGGCAGCCCAGAGGACCCCACCCTTGGGGACAGAACTGGGGTGGGAGCAAGAACGGGAAGTGCCACGTCACACAGCAAAGATCCAGGAGAGCTGTTCCCCTCTGCATGCAAATTTGCCACTTGTGAGAAGACTCCAAGTTCAGGGCTTACAGGCCCCAGCCCCCATCTTTCAGTGACAGGCCTTCATTTCCTTGGCAGCCCGCAGCCCAGATTTCAAGCATGTTGTTTTTCCCCATTTGTTACAGTATAATTCATTTAAGACTCTCATAGTTATTTCATGTCTCTAAAGCGTCCTTTTCAAAAGGAAGATCAATTCCAAGTAAACACTTAGAGCCTGTGGAAGCCGGAGCCATTAACAAGCGCTAAGTGGCCAGTCCACTCACTGAGGGGCCTTAGACTAAGACCAAGAAATGACAACTCTATGGGGAACCCCACAATAAGGCCTTAGGGGGGCCTTTGTTTTTCCTGCCCAGGAAATTAAAATTCACTTTGGAGGCCCAGGAGGGTGGCCCGGGGAGCAGCGAGCCCCCCAGCTCTGAAGGGGCCGCCTCCCTGGGAAGGGCCCACTGTTCTGCAAAGACTGATGGAGGGTTAAGGATAGAAAAACTGGAAAGAAGGCACCACAAGACCAGGAACCTGGCTCACACATGCCTGAGCTGGAGGTGGGGATACAGGGATGAACACAGGCATTAGCCCAGCTCTAGGAACTAAGGTCCTTGGGCGCCAACGCCCAGCTCACAAGCACAAGACCCAAGCAGGTGTCAGATGCTGCAGGGGTGTCAGGAGCACACTGAAGTGGAGATAGGGAGGTGGAGGGCACTGGAGAAAGCCGGCGCCTTTCAGTCCTGCAGAGCGTGTTCAAAGTCACGACAAACAAACCCCTCCGGGGCTGGGGGGTGAGCCCTCCCAAAGAGAAGGAGGCTGCCCAGTGCAGCCTCTGCCTGGCGGGGGCAGCACTCCTCTGCCCACCGGTGCCTATGCAGGTGTCCTTCCCACCCCCTCTCTCCCTCTGCAGGGCAGCAGCCTCCTGCCTGTGTGACCTGTACCTGCCAGGACTTTTCTGCACTGACCTTCCTTAGCGGAGGCCGCTCTCCTCAACCCCTGCAGCCACACAGGCCTCTCTCAGCAAACCTGTCCCTTTGGGCAGCCCTTTCTGCCTCTTTGTGTCTGTGTAAGTTCCTTTATTCTTCCCTCCCCTTTATAATAAACTTGCCCTTTGGCTGTAACTAACATCTCTCTGTGTCAAGGCAAAACTGGCCTGGGAGCTCACCTGCACTGGTGAAAGGGGAGCTCTGGTGAAACCTTTCCCAGAGTGAACCCAAGGACCCCACTCTCCAAACGCAACAACTCCAAAAAAACGACATCAACAACAAGCCTCTTCACCCCAGATATTTCCACTGCAAAACTAATCAACCATAAGGCAACTTTCCCATAAAAGGGAAAGGAACTCACTGGTTGACAGCTTCATTTCTCCATGACAAATCAATCGAGTGCCTTCGGCAGACTTACTGTATTTAAGCTTGTAGTCAGTTTGGCTTCGTGTCTCCACTGGCAAAGTAAGAAACCAACTCTTTGCAAATGGCGGTTTATCATTCTGTAGTTCAGTGGTTTCCACACTGGCTCATACTCTGATTTCACACTTCCAGTAAGATGGATCACCAAAAATTACAAACCATATATAATTTTATACACACACACACCTATGAACCAAAGGCAGACAAGTGCTTCAGTTCAGTCCATAATAGAAGCATCAGCTCTTTGCACAGGGGTGCCCTGAGAATACAGAGATAAAAAAAAGTCATGTTTCATTATGTTCTTTTGAATGGTCTCTGTTTTCTTTTTTGTTCTCCCTTTCACAGCAAAATCACCTTATGGCTAATTAGTCACGCGATGAAATGTTTGCAACAAAAATGCTTGCAGCAAAGCCACAGCACAAGAGGAGGCATACTGATGAGGTGGGTAATAGTGAGCTAGAAGGACCCGGGATCAGCCTGGGTTGGCAGGTCTGAGTGTCAAAGACAGGCTGGCAGTGAGTCATTGCCCATCTGGAGGAGTCTGCTAGGCCCTGGAGGCACAGGCGCTCCCGATCAAAGCTCCACCCCAGAGCATCAAGACTACAGAAAATAGACTACGTGAGCAATACACTAGACTATGCCTCAAAAGCAAACGCTTTACTGCCTTCAGTGCACCCTTTATTCAACTGCTTAACCAGTATACAAACTCTGCCTATTATATACGCCAACCACAGAAGAAAAGACATGAGTAAGGCTGGAACCTGCCACTAAAGAATTAATAGTAGATATAAGGTTAAATAAATGATCGCAGACATGATGACCGTAGCTAAACACAGCATTCTCATCCAGAATTGTACTGGTAAGCACACAAAAGTAGCCAGCCGCCATGCTAGCCCATCAGAGTTCCCCGTGAACGAAAGAGAGGACAGCTGGTGTCCTTTTGAAGGCGCGACACCAGCTCCGAATCAGAGTTGTCGCTGAAAATCTGTGCCAGGTCCCTGTGGCTGGCACTGGCCTGCAGTGGCGGGCCGCCTGTCTGCAGGCGAGGCTGGGCAAAGTGTGTGGGTCTTCCCATCTCCTGCCCTGAGCCCCGCCCTGCCTTACAGAGAATAAGGGGAGGAGGGGTCAGCAGGGCATCTTCCAATGTCTGTACTTTTCAGGGATGGGGGTCTACGAATGGGAGGGGCCCATGACAGTGGGGACAGGCGCTGGAGATCAAGCACAACCAGAAGTGAATCTTGATGCATACGAACTGTGAGGCTCTACCAGTCACTCAGCAGCTCTGAGCCTCAGTTTCCTTACCCAACACAAGGGGGTAATAATAATCCCCTCTGGGGTTAGAAATAAATGAAATCTTTTAGTAAAAGAAGTAATAGACACAAGGTTGTCGGGCTGGGCTGTAAATATGCGATTCCTGTGTCCTGTCCTCTTAATCGGCATGACGGACCTGGCCTCAGGCTGCCCTGGACACTCCTGTGGAGCTCTCCCGCTTCTGGCTCAAGACAGCCCAGTGCACCCAGCACAAGTGAAAAGACACAGCCTCCCTGCAGGGCCCAGATTCCCTCTGTGCCATTCCCAGAGTCCCCCGCTCTGTGCCAGACCCTCCCCATTCTTCTCTGTCCCCCAGCCTTGCTCTTCCTCCAGTACCCTCCAGTTCATCCCCCCCCACCCACCCACCTTTGTGGATTCAGGTTCCAGAGACCATGGAAAGGTCATCTCCATATTCCATATGGTACAGGCTGAATTCATCAGGGCCCCACCGCCAAGGGAGCGCCTTGTCCGCCTCCCTCCGCCCTCGGGCTGCTCATCCAGCAGACACTGGGCTCAAGCTGAGCGCCTTTGCACGGAATTCCTGATGGCTGCTCGGTCCCTCAGAGGACTCCTGCGCAGCCCCTGTAATGACATTCATTAGTCTGTCTGACATCAATACTGTTCGCAGGTTAATATGTTTAACTTAATGAGGCATCTATTTTCAGTTAGAAAACTCCTGAAGAAGCATGTTTTCTCCTGATGAACTAAGCTGATGAGTAGATTAATACCAGGCTTGAAAAGCCAACCAAGAAAATGAATCTAACCAGCAACTTTTTCTTCTTCAGATATGAATGGAGCTTGAATTAATTTGAGTTAAAATCAGTTCTAAGGAAAGAAAGAGGAAGCACATCCCTGCTTTGCCTGGTGATTTGTCCTCCATGTGCTTCCTACTCATCCCCAGTCCCAGTTCCAAGTAGATGAGACAAAGTCCAGTCTGAGATGATGGAGGGGGGCGGGGAGAACCCCAGGACTGAATAGCAGGGGGCTCAGAGACAGCAGAGAGACAGCAGCCTCGGGGCACAGGCAGGGAGTCCTACTGACCCATCGCTGTCATTATCAGCTTTTCGGGGTTCACTGTGCCAACCTCCTAGTGGGTGATCAACAGATACCCATTGAATGAGTGAAATAGATGCTGAACGAGTGATGGACTTTATCGCTATTCAAGGAATCACATGCTCTCAAGACAGAGGAGCCGGTGGGGTCCCAGACTTCTGGTGGGGAGCCAGTGAGCGGGACTCCTGGCCTAAGGGTCTAGGATGACCCCAAAGAATCGCCTTCGCTGACTTGGCTGATTTCCCCCATATGGGCATTGAGCCACTTCCAGCCATCAGATGCCAGCCAGCAACATACCCTCTCTCTCTTTCAGACCACTGCAGTTCAATGCTGTCTGTCTGAAATCAGTCGGCAAAAGAGACATGGCATCCTTTCTGTTCTTGCCCTGCTTACTTGCTCCAAACAAGCGCAGCCCTGTTCCTGCTGGATTCAGGGTTAGAATGGGTGTGTCCCAGGGGAGTGAAGAAGTGTCTTACTGCAGACAGAGTTTACCAGTTACCAGTGCCATCTGGCCCCTCCTCTGGGAAAGAGGAGAAAGGAAGAGAATGAAAATTAGCATGACCTTTTTCAAAGGTAGGTGAGCAATCCTCAAAATGTTCTGTTCCACATGGCTCATTTCTGCCGATGCCCTCAGCCTCCCAGAAGGCATTCTCCACCCACCCTAAGGGAAACTTGGCAGGAAGCTTTTCCTTACACTAACTAGCATCTAAATAAAGACCATCCAAGCCCTGGTGCACCCCAACCTCTGGAGACCAAGTGGATCATAAGAACCAGGAGTGCCCCTGGAGTGTAGTTGGGGAGGGGGGGGTGTTGTAGGGGAGGTGAAAGACATCACTGGAGTCTTGGAGGTCAGTGAAGCGTCTGGTTTTAATCTGAGGAAGATGGGGCCATGGAGGGTGTGAGCAGACGAGGGTGGCATCAGCACTTTCAAAGATTCCTCTGCTCCATGGAGAAGCCATAGTCAGCAAAAGTGAAGTCGGAAGTTGGACAGTTCTTGGAATTATCTAAGTAGATGGTAGCTGTGGTGGGTGGAAGTTTAAATACACCTGTATTTTGCAGGGTTACAAAAAGGATTATGAATAATGAGTCATCACTAAGACAACAAGCATCCTGCACAATGCATGAACCCCACAGGAAGCTGTTATCAGTTAATGGAACATGCATCTAAACCCAAAATCAACTCTTGCAGCTACCTGGCCTCACCTCTCCAACTCTGTCCATTTGCCCTGGCCAGTTTCTCAGAAGGAACTGGAAACACACACCCTCCACCCTCGGGCTGCAAAGAGTAATTGCCAAAGCTGCAGCCGCTCGCCAAGGTATTCCCTCGTGAGGAAGACTTTACCAGCAGAGGGAAAATCACGTGTGTTTCACACATTCTACATGTGCCTGGGTGACACATTCCTGCAGCATTTCGAAGGGGAAAGTAACCTTTAAAAATGGTTTGTGCTTTCTCAGTTTAAAAATTAAATTAAAAGTTGAGAAGCAACTAGAATTCTCCCAAATCAAACCCCTTCCTTTAAAACGATGTGTGATTGCATCCATCACATACCATGTTCAGAGAGTTGGTAGATCAAGCGTGCTGGCTTTGGAGTGAAACTGACAACCAGCTTGGATCAGAAAGTGTGGCTGTGGGTAAGGTTGAAAGAGAAAATGTGACCTGAGGGCAAATTAGCCTCTGGTCTTTCAAAGACAGCATTTATGCTTGTCCGTCTTTGCTCTTGTGAAACATGTCAGTCAGAAAATTCCCAAATGGGGTTGAGGGTCTTCTGAGAGCAGAAGCCACGCTGAGGGAGGACTATGATTGTCCTGGGCCAGGAGCGCCTGCGTGGAGCTGGGGGCTGAGTACAGCTGCTTGGGCAACCTCAAGCCCTTTGCTCCACATCTCTGGGTCTCCGTTCCCCCAGTGTGTAAAATGGGGTCTTGAGTCAGTGCTGCTGAATGTACATTTATAATAAATCAAAGGAAAAATGAAATAAACGGAGGCAAATAAGCAGGGACTATAAAGGAGGGTGGCAGAGTCCTGAAGGATGAGACATAGATGAAAGTGAGGGAGGCGCCACCCCTCCCCCCATATACACACACACCCCAGGAAAATCGACAACCAGACCAGAGCTGCAAACCACCTTCTGCTAACCACCTTCACCTTTGGTATCTCACCCAATCCACACCCCTGTGGCCCAGAAGGTGGGCACCATTAGCCCCATGTGGAGCTTACAGCAGTATCTGAGACTCAGAGAAGCGGTGGGGTTTGCTTCGAAGTAGAGAGTCAGAGAAGGAAAATGCACAAAGCATAGACCCAGCTGGTAGAGCCCCAGAGAGGGGGCAGAGGCGAGACTCGCTGCTCTTGCAGCCCCCAGCACCAGGCCCCTTCCACCAGCCCCTGGATTTCTGCTGAGCCTCCCTCCCAGAAGCCCCCGTGTTCTGGCCCTCACAGTCTCAGCAGATGGTGCTGCTGGCTTCCAGAGCACTGCTGGGCAGGAAGGGACTGGAACTTGAGCCCAGATCCAACAGATTTTTCAAGTTCAGAAACTTTCTGTGCTAACACCATTCCCTCCCCACCCCGCCGCAAGTAAAGCAGATGCCATGGTGTGTGACTTGTCTCTTCATGAGGTTTCTGCTGTCCATTTCTTTTCTTCTCAGATCTCACTATCCATCTTTGAATCATGGGAAGACAAACCCAAGACATGTCTCAGACACAAGTCTGTGAAACCCAACAGGGCAGCACCTATAACTGATTTATCAAAGATCCCCAATGCTCAGCAGCAGGCCTGACACATAAACGAGGACGCCCAGGAGGCCCAGGACACGTGGGGAGCCCAGCAAAGGTCCCAGTGGAAGGTCCAGGCTGGGCCAGGCCCAGAGGATGTCTTGAGAATGTATCTCCAGGACCAGGGGCAGGAAGGCTGGCAAGGAAACCCAGGACAGGACAAAGGCCTGGAGAACTGAGCAGCTGGACCGGGGCAGCTGGGCCAGACCAAGGAGGGGGAGGGGCCGACACAGTGCCGGAGGGAGTTCTAGATCAGAATAACCATTTAGGAAAGCTCTCTGACAGTATCCCCAAAAGCTGAGCATATGTGCCATCCACGAAACCCAGAAATCCCAGTCCTAAGTGCCCACCCAGCAGCTCAGACATATGTTCACCAAAACGCAGGTGCAGGAATTTCACAGCAGTAACTTCATAAGAGTCCCAAACTGGAAAATAGTCGGTTTCATGTAGCACTTGGTGGTAAATAAATAGCTGCATATTCGTATATGTAAACACCACACACCAATAACGTACAGCTTAGCGGTGGCACGGATCCGCCATGCAAGCTCCGTTGGGCAAAGCAGGAAGAAGGTGTGCAGGGGTACAAGTCTGTGTGAATCCATCTGTAGAGGTTTCTGGAACTGGCCCAGCTGACGCAGTATCAGAGTTACCAGTCCCGACTCTGCGGTACAGGGACAGGCAGGGCCCAGGGGACCGCTGGGAGACCAAGTGACATTCTCTGATGACACCTGGGTGTTTGTCCTACAGGTATGTTTACTTCTGGAAAGTTCTAGCTGTACATTTATGATTGGTGTAAAATCTTTATGCGAGCTTTACATTGCATTATGCTATAACACAAAATTGACTTTAAAAAAAAGAAGAATCTCAAGAGCCCAGAATATGCCAGAGGGCTGCATGGCTGCCAGCACCCTAGACAGACACACCCAGTGGGCTGAGTATGAGTGTCAGTCACCGAAAGGGTGACGGGATGAATGTGTGAACCAGGGAATAAATGAACAAACTGAGGAGTAACAACATTATGAATGAACGATCTGATAAATGAAAGTGCTGATTCACAAGTGAGAGAATAAATGATATGAAGACTGAAACAATGAAGAAATCACTGGTTAAGTGAGGAACTGAGTACATCAATGAACCAGGGTAAGGAAGAATGAATGAAAGCACAATCAATGGAAGCAAAGAATGCGCCAAAATTGGGGGTCGGGCGGAGAATAAATTAATGCAGGATGAGTGTGTGAATAAATGAATGCATCAAACAAATGGATGGGGGTAGGAAGCAGAGGATGAGCACACACAAAATCATTTTTAAAATAAGCTAATGTGGCCCTCCCTGGTGGCGCAGAGGGTTAGGACACAGCACTGCAAGGTGGCCGCAGCCGCTTCAGTGCAAGTTCAATCCCCAGCCCTGGAGGTGATCCACGGGAGCAGCAGACCTCTCCTGACCCGCCCGCTGCTCCCCTCAGCAGTGTACTTTGTCAGTTGGCCTGTTCTGCTCCCCACTCTGTCTCTGGTGAAGCCTCTCGCCACCCCTGCACCTCTGGCCTGTACCCCACCTCTGTATGCATAGATAAATCTTTAAAAAAAAAAAATAAGCAAATGCATAACAGTCCAGGGCACAAAGGCATGCACCGCTCCATGCATTCTGGGTGGACACGAGGGGAGATCATTTGTAAAGCAGAAAACTCTCCACTCCAAGCAAAGTTTCTCTGCTCCGACCCCTGGGGCTAAGGCCGTGGCATATCGGCTCATTCCTCTCAGATTCTTACAGTGACTTCAGTTTAAATGTAATAGGAACATTTGCACAAATATCATTAATGCTGCTGAATATGCCGCGCGAGCCCCAGGATTACCCCAGATTCTGTGGGGGGGAGCTAAATAGAATTGACTCTATTGTTTTCCCAATTATGTTGCACATAATTACCCATTATGTAGCCAACCCCCAGCATGATTTTAATAATCACTATTTAAATAACACATTTTCACTGCCTCCTTACAAATTAACCTCCGGGAGGTGTAATTAACATGGATGTGGGGAAGTTAGCGAGTGGCCTGGGAATGAGGATGGGCCTGGCTCCGCCTCCAGGACTGTCCTGGGAGCCGAGCAGCCGGGCAGCTCTGCAGACAGAGCAGGTGTGGGGGCTCACTTCCCACCCTGTCTTGCTCACCTCCCTTGTGAAATGAGGGTGGTTCCCCAAGTTCCCAGACTCACTGGAGTCAGCAGGCTCCCTGCAGACCTACAGCCGGGTCCTTCACTCACTAGTGGCCCAGGCAGAATGCAGCAGCCCAGCACCCAGCGCTCAGCGCCCAGCGCCCAGTGCCCAGCGCCCAGCGCCGCAGAGGGTCAAGTGCGCCACCCCCTAGATCCCCACAGGTGCATCCCTCCGCGGCAGGAACAGGGTCTCCCCCTGATGTGGGTGTCTTCCCCAACCTGAGAGTGGGACCTCACAAAACAACCAGCAGCACCTGCACATAATGGGCGTTATTCACACCCTCTCCCTGCATTTTAGCTTATTTATTTCTACTTCCAGACCTGCATCAGTGCAGATGCTGCTTAGACAATGAACTAGCCTGATTAGATCAGGTGTGCTTTATTAAGGTCTTTCATAAACCAAAGATGGTCTGTTAAATTGTCGCTCATCAAACACTTCCGTTTGCTGTGGTGCCAGGTGGCTGCCTCCCTCCCGGGCTCTGGTCCTTCTCTTCACGCCACTGGTGTCTGCCCCATGTGGCGCCTGACCCCTCTCTTCTGAGCTGCCTCTGAGGACACCCGATAGGGTACCCCATGGGGAACGGGAGGAGAGGTGAGAAGAAGCCAGGTGGTTCTGGTCCCCAGGTGCCATGTATCATAAGGTCTGTGCCTACAATGCCAGAACTTGGTTGCGTGCAGAGCGAAGGTGAGCTGGAGAGGGATGGTCCGAGACAGGAAGGCTCCCCGGCTAGCCTGCTGCTTCCGTCAGCCTGTCCTTGATGGTCACAAACACTCACGGAGAAAGGGGTCCTGGCAGGGACGGAGCGCAGGCTGGGAGGCTCCTCTAAGTCGAGGCCAAACAATCAGACATGGGCATTTAAGACCCCTCTCACCCTTTGGGGTACATTCTTCTGGAGGCCTCTGACTCCTTTGGTGTTATAGGAACTTGGGTTTCCAAGAGGCCTACCCTCAATGGGGTTGCCCTTCATTGGCCAGGAAATAGCTCTGCATCCTAGCAGGACAGAATCCCAGAGGATACAAGGATGATAAAGGGAAGACCACTGATCCCCCAGGAGGAAGGAATGGAGGTGACCTCATGCTATCTTTACAGTCTGAATTGATCAATCATAAGTATCGTAACTCATGGATCGAGAGACTTCGATGGAGCGGAGGTTAGTCTTTGTATTCAGTGATTTAATCCTCAGGGGTAAGCACCACCACCAGCCCATTTTTTTTACAGATGGCATAACGGAGACACAGCGGAGTCAGGTCACTTAGAGGACAGGGAGTGGGTGGATGCGGGCACAGGTCTGGGGAACAGGCAGGTCGGAGTTCATGGCTCCCGCCCCTTAGCCCCTCACCGTCTGGGTCACCTTGAATAAGTGACTGTGTGTCTCTGAGCCTTGGTTTCCCTCTCTGTGAAGACAGATGGGATGTGGCTTTGGCAGGATCTGGGGTGTGGGCCACAAAGGCAAGATGCCCATCTAGTCCCCTGAAGCTGGAGTCAGCGCCCCACCTGGTGCCTCTGGGCTTCCAGAGAGGATGCTGGTCCCTCGGCAGAGCTGCACTGGCTGAGCCACATCCTGGCAGCAGCCCCTAGTCCACCAGGCATGGAAGCCCGTCGCCCCAGAGTCATGTCTGCAAGCCCCGTCTCAGCAGAGGCTGGATCGCAGACGTGCTCGGAGCACGTCTTCAGCAGGCCACTGCGTTCTCAGGATCCGGTCCAGGGTCTCGGGATGCGGCCCAGGGTCTCGGGATGCGGCCCAGGGTCTCGGGATCCACCCAGGGTCTCGGGATCCAGCCCAGGATCTTGGGATCAGCCCAGGGTCTCGGGATCCGGCCCAGGGTCTCGGGATCCGGCCCAGGGTCTCGGGATCCGGCCCAGGGTCTCAGGATCCGGCCCAGGGTCTCGGGTGCGGTGTGGAAGGGCCGCACCACATGTCGAAGCCGCCAGACTGTTGCCGGTGGTCACCACACAGTCCCTGACCCCCCAACGCCCCCGTCCCGAGGACTTCGTTCACCACCTCCTCACCAATACTTGTTATTTTCAACCTTTTTCATTTTAGTCACTTCAAGAGCACATGGCGGCATCTCACGTGACTTTGTTTACATTTCCTTGATGACTGGCGATGTCGAACATCTTTTCTCGTGCTTATTGGTCATTCATGTCTCTTCTTCTTTGATTACTTTTTAATGAAAACCACATTTGCATCCAAACTGAAATTATATTGTCAGCAGTTAATTATCACTTGTCAAACAAGTATGCACCCAGATTGTGGGTTTAATTTTCATAGAGGTTTGCAAACGCCTCGTTCCTCATATTTGACAAGGCCTCTGTGAGCGAGAGACATTCATTGTTAATAATGGTGCTTTTTTTTTAAGGCAGTTTTAAAAATAAATAGGTTTCCTTGGTGTCTGAGACAGGGCTCTGCAAGTCACAGAAAACCACCCAGACTAGCTCGGCAGAGAAACTGCACATGCATGAGTATCTTACCGGGCTTGGGGCAGGTGCAGAATCTGGAGAATTTACAGAACACCCTGCCTCGCCACAGCCTGGCACCCAGCGGGGACCCCAGACTCTCAGACCCAGCCGTCCCCGGCTCACCCATTCTCTCTGCAGCCAGCTCCTGGCTTTTCTCCCCTCTCTGTGGAAATGACTGACCCTTCTCTCTTGAAAGCCTGTCCTCAGGTCCAGGGCCAAGAGACTGGCCAGAGCAGAGGGTCACACTTCCCTGGCTCCTGACTCCCTGGTGTCCCGGAAATCCTCAGCCTGGGGTGCTGTCCCCTGCCTCGCCTGACTCATGTCCTATGTACGTGATTCGTGCCATCTGACTCTCTCCGTGACCCGGGAGTCAGAGGAGTATTGTGCCCGTTGGTTGGAGGCAGGGTCTCAGCGCTGGGAGCACCAGGAACAGAAGGCGTCCCTGAGGTCCTGAGTCAGGGCAGGGGCCCCAGGCGGCAGGGTCAGCCCCACAGTCTCCCTTATCTCCTTCCAAGGGAGAGCTGGGCAGGGTCTGGGGAGGGGATGGTGCGGCTCCCAGCCCCTCTACCTGGTGGCCCCACCCTCCCCAGGCTCCTACAGCACCTCTGCCTCTGGCCTTGGCCAGGACACATCTGTGTGTAAGAATAAGTGAGCGTGTATCGCCAGCAGGTGGGAGCAGGGAGGTGGTGTGTGTCCCCAGTCCCTAGTTCTCTCCACTGCCCACGCTGCCCCCCATTACTGAGGAGGACGTTGCACCCCAACTCCGCCCCCGCCCAGACCACCTTTCTCTCCATCTCCAGCTGTAATTGACGTAGCTGCTGTTCTAATTTCTAATCATTTCCTGCAATTTGCAAAATGGTTTCTTTCATTGCTGCAAAAGGGCTCCACATTCAGCTCTGCTGTGTTTCTCCCTGGAGGATCTTTATGAAAATGATGTGGCAAAAAGTGTTGTGTGATAGTTAAGCAAAAAGAAGGGAAGAAATAATTGAGCATCGGAGGGGAGGAGGACAGAGAGGGGGTGGCCAGGGAACATGAGGATGGTTACAGGAAGATGGTTTGAGTCATTTCAGCAAATTATTTCTTAACTAAGGGTTGCTTCCATTCATGTACTAATAGACCAGCCTCCCCATCTCCAGTGATGCGAATATTTTACCTTCCTCTCCATGCAACCTGGAGGCCCTGGGCCCCCACAACCCCAGCCCAGGAAAATGGGGCTAACACCAGTCGAGAACTCATACTGCTCAGTGCAAAATCTCCAGGCTGGAGACGGAAGCAGGTGGAAGACCAGATCAGAGGCTGGCCACAGCCGACCCTTCACTACCCCCAGAGTGTCTGGGGGGACACGGCGGTGGTTCCAATCATAAGGAGGAGATGTGACCCGCTTACTCACAACACAAGTGCTGATTACCCAGTTCTCATAGGGCCCCATCTGCAGAGGATGTGACTCTGGCTCCACCCTGGCCCCCCGGGCGTCTATGCCCAGGGCAGATACAGTCTGCTCACGCATGCAGGGCTTGTTCCACACTGGCACACATCCCCTGCCCCCCGCACTCCCTCCTCCACCCAAAAGGACCTCGTGCCTTCCCCGGTGAGAGTCCCTGGAGGATGGGTCAGGCCAAAGGAACATGTACAACACTCAGAGATTTGAGTGTGACGGGACCGCCTTAAGTGGGGGAGTCAGTGTGGGGAGATCCAGACTGTGCAGGGCCTTGGAGGCCACATCAGGAATTCAGGAGTCTAGCCTAAGGGCCGCTGATGTGGATTAAGGTTTTGTTTTTAAAGCTCCATCTGGGGCCCTCCCTGGTGTGGTGGCGCAGCAGGTTAAAGCACAGCGCTATGCAGCTCTCTGCAGCCACTGCAGCATGAGTTCGATCCCCACCTGCCCTGGAGGTGACGACATGGCGCAGCAGACCTCTCCTGACCTACCTGCTGCTCCCCTCAGCACTGTGCTTTGTCAATCTGCCTGTTCTGCTCCCCACTCTGTCTCTGGTGAGTCTGCTCATCACCCCTGCACCTCTGGCCTGTACCCCAGTTCTGTACGCATAAATAAATAAATAAATATTTTTTACAGAATAAAGCTCCAGCTGGCTGTTTTGTGCCCATAGAAAGGGGCAGTGGGGACCTCAGGCAGGGGCCCCACCAGTGTGGACTCTGCTGAGTAAGCAGGACGTGCAGGGCCAGCGTGGACAGGGACAAGGCAGGCACCGCTGCACTGGTCCAGGCGTGACGGTGGTGAGTCCATGACGCAGGACCTGATGACTATGCGCTCCCCCCAAAACTGGGCATGATCAGTGCTGAAAGCTTCACCCAACAGGATGTTATTTTCACAAAATAAAAATTGAGAGATTAAAGAATAAAAACATTCATTGCAGTGGTGTTTAACAGTAAAAAGAGGAAACCTCCCAAATTACATAAATAGGAGATTAGTTCAATAAATTATGAGGCATTAATCAAATGGGCTACTCCAGGCAACAGGTCTGGTGGAGAATCAGGTGAGAAAGCCCCAGATCTGCAGGGCTGCCTGTGGAGGGCACAGTTGGGGCTCCCCAACACCCCATTTTCCTCTGGGCCTCCACACGAAAGTGCCCTATTTGCACAGGACAATGGCTGTCCATGGCCATCACATCAGGTAGGTCAGGGACCTTCTGTCTCGGGAATCCAGACGCTGCCGCGCTCCACCCAGGAGAGAGCACTGGAACAGAGCTCGCTCCCCCCCTTCCTGTCACGGTGAGGGAGGGGGGCGTGCTAGAGCTGACATCTGCCTCTATTAGCCAGAGTCCAGGTGCCTGTGACACATAAAGCCTCCTCACTGACTGGGACACGTCCCAAGCTTTGTTGGGTGGGAGGGCTGTTTGTCACTGCAGCACACCCTGGCCGATCCTGTCCTACCACACTGTCATAGCTGCCATGTTACAGATGAGGGTGAGGGGCTCGGGGAGGCCCTGGGTCCGGCCAGAGCCTGCCCTCTAGTGCTGCCTGAAAGGGTCATGTGAGCCCAGGAATCACCTACCACTGAGGTCCCCTCCTCACAACCTCATGGTAGCCCATATGGTCAGTGTTAGCTTGCTTCTTTTATAGAGGGGAAGCTGGTGAGGCTCAGAGAGGTTAAGCCACTTGCCCATGTCACACAGGACTGAGAGTGGAAGGGAAATCTGAAGCTGGGCCTGTGGAATCCAAGCCCTTTTCATCTCACAGCTCCAGAAGGGAGACACGGGGTGAGAGGGAGGGCCCCCCAATAGGACTGGGCTTCACAGCTGATTTTGCGTGTGGGGCCCACGCAGTCGCCTGTGCACGGGAGCCCCACGAGCGGCTGCTAAACGATTAAACTGCCCGCCCGGAGGTGCATAATCATCAGAAGTGGCTCTGCATATTTTGATAAACCTATAAATACAGAGTGTAATTACCCCTCATTAGCATGGGCTTCTGTTCTGCATAAGTGTTGATTGTCTCCCCAAGAAGGCACGTCGCCAATTCACGGCCAGGACACACTGACACCAGCCTGGTGACCATGTGTCCCCCTCACAGATGACACGGAGCATGTCCACGTATCGTCCTGGAGAGGGACAGCAGCAGGGAGGACAGTGGGCAAGTCTCTCCATGCCATGGGCAGGTCTGGGCACCAGAGCCCAGGAGGGGCAGAGAGCAGCCTCGGCAGAGAGGGCCCCAGCCACCAGCCAAGACTCGGGGTGGTCTGCGGAGGGGGGGTCCTCCTGAGCACCAAGCCCCGGGGTGAGCGGAGCACATGGCTGCAACCTGAGGGTCCTGGAGCCCACCAGCCACTGAGGGCCCCTCCCTGAGGCTCCAGGTCCTTAACTAGAACCCTCCCTCCTCTCAGGTGGTTGTGAGGGTGACTTAATAACTAACATATCTAACTAGCAGAGAAACTACCTGGTGCTCAGCTCATGTCTCTCGTTACCCTCAACACGCAGGGTCACAGCTATGTGTCTACGCTGAGCCTGCACCAGCCTGCATCAGACCCTGGACCAGCGTGGCCAAGGGCGGTGGAGAGAGTGCCTTTGTTGACACCACGTGCTTCTGGTCAACCCCAGAACACTCCAGACATCTGGATATTCAAAATCATCCATGTGTCGATAGCTTGAGTTTTGAATTACTTGCCGCTCAAAATAGCCGCACTGACAGCAGCACCCACTATGTGCCACGCAGCCAGCACTCTGTTTCCAACTTTGTCTCCCTCACCTCGAGCTCTCAGAGGGCATGGGCTGTGTCTGGCTGATTCTGGAGCCCTCTGCCCTGGGGTCTCACTGGAACGTGGTCAGCTCAGTCCGGCATATCCAGCCACTTTAGTCACAGGAGCGAACGTCCAAATGGATGAGTGAATAAACAGGTAAACAAATGCGCACGTGGATGTGAAAATGCTTTGCACGCTGTAAAGTGCTGAGCCCAAATGCAAGATAAAGATCTGGAATGGGGACAGAAATGAGGGATGGAGGGGACGCAGGGTAGAGGACAGGGAGAAGAAAGCAGGGCAGCCCCTTGATGCAAGAAGCACAGGGCCCGTCACCCTCCCAGACATCACCCTACCTCACTGTCCTGATTACACATAGTCAAACACACGGGATCCATAAACCCTGCCTGCTCGGGGCTCCTCCTCCTGTCCCCCAGGAACCCCCGCCCCCTTGGGCCTCAGGAGACTTTAGACACAACTGCCTCTCCCCACCCCGGACAGACACTGAGAGACAGGCTTTGTGCTCTGTCATTTTCTCTCTCAAAAATTGCCTGAGAAACCAAATGGCTATCATTCCTCCAGCCGCGGCACTCGCCCTGTTATTTTGTAAGAGACAGGGGATGGGCACCCCGAGAGGAGGCAGCGGGAAGGGGCAGAAACCATTTAGGTGCACAGGCTTGAAACCTCAGCTCCACATTTCACAGGGAGGCTAGAGTTAAAAGAATCATTTCAAATGAATTTTGCCATCAGAGTAAGAAATCTGTCTCCCCAAAAATGTTTTAATTTGACAGTCAGCTTCAAGGGGTTGGCAGAACCCGTTTTGTGAGCAGACAAGATCAAAGAATGAAAGAAAATACATCCCACCATGAGAACTCTGTTAACCACTTGACATAATTGTGTTTCATCCAGAGTCAGATTTTTGGCAAAATGAAGGAGTGCTTTTCTTTCCATGACGTCCTTGTCTGTGGCGTCTGGAAAAGGTCCTGTTGGTAGGGGGTGGTAGGCGAGCAGGGGCTCGCTCCTCTGCCCTCCTGTCCACAAAATCATCCAGGAAAGCAGCAAAGAAGAGTCCTGTGCAGTGGCAGGAAAGGCCTAGACTGCTCTTCACATCGGGGCTCCCCCAGGCCTGCATCTGCTCGCCCCTCCCCCAACGCATCTCTGTGCCAGAGATTTGGACCTGGACAGTGGCCTCCTCCCTCATCCCCGATGCTGGACCAACATGCTACTTCATATACACTCTTTCAGCAGCAGCCTGGCAGCTGTGGTTCCAAGGGGGGTCCACAACCCCCACCCCCATGTTGCCCTGCCAGGCATCTCCAGGTCCATTAAATGGGCGATTTACAGGCCTGACACATAGATTTGTATTAGCTGCACCAAGATCAATTTTAATGCCTCCTCTGACTAAGATTATGCCCTTGAACAGCTTGTGCCCTGCTGAGAGATCTGAGTGCATTTCCCTTGTCAATTACCCAGTAGCCACGACCTCCTATCAGGCTGCCCACCTTCCACCCGCCGGCCCACCTGTCGCCAGGACACAGAGTATGACTGTCTAGTCACTCACCACTCATTAGTTATTATGGGACACACTTACATGAATAAAATAAAGCTCTCCCTGCCCCCTGGAGGTTTATAACCTGGTTCTTATGCTAGTGCAGCAGTCTAAAGTTTAGGATAAAGAATTGGGTCAGAACTGGAGAAAAGATTCTTGAATGTGGTAATACAGTGTGGTGGTTATGAGTACAGACACTGGAGGTGAGAGACGTGGGACTGAATCCAGCTCCTTGGTTCACCAGCTGTGTGCCCTCAGGAAAATAGCTCAACCTCTCTGAGTATCAGGTTCCTCATCTGAAAAGTGGTAATTAAAGTGTATTGTAAGTTGACGCTTGTCAAGGGTCGTTATGACACAGGTTTAGAAGATTTGAGTCAAGACTGACTTAGGTGAGTTCTCACTTCAGAGCAGCCTTTATTCTTACAGAGGCAGGTGGTCTTGGAGAAGAGCTCCTCAGTTCTGAGGGGCAACACAGAGGAGGGGCCCTGGGCCTCCCTAAAAGAATAACAGTCTCCCTCTCAAGACTGTTGAAGGACCTGCCACTCTCACCATGGCCCTCCCCTGCTCCCAAACCATCTATGGCTCCCCAGCACCTATCTAGAAAACCCATATTCCCAGCCACATTTCTATCCATGTGTCCCCATGGTCCCCAGAACCAGGACAGTGCACCCCCTAGTCCACAACCCCTGTGTACCCTCTCCTCTCTTTGAATGCCTCTCCCTCAGTCCCTGCCTTCTTGAAGTCTCCTTCGAGGCTCAGCTCCAGAGTCACCTCGTCTGGGAAGCCTTCTTTGATTCCCTTTGGTACCAACTGTGTTCGCCCCTCCTCCATTCCCAGGAAACCAGCTGTGCCCCTCATACAGAATGTGTTCCTGTCGCTCCACTAGATATGACAGGTTTTTTCTTTTCTTCCTGATGCCTGACACGTAGTAGGCTTGTAGAGTGGGTTAGATGGATAAATGAATGAGTGGATGGATGGATGGATGGATGGATGGATGGATGGATGGATGGACGGATGGATGGATGGGTGGATATGACCAGCTTCCATTTACCCAGGACCCCCTGTGCCCCAGGCACCAGGCTGACATTTTACCAGCATCGTTTCATCTAATCTTCCTATAGCCCCTCTGTGTGCTGCTATACCCCACGTTATTGGGGGAAAGCTGAGGCTGGGGTGGGGTCACTCCCCAGAACATAAGGTGAGTAAGCTGAGGCAGTGGGCCCCCAGCTCACCTCCCCGCGAGGCCCTTTCTCTCCTGCCGAACTGAGTCCCCACTTCCCGGTCACCCCAGGGCACCGCAGCCAACCCTGGGAACCCGAGAGTGGCTTAGGCTGAAAGTCACCAAACATGAGTCTTCATTCTGGAGCAGCAAAAGGTCCCACCAAGAGTGTGTCTGCCTGGGACTCTACATCTACAGGAAAATCTCCCAGTCCCACTCATCAAGCCTTAACTATCCCCAACCAGTCGGTGCCTCACTCAGAGACACTGGCAGTTCCCTGCCCGCGGCCCGGGAGTTCACCTATGCTCAGGGGCTCCAGCTGTGAAGTCTGGGTGCTGCATCTCCAATGAGCTGGACCATTCAGGCCCAAAGACAGGGTGGAGGAAATCTATGAAGAAGTGGAGGAATCGAAGAGGAAATAGGATGTGCCAGGGAGATTAATCCACTCGCTCAGACATGAAAGAAATATGCTCAATTATATTTTGTTGCATTTCATTGGAATGTACACGTCGTACTTAGCTGCCTGCAGCCTCGGATTACCCAGAGAGAAAGCACAATGAAAGACAAGAGAATAAAACACAGACCAAAACTGCTCCTGAAATTGGAATCATTAAAAGAGAAATAATAGCCAGACATGAGACAAAAACAGCTTCTTGGCACCAAGACCCTCACGGCACTGACCCAGGTGCCTGTAACCACGCAGCCCGGTGCCAGCTGCCTGCCTGCCCGGTCATGGTCACTGCATGTGAGCAAATCCCAAGCCTGAGTATGAGACCAGAGGCTCTGCTGTTCCCTGGTGCTACAGAAGCCTGATGCCCTCCAGGTGCCATGGGGTGGTGGGGGCGGCCATTGGGGAAGAGAGCAAGACTGGGCAAAAAAAAACCCAGAGATCTCCCCTGGGATTGTAACTCTTCAGCAGATCTGTTGGTGAAATCTAGAGCAGGGTGGCCCCCTCCCTCCCAGCACCTTCTATCTCTGAAGAGTCTTGAGAGGAGTGAACTTCTGGGGCCTCTGGCTTCCTGGCCACCGATTCTGCCGCCTTGAATTCAGAAATGCGAGGGAACACCAGGCAGAGGCCCTGACGCGTGTGCACACGTGCATGCATGTGTGTGTCACTGTGTGTTTGTGCGTGTGTGCATGCTCGTGGGGGCAGGTGTGCATGTGTACTCAAAGGCTGCCCAGCCAGGCTTTCCCTGGCCGGTGCCTCCAGCTTCAGCTTGGCTGAAAGTCACAGTCATAAACACCCGGTCTCAGTTCTAGAGCAACAAAAGGACCCACCAAGACAGTTTCTGCATCTGCCATGAGCCCTGGGCCTCTGGCTGGTGTTTATGAGGCAGCTGCCACCTGTCTAGAGGTGGTGCCTGTCTGGCTTCTCACATGTCATCTCACGTGTCCCCAGGGAGGACCCCAGAAGTCAGTCACAGATATGCCCAAAGAGGTGTTGTTGCTTTTACAATAAGAGAAGTCTAAACACTCTAATGCTGACATGGGATGTGTGAAAGGGAATCTCGTTTAGAAGGGTATCGGGAGATGTCTCAGCATGGAAATCAATGGGTGCTCGTGGAAAGAATTACCAGCAGAATAACGAGGAAGGGCAAGTCGATGGAACTGAGCAGAGGCAGAGGCGAGAAGCCACAACTCACTCCCTGATTACAGGGTCAGAGACACCGAATTGATAAAACAACGACATTAAAATACGAGAGACTTGCAACTCTTTAACAAAAGCGGCAGGAACAGTGCCATAACCAACCACACAAGCCTGAGCCAGGGCTGAGCATGTTCTAGCCATATTTAGTGATTCCACGAGGCCCCACCTGCACCCCCACGGAAGCCCTGGGCTCGAGCCTCTGCTGCCTTGCCTTCACACACGCCGAGTTCAAGCTCCTCCACGCCCTCTCGGGATCACAGGCCAGTCTGGACTGCCCACCCCACCCCCAGCCTCATTGTTGAGTCCTCCCTCTCCAGGAAGTCTCCCCTGATTACGACAGGCCCCAGTCACCCCGACTCAGACTTGACCCATCATTCTCCTAAACTGCAGATGGGCACAGCTGAATGTGAGGTTCAGATTCCAGAGCACCTCTGCAGCGGTCTGCAGGGAACCACATCTGGCATTTCTACAGCACATTACAGTTTGCGGGGGCCCATTTATGCCCATCACCTTAAGGGACCCTCAGGACCCCACGGAGCAGGCAAGAATATGAGCTCTGGAGCCAGATCTGCCTCCGCCATTTCCTCCTTGACCTTCAGCAGTTCTTTTCCCTGTGAACCTCAGTTTCCTCCCTGTAAACTGGGACTAACCACGGTGTCTCCTTGTAAGATTGTTAGAAAGTCTACAGGACAGTGCCTGGCGGTGCCTCGGCCACGTCTGTTGAAGCAGATGCGACCAGGCTGGGACTCAGCCCACCGTTGTGGCCTCCTCTCCAGGCACCAGTGTGGGGGTCACCATACCCCCTGCCTGGCTGTGAGGGGGCGTCTGGACCCGGGTGCTGCCCCTGCTGGCACAGGTCAGGCCTGCAGTGTTGCCCAGCGGCCACCAGGCAGGGGCAGTGCCAGCACCAGGGACAGCCCACGGGGTGCCAAGCGCTGACCTGCGTCTGCCCTTTGCCCACCTCACTGGGGACAAGCTGAGGCTCGGGAGCCTGAGGTGGCGTCCGCGTCACGGCGGCGGATGTCACAGGCAGCTCCTCACCTCGGCCCGCGTGCCCGGCCCACGGCCCTCTCCCCGCTGCCAAGGGCCATCCATGCTGCTCCTTTCAAGCGTCATGTCACCCACAGCCGCCCTCAGGGGGACGTCTCCTCATCTCCCATTGCACAGGCGAGGAAACAGGCCCAGCGTGGGCCGGAGCTGGCCAGGGTGGCCAAGGTGCCACGGTCAGCAAGTCAGGACGCCCCAGCCCACACCCCGGTTCTCTGTTCCCAACCCACAGCCAAAGTAGGTGCCTCCTCCCTTCCCGTCCAGAGCCCCCAGGGGCACTGCTGGGCCCCAGCTGAGGGAAGGGGGCCGCAGGGGCAGGGGGGTCGGCTGGGGCCTGCAGGGAGGGCAGACAGATCCCAGGTCTCCAGAGATGCCATGAGTTCTGAAGTTACTGGGAACTTCGCAGACTTCAATCCTTTGCAAAGCCAGAGGCTTAAGGCAGAGCCAGCTCTTGGAGAGCCAGGGAGGAGGCAGCAGGTGAAGCTCATTTCCTGGGCTTTAGGCCTCGAGTTCCTCTTCCCTGGGGCACCTGGAGAGCCAGGCTTCTGCATCAAGCCACCTCTCCAGGGGGCGAGCGATAAACCCTGTAAAGATGGATTTATCACAAACTCATTATCTTTCCCTCCCAGGGGTCAGAGGTCACGTCAATAACTTCCTGCCACACTGCCTCCTGCAGATCCTGGCAAGGCTGCAGACCTGTTTTAGGAGCTGTGAATCAGCCCCCATCCCCCCTGGAAATCAATTGGAAATCCAGTCACTAAATTGACCCTAAACATAAAAGCTCTTAAACCGCAGGCCTTTCTGGGTCTGGATGGGGCTAGCTAAGGACATGCCCAAGGTGATGCCATCCTTGAGTCACACCCTGGTTCTAGCAAGGCTTGGAGAGACACAGGGGCAAAGCAGTGGGGACCCCGGGCCAGCACCCTCAGGGACTGGACACCTCAGCTGGGGGTGCCGTGGAGGGGAGGGTGTCTATTCTGAGCACCATCTTCTCCCACTCAGATCCCACCTCCTTCTGCGCCCTCTATGAAAGGGGGAGATCACCTCTCACCTGGCAGGGATCTCACATGCTCCTACGGGGCTCACTGCCAAGCTGCTGGGGCCAGGCTTTGTGCCAGGAGACTTCTCAAGTACCACCCTGGGTCACACCCATGCTTTGCCTTAGGGCTGGTGATGCTTTATGAACATATGGTGCCAGCAGATGACCGATGTCCAGGGCCAGGTCCGAAGAGCTGCCGCGTGAAGTCCAGCTCCCCAGGGTCACCCTGTGTGAGCTGCAGCGGTCAGGCACAGACTTCAGACATGAGCCAGCGATGCCCCAGAGGACCCAGCACCTGCTTCCCGGGTCACAGGAGCCATTCAGGTAGCTCCAACAGAGGCCAAGAAGGTGTGAATGGGCACGCACCCCCCTGCTGACACGGCCCTGTTATCTCACTGCATTGGGGGCGGGGGTCGTAGGTTGCAGTGGGTAATCAGACTGCCAAATCAGGGCTCCAAAGTCGTTGGACACTCAGCCGCATCGGGAAACCCTCAGGAAGTTGATTTTCTTAGCCCAAGGAAGACCAGCAATGCTGAGGGTTTCAGTTAGCCTGGGAGGTGCAACAGAGCCCCCCGACTCAGGAACTAGGAGCCGCGGCTGGGGTCTGCACACAGGACCTTTAGACTCCAAGTCACTGCTGTAACCACTGGGCAATAGAGCCTCAGCCTCTGACCCGGGAGACCCTGCAAATGCTTGGGAGCTGCGGGGACCCAGGGACCAGGCAAAGGCAACCAGGGCCCGAAGGCCGGCTCTCTCCTCCCAGCCCCTCAACAGCTCTGGGGGATGGAGACGAGGGGCCTATGCCTGTGAGCATGTCCAGGGTGTGGAGGCTGAAGTGGGGGCACGTTGCAAAGTTCCCACTCTTCACGTCTAAAGCTAGTGCCAGTAAATTACTCCAAATAATGGGGCTGTTTGCTCAGGAAATCGAGGAGGCAGTAAACAGTTGCCAAAGTAATTAAACACAAACGGTGGACGTGCCAGGCTTCTCAACGCCGCCAAGCTGCTCCCACAGCAGCCCCCTCTGCAGGGTGAGGCGAAGCCACCGGCTTGTCTGTCTCCCGAGCTGAGCTACTGAGAGCCAGAGAATAGAAGGAAGCCAGAGAGGAGGGGGTAGAGGAGCCTTGGAGACCACTGAGTATAAACCCCTTGGCTGACATACAGAGAAACCGAGGCCCAAAGAGGGAGAGACCTGCCCAAGGCCACACAGCAGGCCAGAGGCAGAGGTAGGTCGGAAATGTCCCCTGGACATCTGTAAGTGCACAGTCACAGTCGGCAGGATAGGGTAGACTCTCTGACAGGGGCTGAATGGGGAAACTGAGGCTCAGGGCAAGTAACTTTAAGTGGAGGAACAAGGAGTTGAATCCAGGTCAATCCCACATCTTCTTTTCTATTTTTCCCACCACCATCCCTGTGTCTCCTAGTTCTCCTCCAGCCTCCATCCCCTGACGTCAGAGCCCCCAGGACGTTCATTGATGTCTTGTAATTTTTGGAAGTGTTTTAGGTTGTCAAATTATCTATTATATGAATACCCAATATTGGGGGTGGGGGGAAGTTGTTTGTTTTTTCTTTTGGACTTGTTTTCCTGCATCTATTTTTTTCAAATTCTCTCCCATTTTGTTGAAAATGGCTGCATTCCATCATCCGACATGTCCCTGTTGTTCTCTGCTGCCTTCCTGCCTTCAGTTTCTATATCAGGACTTAAAAGAGAATGAAGGGCAGGAGAATGGTGTGTCAGGGAGAAGAGTTCCAGAGGCCAGAGGCAAAGGCCAGCATCCTGGGCAGGGGGATGAGCATGGACAGAGCATGGGGGCGGGGCCAAGTGGTACATGCACAGGTCAGTCCTCTAGGTAGCAGGTAACTCCCCCCCCCACACACACACACATACACACACACACACATACACACACACACACACACCCCGCCTGGAATAGTCCAGGGAAGGTGTTGCTCACGGGGCTGAGAAGCCAGGCAGGAGTCAGCTCCCATCTGCCCCCCAAACCCCCCCACGCCGCTCTGTGCAGATCACATCATTGTCTCTCTGGCTTCCATAAGGCTCAGCCAGAGGAAGCACCCACAGGAGCTGGAGGAGGGAGGGGAGTGTGGCCACGCTCCCTGTGCCGGGCCAGCAGGGCTGAGACCAAGGCTGGCGTCTGCTGTGGAGCAGCCCCGCCCACACAGCCTCGGTCTCCAGGCTGAGACCACTCATTCCAACCCCCCAAGAGTAGTCCTGCACCCTCTGTCCTGGACTTGCCCTGGGACACAGGGCTTCCCTGTGGTAGCCCTCTACACTGCCCTCGCCCTTATAAATTGGCCATTATTAAATGCTCCTCAAATTGCCCCAAAATGCTGCTCCTACTGAGAGCCAGACTCATACGATGGCTCCAGGTTTGTCTGACCCAGCGGCCCGCCAGTGTCAGTGGAGTCCAGGTTCCCTCCACCTCCTCGCTCCTCCCTCAGTCACACCCAGGCTCCCTGAGAAGTACTCTCCCCATTCTTGCTCCCCTCCCTCCCCAGCCTTCACACAGTGACCCACATTCTCCAAGCCTTTCTGCCCCACTCACGTCATTCGTCATTCGGGGGATCAGTGTCTCTCTAGGCAGCAAACAGCTCCACATCGCACTGGTTCTGACTTGATTATGTTGCCAGCTAAGCCAGCAACTGTGGCCGGGGGCTCACTGCTCAGGGCGATCAGAGCCCACCCGAAGCACATGGCTGGGGGAGCCTGGCAGTGCCTGGGCACAGGGAGGGCAGTCAGGAGGCTGCGGGCAGGTCCAGATGAGCTCTGCTCGGGCCCGGCGCAGCGCTGGTGGCAGGGGACCGGGAGGCCGTGGTGTAGAGAGGTGTGGACACCCACTCCAGCACCCAAGGAGCCAGATGAGAAATGAATTCCAGAGTTGGCATCTGGTTCCTGTGGCTCAGGACCTGCTGCTGGGGAGCCTTCCCGACAGTGTTGACAGATAAACAGCAGCTGTGGAAAGTGAGAACACAGAGTCGCGGCCCAGCAGCCACCCACACCCACATGTCATGGGGACCAGACCACAGATGGAGCAGAATTCAGCACCCAGATGGGTAGGAGCCTTCGTGGGGAAAGACTGACAGTCACAGTCACGCTGGGCCAGGAAAGGCCTGGGCTCTGGAGTCGCCTGGACCGAGTCCAGATGAGCCCCCCACACACCTGCTGTGCTACCTTTGAAAGCAAGTTACCCATCTCAGACATCCCCATCAAGGACTGGGGCTGCTCAGGCCTGGCACAGCGTGTGGCCAGGGACACTCAGGGTTGTCTTAGTGAGTGGAAAAAGAATATTCAAGAGGGCAGCAGGCCCTGCAGGTGTTTCCCTCCCACCCCTCCCCCACTGCACTAACCCCCTTCCCCACCCCCACCTCAATAGCTCACAACCTTTGGCTACCTGGAGATACCATCCTAATTCCAGGTAGCCCCTCAGGTGATTGGGTGTGGTTCACTGGCAGCTCCACCAAGCCATTAATGTTGGGGTCCCCAGGGCAGCTGCCCCGCCTAACAACTCCTGCACACCACCCCAGAAAAAAGGTGTTTCTGGGCCCTCCCTGGTGGGGCAGCGGTTAAAGCACAGCACTAAGAAGCTTAAGCCACTTCCATGAGTTCAAATCCCCGCCCGCCCCGGAGGAGATCCACATGGCAAGTCAGACCTCCTGACCCGCCCGCTGCTCCCCTCAGCAGTGGACTTCGTCGATCTGCCTGTTCTGCTCCCCACTCTGTCCCTAGTGAATCCTCTCACCCTCCGCATCTCTGGCCTGTACCCCAGTTCTGTATGAATAAATAAATAAATCTTTAAAAAAAAAAAAGGTGTTTCCGATGCAACTGTTTATTGAGCCATGCATGGTACATCTCCTGCTGACCTGGAACATCAATAACTGGTCAACCTGGATCCACTGGTCCAAGACCCAGTCAGAATGAGGAGGGAGCAAGACAGGTAGTGGTCACCCTACAGATGACCCACAGGCTATTCTGACAATTCTGCCCAAGTGGTTTCACAGCTGGGAGCTCCATCTCACCAGGTTCTGCCTGGGAACTTGGCCGTGGACTCAAATTATTGGATAAAGAGCAGCTTCCCTCCCAGATGACCTCATGTGCGCTGTTTGCACAAATGACCGCCTGGGACCTGCAGCCCACATTTTCTCTCGTCTCCTGGGCCTCACACGAGGCCAGGCCTGGCAAACCCTTCAGCCCACAACCCTACACCGCTATCAATACTGGTGAGAAATGGTCCCGCGTGCACACTCAGGCGCACACAAAGATGTTTCCCACAGCAATTTTCAAAGAAAGAAAAACATGGAAACAACCTAAATATCCAAAAGGGAATGATCAAGTTCAGGAGAAAAGGAGGGAGGGAGGCAGGGGGAAGGGAGGCGAGCCAAGCAGTTGATGATACATGCCAGCCCCACGGATACCAACATAGAAAGATGCCCATGATTTTCAATGATAAGAAGTCAGATACAGAATACTTATTGTATTATACCCTCGGTGGTTTTTGGAACACGCAGAGCAAACATGCCTAGCACCACTACCTCTACACATGTGGAAAGGCATGTGGAAGGATCTGCAAGGTTGCACCCTGCTGACAAAGGCATTCAGGAGACTGAAAGTGGGGACGATCAGGAAGAAGCAGAGAACAGAGGCACTTTTTTCATCTGAATTCTTGGACACAAAACAATGAGAACGTCCACGTGCAACACTGTGTAATTAAAATTCATTTAAGCAAACGGGGGAAATGTCAGGATAAGCCTGTTGCAATGTTGTTATAATAGCAGAAAAGCCAAAACAACCTAAATATTCATCCACAGAGAACTAACTAAATATAATGACGGTGCCTATGGCAACAGAGCACAGGCAGCCAGAGGAAGGATAGAGCAGACCCACCAGGGGAGATATTCTGAAATGAAAAATCAACTTGTAAAAAAAAAACAAAATGTATGTGGCATGCTCTCATTTTTATAAAAGAAAGAAAATGTAGAATATACATGAAAACGCATGCTATGTTCTAAGGAGCACAAGCTTTGAAATCACACAGACCTGGGTTTAAGTCTCTGCTGCTACAGTTACTCACAGAGTGATCTTGGGTGGGGCGGGGTGGCACATCTTTAAGTGACAATCACAGCATCTACTTTGTGACGTTCATGGAGGATCAACTCAGTTAATGTGTCCAAAACTCTTATTAGAAAAGAACTCATGATGATTGCAATTGTTTTGTTATTTGCAGTAGTTAAGAGTGGAAGAAATATGGTACACGTACCCTGTTTTTTAAAAACTCTATTGAGATGTAATTGAAATGCAATCAACTGAATAGACATGTGTAAAATTGCTTTTTTGACATATGTACATGCCCATGAATCAAGGCAGCGACCATCCAGTCGCCTCCATTAGCTTCCTTTTGCCCTTTGTTAATCCATTCCTCCTCCCCTACCCCAACGAGCACGAACTTGCTTTCTGTCACTGTAAATTAGTTTGCATTTCCTAGAATTTAATATAAATGGGCTCCCTGAGTTTGCGTGCTTTTTTTGTCTACTACCATTCAACGTAACTATTTGGTGATTTAGTCTTGTTGATGAATAAATCAAATTTACTCTTTTTTATTACTGAATAGTATTCCTTCATCAGATCTACATAGCTCTTTTGTCAGATTTATCTCTAAGTGTTTTATATTTTATCTAAATAGGATTTCTTCATTAAAATTTCTGGCTATTGTTATCAGTGATCTTTTTAAAATAGTGAATATGGTGAATTATAGTGATGTTTCTATAATAGAGGCAGGGTTATTTAGTTATCTGTTTCTTCTTGAGTGAGTTTTGGTAGTCTCTGTCTTTCATGGAATTGATTCATTCCAGCTAACAAATCTATGTTTCTAATATGATTCCTTTTCACGCTCATAAAGCTGAACACTCAGTACTCCAGACACTGATGTTCTCTTTCTCGCTCGTCTATCGGATTGATGAAAATTTTCTGATTTTATTTTTCTTTCCAAAACTAGATTTTTCACTGCTTGTCTATATTAATTACTTGTTTTCAATTTCATTGATTGATGCTTCAATTTTTATTATGTCCTTTCTTCTGTTTGCTTTATGTTTCTTCTTCTTTCTCCAATTGATTATGTTTAGATCTTTCTTCTTTTCTAATATGTATACTCCATGTCTATAAAATTTCATTCTAAACACTACGTTAGCTGCAGCCCATAAATATTACATTTTCACCCTCATTTAGCTCACAGTAATTTTTCATTTTCTATACATCTTCCCTCTTTTGATCCAGAGGTCATTTAGAAGTGTGCTACTAATATCCAAATATATGGGAATTTTCCAGTTACTGATTTCTAGCTTAATCCCACTAAGGCCAGAAGACAAGCTTTGTGATTTCTGTTCTTTTAAATGTGTGAGGCACTTTCATTCTTATTTGTTTACATTGTTTGAATGCTTACAGTGTGCTTGTATTATTCTCTAAAGTAAAAAAGAAAGACACACTGATAAAACTCAGCCAGGGTAAGGGAATAACCCGCACCCAGGGGCCGCGATGTGTCATTCCCGTTATGCTCTACACCTGCGCCATGTGGGGGTGAGGACCCTCGGGCCAGCGTCCCAGCCCTGCCATTTAGTGCCCTTGCCCATCTCCCATTTCATCTCAAGAAAACTGCTTTTAACTCTACAATAGAAATTGCAAAAAGGGCAAATGAACCAGGTCCTCATGTCCTCGGATCGCAGAGCATCCTGTCCCCGGCAGGTGGGAGGTGGGTTACAGCCTTCTCCTCCTGCTCTCACATGCCCTGGGGTTTAACAGTGTTGAAGTTTCTCCAGCTGCAGAGAGGCGCAAGCTCTAGTTGCACAGAAGAAAGACTCCAGATAAAGGGCTCAAGCCAAGGGCACCATGACCTTGGTTCCCCACCCAACATTTTGCCACTAGATCTGCCAGAGTCCAGCCGGCACAGTAAATCACCAGAATTAACGCTGAGAGGCTGCAGGGGCTGTAACAGAGGCAAGGGAGAGGCCAGAAGCACTGCAAAATGGGTCCCCCAAGAGCCTCACGGGGCTGCTGTCGCTGTGGGCAGACGGGGCCTCGGGGAAGTTTGGGGAAATGACAGGCAGACGCGGAGGGGACCCAGGTGACCGGCAGCACCAGCTGTGGGCTCCACAGAAACGCAGACCTGTTCTGTCTTTGATCAGGTAAGTTTTGCAAAAGAGAAAATATCAGTTAGCTCACCGCTGTGGTGGCCACGGAAGGGGGTGCGTCGGTCAGTGTGAGCACTGAGGCCAGGCAGGCGAAGGAATTTTACAGAAAAGGAAAGTGGCTCAGAGAAGTTACAAGTATAACCCACTACGACAGGCTTTCAAAAAGCAGTGTTGGGGCTTGAACCTCAAACAGCTGGTGCCGCCAACCAGCGCCCAACAGCGCAGGGCAGCAGCCCTCGCCCTTTCCCCCCTGGGCCTAAGGTCCTGCGTGCCGTCCCAGTGGGATGCTCACTGCATGCGTTTGCACAGCTGGCTCAATCCTCCCAGCCAGGTCCACACTTGCGTGACTAAAACCCTGACTGTACACCTGGCTTTCTCCAGTGCTCAGATTTCTCATGTACCTTTGTCTGACACCTGAGCTCAGCAGGTAGGCTTGGCGCTCTGGAGTTGCCAGGGAGTGCAAAGCCTGGGAGAGGGGACAGCGAGAGCAGGTGGGGAAGGGACTGGGGCTTCCTAGGCTTAGCTGTGTGCCACCTGAGAGTCTAAGATCTGAGCTGCCCAGGTAGCTTTACCTCTCCAGGGTTGGGGACCTTAGAACCTCAGTACCCTCGTGTGTGACTTCAAAATGGAGAATAACATGATAAGGGGATGACAATGCCAGGGTGGCTCCATAGAAGTTTATTTCTGGAAAAGTCCCTAAGTCCTGGTAATCTGTATTCTGTAGCAGTGTTAACCGTTTCTCCCAAGGCCCACAGCAAACTTCAGTTTTATCTACCAAGGTGAAAACGCCTGCTCTGGCCCTCTTGGGGGGAAGCCATGGGATCCTCTGGGGGAGACTGACCCCACGGTAGCTGGTGTCCTTATATTCCTCCACAACTTTAATAGCTTTATGAGATGGGCATTTTGACCCCTCAGTCACAGATGAGTAAGGCAGGCTCAGAGAACAGTTCCGGGGGGGCTGGAATTCAATCCAGAGACTCCAATGTGATTCAGGGTGACTGGATTCAATGCGACTCCAGAGCCAGCACCTGCTCCGTGCTGACCTCCCAGGGCAGGAGGAGGAGTGGCCCCCAGGCCCCCAGGCCCCTGGCCCTTCACCAGAGGACACATGGAGAAGGGTGTCTGGGAAAGGTGAGCCTGGGAGCAGTGGATGGGTTCTGCCAGAAAGCTCAGCTCAGAACCAGTCTGAGCACCCAGGTAGGGGTGCTGCAAGGGCCTAGGGGTGGGGGATGAGGGCCTGGGGGGTGGGGAGTGCTGAGCAGGCCTGGGCTGTTTGCACCGAGCACTCACCCAATGTGAACCCTAGGACCTGCAGGTTGACGTGCGTTTGATCTCTTCCTTTTGACAAATCAGCACGTTTTTATAGCAGCCAGCAGAGTGGAAAGGACAGTGAGTGCAGACATCAAAGGTGTCAACTGGAAACTCTAATTCTACTGGGTTGGGTGTCACCACCGTCACCGGCGCCCAGGCCCAGGGCCCCCTGCCTGGGGGCCGAGGGAGCACTCAGAGTCCGTCCGTCCCCAGAACCAGCGACAGCAGCTGTCTGTCTGTCCTTCTCTTTTCTTTTAGTTTCTGCTCTTCTCTCCTTTTCTCCTTCTCGCATCCTCTCTGCCGCGTCGCCCCCTGAGGTCAGGGAAGTGCTGCCTCCCAATTCCTTATCCCACTGCTGAGGCTGAGGCTTCCGGAAAGCAAGGAAGGTGCGTGGTGATTCACGTGTCCCTGCTCTCTGGAAAACGGGAGTGATTCCAGGGTGTGGTTTCTTTTGGGGAGCTGCTGGGAGGCCAGCAATGGATTAACGACACCCCACACACACACGTGCACGCAAGCAAGCGCTCAGAGCAAAGGAGGGTGGCCACACAGACCAGTGGGGGAGCCTTGGGCAGGGAGACCCACACCAGGGCCCCACTGTCAGGAGGACTGGAGCCCCCCGGGGAGAGAGGCCGGGTCAGTTCTGCCATGTCTGCAGGACGGCTCCTCGTTTGAGACTCCTCCTGATTGTTTTTAAGATTTATTTATTTGTGCATACAGAACTGGGGTACAGGCCAGAGGTGTAGGGGCAGTGAGAGGCTTCACCAGAGACAGAGTGGGGAGCAGAACAGGCAGACTGATGAAGTACACTGCTGAGGGGAGCAGTGGGTGGGTCAGGAGAGGTCTGCCAGCCATATGGGTCACCTCCGGGTCAGGGATCGAACTCACACTGGAGCGGCTGTGGCCAGCTTGCAGCGCTATGTCCTATCCCGTTGTGCCACCAGGAAGAGCCTGCCTCCTGATTTTCTTCCCTGACCACACCCTGTCATGCTGGGGGGGGTTAGAATGGCCCCCTCCACCAGAAGGTGGTGAAAGAGGATCTCCATGGTGGGCACTTTTGGGGAATAAACAAATGAGGCCAAGCCAGGTAGAGCCAGAGAGGAGATGGAAGAGATATGGCCTGGAGACAGGTCCACTCAGAAGCAGCAGGGCGTGGCCAGCAACGTGTGTGTGGAACGAAAGGGACCCTAATCTTAAACCTAAAACCTTGGGGTGATGGGGAGGAAGGATGGTGGCGAAAGGGAAAAGCTTATATTCTAGGACAATTTAGCAACACATTTTTCCAAATTTCTCCCAGGGGGCCCACAAAGTACGCTGGAGGCCCTCCACCACCACTGATTATGGACACCATGTTTTCATCAGCTTGTGCTCATTCATTCTCTGCATCATATTTAATTATTTGGACATAAAGCTAGTGTACAACTTAATAGACTATAGTATGGTATAAATATAACTATACTGTTATATATGACTATTACATAACTTCTATGTGTATTGGGAAACCTTCTTACAATAGCCACTCTTAGGGTGGCCTGGCATCAAACCCCCCAGATCTCCAAGATATCCCTGTATCTCAACTGTACAGATGAGGAAACTACACTCAGAGAGGTAATGTAACTTGCCTGAGGCCACACAGCTATGAAGCAACAGAACACCTACTTTCCACTTGGGACCTCCAGTGGCACTCTGCATGGTCAGATGAGGGCATCGGTGTCTACAGGAGAAATGAGCTTTATTTGCAACTCATTTGGCAAGGAGGTAGGAGATGAACTCAAATCCACTTCTCAGATTAAGAAAGGAAATAAAGTTATAAAGATCTGGATCAGGGTTGAGAACAAAGGAGTTAAATTTTATTGACTGGAAGTGGATTATAGGGGCCGAGAAATGTGGGCTTGGTTCAGGGTACTTCCAATAGAAAGCACAGAGAGGCTTTGCTTCAGACAACTGGGCTGTGAGGTTTCTTGGTGCATCCTTCCTCTCCTGCAGTCTCAGTTCCCAGGTGACTCTGGAGCTCAGTTCACGGTTGTCAATAAGCCTCCAGCCTTTGTTGTATCAGTAAAAGCAAGCCCGGATGAGTTTTTTTCTTTTTTGTAATTCAGGGTCTGAGACCAATTGAACCTCAATTTCACACTTCCTGTGATTATCTGTGTTCCAGGTTGTCTCCCCAGCTAAATGATGTACAGCTCGAGCACAAATCATTCCAAGTCTCTCCTACAGCCACAGAACCTAACAAAACAGGGCCTGACAGCATCACGGGCTGTTCCATGAAGGCAGCCATCAGCGACTTCCTGTCTCCCACCCTTTGCTCCACTGCTTCCCCTGCCTGGGGCCCCCAGTCTGTCCACAGAACCTGGTCCTCTACTGTATCCATGTCTCCTCTCTCCAGGCAGGACTTGGGCTTCCCCAGAAAACCCTGGTGACGCTTGGAGTTCGGTCCCTGGTGAGATGACATTCCCAGTGCACCTCTACCACTTGGTCCCTCCTCAAAGTAGCTGGGATACACTCAGTGCTCAGCTGAATTCAGTGTGGACTCATCCCCATATAGGCCAATGACAGGTTCCACCACTGAGGTCCGAGGTCCCATGTGCCCCCTGCATGGGGCAGGAGAAAAAGCAGGGACTCCAGTCAGCCAGCCTGGGTGCAATCGCCCTCTTGACACTAATGCTCCGAGGAACCCGAGACAATTCAATCAGCCCCTCAGGCCCCAGGAGCCCCTCCAGAAAGTGGGAGCAGTGGGAGGGCTGCCGGGGCTCAGCGTGCCACTGTCCGGGCACACAGTAGGCCCTCAGTAAATGTCAGCACCCCCTCCCCTGCCAAGGCAGACAAGCTCTGTAATTTAAGCCCAACTCAGAGCTGAAGAATGCAACCTCATCCAACAGCCGCCCCACGGCCTCGTTCTCGCCTTCAGCCTGACCTCAGTCCTATTCTTTACATAATTTGTAAAGAATTTGGCAAATTTCTATAAAAGCCATACTTTACATCCATTACATAGAATATCTCCTCTAGGCTGTTCAAATTTCAATTTTTTATTCCCCTACCACTGAGAAAAATGGCTGCATTTGGCAGGGGTCATACAAAACACCCTAGCAAATGGGAAAAGGAGGTGAGGACCGGATGGTAGAGGCCAGGATTGGATGGGGAGCAGACGCCCTGCCCCAGGGCAGGCTCAGACTCCACTCCCAGGAGCACGTGCACTTCCAGGCTGCCAAGTCCAGGGTGATGCTCTTTCCTCCCCAGGAAGAAATGTGCCTCCCTGTGGCACAAAGGTTGCAGCACAACACTATGAATGAAGCTCTCCACAGCCACTGCAGCATGAGTTCGATCCCCACCGTGGAGTTAACCCACATGGCGCAGCAGACCTCTCCTGACCCCCCCCCTCCGCTGCCCTCCTCAGTAGTGTGTTTCAGTAGATGCCTGTTCTGCTCCCCACCCTGTCTCTGGTGAATCCTCTCACCACCCCTGCACCTTTGGCCTGTACCCTGTATGCATGCACAAATAAATAAGTCTTTAAAAAAAAAAATGTGGTTCTGGAGATCCAAGCAGATGCTTCCTGCAGCAATGAGCTCTGTTTCTGAGCAAGTGCCTGTTTCTGGCCCATGCAGCCCTGAACAGTCGAGATTACAATTAACCCTTAAATCACACAGGGTTTAGGGGCACTGACACCTGACACAGTCAAAAATCCCTGCATAACTCTTGACTTCCACAAACTTAGCTAGTCATCACCTGCAATCACAGCAATCCATACTGACAAACAGGTAACACATATTTTGCATTACATTATTATATACTGTATTCTTATAAAATAAGCTAGAGAAAATGTTATTAAGAAAATCATAAGGAAGATTTATTGAAACAGTAAGTTTATGTGTCTGTTTACAAGATGAATGGTCTGTCAGTACCTATATCAATATCCTTTTACTTGATGCAAAATACTGTAGATGTTATTTGTATTACCAACACTAGACATCAAAATGAAAAGATAATGTGAAAAGAAATTCATATTTGCTTACAAGTATAATGATTCATGCACTGATAATATTAATTGAAAAAAACGCATATACATGGAGCCTTGTAATTCATATCATTGGGGGTGAGGGTGGGCAGGAGGTCTCAGCGGAGATCTCGCACAGCAGCAAGAGGTGGAGCTGGGATTTGAACCCATGCCTTCTGGCTCTCAGGCCCCTGATTATCTCCCTTTCTCTGGGAACTCAGGAGTGCAATAGAAAGCAGAGCCAAGAAATCAGCCGTGCAGGGAGACACTCACCTGGCTTAGGTTCAACCCACTCCTCGGGTCATTTGCATATATTTGCATGCTAACATTGAGGCCTTGCTATAGTCAATAAAGTCGATTAATTAGTGCTGACAACCAACAGGCACTTCGCTGCAGGATGCCCTTCACCCAAATAAAAAGTAGATCGATTTTGAAAATGACACATCTCATTCCTTCCTGGTTCAACTCGCTGCCCACCCCCCAACCACACCACCCTCAGCCCCTCCCCGACAGGAGTGAGCCCCTCCTTCAAAGCTAAGGTCTTCTTATTCTCAATCTTCTGGAAGAACAAATTCAGTATAGATATTGGTGATATTGTTACAGAAAACAATAAAGATGACATCGAGATAAACTCAGACACAGACAAGGCAGAGCCATTAATGGAGGTGGATATGGAGCTGGACAATGATGAGCCACTGTTCTCTGCAAATCCTTTCGAGGCCAGAGCCCATGAGTGCTCAAGATCCTCCCCCAGCAGAGCCGCAGCAGGTGGTCTGACCAGGTCACACAGACACCCTGGGGAGCAGCAGCCCCTTTCTAGATGGTCACTCCAGTTGCCGTGAAGACCCAACCCCTAGGGGCCAGGGTGGAGAGGCAGGCAGGGATCTGGGGGACACTGGACCCCAGTGAAGGCACAGCCCAGCTCATTCAGCTGCCAGTCCCCCTCACAGACATGAGCAGGGTGGAGGCCACAAAGGGGCTGATGTGGCTGTCCACACACTGGGGTAGGACTGGCTGGCAGGGTTGTGCTTGCCAGTCCTCACAGGTGAATGGATGCCCTGAAACATGTGAACTGATGAGACTAAATCCACACCCAGCTGAATCCTGAGTGGATGGTAGTGCTGAATGAGAATGAAGGAACCCCGGAGCAGTGAGGACAGAGGGAAGCCCACAGGTACCCTGGCTAGGGATCCTGCTCTGTTTCATTCAGCTTGTGCTATGTCCCAGACTGCTGGGACAGCCACGATCATCAACATCATCATGTGGGAGAGAGGTGAGACACAGAGAGGTTAGGTAACTGCCCCATGTCACACAGCTCATGGGTGCAAAGCAGAAATCCCAGACCAGACACCCAGCTCCCACAATACACCACTTGCTGCCTTGTAATCTGTACTGAATTGGCACCTCGGTTCAGACCCTTCAGCTACTTGGCCTCTTTTATTCCCCAGTTGACATTTGAAGTGAACTTAATAAAATCCAGCTCTTTATGTCAGAACAAAACCTTGCCAGATGCTGCTAAATTGCCCCAATGCTCCAGTGCTGGGTTTCACCACCAAATCCTCCCACTTGGTAGGGCTGCATTTTGGCCTGAAGCAGATCTTGTCTGTTTTGATGGTTATTTCTGACATGCGTTAGTCTGCTCAACTTCCCCGCCCTGCCAGGCAGTGGGGCCCCAGGAGGCCAGGCGCTGTGTTCCCTCGCCGGGTTGTGTCCTCCAGGACGTACCGGTGCCTTACCCCAGCTGTCTGGCCAATGGCACCAGAATCTCAGTGCCCCTGTTTATGACTGCAGTGTCACCCCACACCCAACACTCCAAGAACACTGTGTCCTGCTTCCTGACATTCCTGATGGGGGGGAGGGGGGCTGCTAGGTTCAAGCTGTTCCCTGTGCCTGTCTTTCCAGGCCTCTTCCATCTGGTCATCCTGCTCACCCCAACACCCAGGCAAGAAGGGTGGAAGGTGGGAGCTAACATGCTTTCCCTCCTGCCACATACCACAGTGATTCTCACTGTGCCCCTAGCACCAAGTGCAGAGGAGTTTCACAAGCCCATTTAAAGCTGGGGAAGCTGAGACTCTAAGACACTGAGTAACTTCTCCACAGTCACTAGTGATCAGCAGCAGGGTTGGGATAACTCTGACCAGGTCAGCCAATCTACAGACCAGCAGTGTCCCCCACCCCTGCTCTAGGTCCACCCCACTCCAGAAGGGGCATCACTCCTGTGCCCTTCCTGGGTTTTGCTGAGTATCCTTTCCTGGGAATACTTCCTGTCCATCTACATCTATCCCTAGACAGTCCCTTCCCAAGGCAAGGAACAGATTAAATGCTTCTGTTGATCATTTGGATGAACAAAAGTGGGTTGAGGTAAACAGCCCATTCCAACCCACATCTCACTCCCAAAGAACCAGGCGGTGTAGTATAGAGCCTGGCAGTATAGAGCCCCTCTATGGTAGGAATTTCATGTGTTCAGTTTCTCATTGGGGAAGAGTGGGGTGGGGATAAGAAAGAGAGCTCATGTGGGAGCAGATTTAAGCTCAACATCAGCAATGATGTTCCAGTGCTGGGCATGTTCCCCTGTGGGGGGCAAGATCCCTGACCTTACAGGAGTTCAGGATATGGCCCATTCACACCATACCAAGTCTTTTATATAGGGTCACTGTTAAACAGCCACGGATTCCCAGACCCTAGCTCAGTGAGAAACTCCAAGATGAAAGAGAATTGACCGTGGTTGACCAGTTGACCGTGGTTCAACTGCAGGAGCTCAGTTGGACAAGCTAGATGTGCTAGGACTCAGGGTGACTCCAAGGCCCACTTGAAGGCAAAGTTGGGCTAAGCCTGGAGGTTGTCAGGTTCAACAGCAGGTCACACCCAGTCCTAGCAGGATGCTGAAGCAGTCAATCAACAGGTCAGCTCTGAGCTCAGCCTCAAGGCTGTGGCGTAAACCAGCAGGCTGACCAGAGTTCAGCATGGAGGCTGCTGAGGTAAACTAGTACCTCAGCCCTATGCTATGGTTAAAGACACAGAGGTCTCCTGTACCAATCTCAGCAAAGAAGCTGTTAAGGTCAACAAGCAGGTCACTTTGGGCTCAGCTTAGAGGCTGCCAAGGTTGACATGAAGCCAATTCTGAGGCTGTAGGTAAGAATCCAGAGATGGAACACCAGACAGGCCCTACGCTCTCCTGGAGGGCCCCAAAGATGAACAGCAGCCGGGTTCTAGAGCCTCACTCAACTACAATTTCCTAAATTAGACAGCATGAGGGTGCCAGCTAAATATGAGATTCTGACCTCAATTTGCTGAATATCCAGAAACGAGGCTGCCCACAGGGATAATCACTGACAATGCCTGGAGACTGCAGAGGTCAAAGAGAAGGCCAGGCCTGGATTAAGCCTGGGGATTCAAAGTAACAGAAGGCCTGATATGAGCAGAGAGTGGAGGCTGCTAGATTGTGTCCAGAAAACTGGACACTAGGATAAACCCAGAGGATGGAGAGGTCAACCAGCAGGCCAGCCATGGTTTCAACCTGAAGACTGGAAACTCAACCATCAGGAGGGTCCCGTACTCAGCCTGGAGGCTGCCTACTTGGTCATTTGGCTGGACCTGGCTCAGCCTGAATGCCACAGGTTGCCAATTGCCCAGAATGTGCTGGGGTTAAAGACACCACGCACAATCACATGGCTCAACCTGGAGTCTGCCAAGGTGACTGGTAACAGACTCATTCTGCTCCAAAAGAATCCAGAGGTAACCCGAATGCTGCCCAAGCTCAGATCAAGGGTCCCAGAAAAGAACAGCAGGTTCTGAGAGCTAACTGAACTAGGTTTCCTCACTCTAAGCAGAGACAGTGCCAGATCAAATGAGGGTATGGGCTCAACGAGGTCAATCCCAAGCTCTGGCTGAAGACAGGGATCATCAACCAACAGGTAGGTGCTGGGTTCAGACTGTGGGTGGCTCAGGTCAACTAGCAGGCAGCGCCTGGTTCAGCCTGGAGTTTGGGGAGTTCAAAGCAGGGAGGCCTATGTCTATGTAGAGACAGGGTTTTGGCCAGCTTTTCTGTTCCTAAATCTGCCTGAAAGCCAGTAAGGTTGACCAGTAGGTCAGGCCTGGTTCAGCTTAGGGGCTACTGAGGTCAACCAGCAGGCCCTACATGGGATCAGCACAGAGTCCACCCCTATCAACTAGCAGGCTGAGCTTGGGCTACCCTGTGTCCTGTGTTTTTTACCTTCTGGCCAGTCCCATTGACCATCACTGATACCTAGGTGAGGGGTCTGCCATTTGTGGTATAAGCTCTTTGTCTCCCCTCTTTGTAAAATAAGCCCCGTGGTGGTTGTTCCTGGAGCCTGCGGTCTCTTGCAATTGTGTGTGCTGGTAAACACCCACAGACAGTGACCTGTGCTCTCATGGGACCCTGTCCTAGACAATAGCCCAATAGGCCTCTATTGTGTGGGTGGTATACTAGAGCACTTCGTTTGGTTTTTGGCCTTTTGGGCGTTTTGATGGCTCTCTGGTCTCACAGCTTAGTCAGGTGGTTTCCATTCTATCCTTCCATCTAGCCCCCTACCTTGTTGCCCTTTTGGGGTCCTTTCTGCCATTGCTTCAACCCCACCCCTCACATTCCCTCACGCCAGGGGTGTAAACAGGGCCAGAGGCCCCAATGACAGAACCCAAGAGGCCATAGCCTCAGCATATGCATCCAGCATATGGTCTGTGGCTCTTTACCTGCTGAATTAATGTGTGGAACCAGACCTATCACAGCCTTTGCTGAGTGGGACTCTTGGGGTATCTCCCTGGGTAGAGGCAGCTTAGGGAGGAAGCTTTCATTTCAGATCTGTTGGTTTTTCCTGACCCTCCCCTCTGCACTGCTGGGGCCATCTCCTCCTATAGCCACTGTTCATCTGGAACATTCTCAGGGGCTCTGAGTGACAACAGCCCTGCGGATTCTATTCAATCTCTCTGGAAAGGAAGTGGCTCCAAGAAGGAGAAATGAGAGATGAGGCCTGGGAGTCTGGTGAGGGCAGGTCTGCTGTAGTTCCTTTAGGGTATTTACGGGTCCCGTCCCTACATCCTAACTCTGTATGTTGGGGTCTCAGCAACCTGAAGCAAAGAGGGAGACTGGAACCCAGACCAGGCAGTCTCAGCTGTGGGGTGGAGCAAGCCGCTCCCCTCACTGGGCCTCGGGGGGCTCCTGGTGCTACCACCGGAGCTGGTGGGAGCTGCTGGAGCTCTATGGCACTGCCCTGTCCAGGGCGCTCTGACCACAGACTGGGCTCGGTCAGCACCATTCTTTAGCCCAGATGTGGCCTCGTGGCAACATCTAGGCCATGCCCCTTCTTCCTCCACACCCCTCTGGCCCTCTGACCTCTCTGGCCCCTGTGTCCCCCCTCAGCCTCCCTTGATGCTTCTTCCTCCCATGTCCTTAGGTATTGTGGCACTGGCACTGTCCCAGGCCCCCCAGGCCCTCACCTGTCCACTCTGTTCCTTGGGGCTCATCACTCCCTGTGGCTTCAGTCATCTACATATTTTCTTGAACATCCATCAGCCACCACTGCCACTGAGCACTGACCCCATGCCCAGCTCTGTGCCAGCCTCCCCATACCCTGAGCCCTCATCAGAGCCTTGTGAGCTGTTCCCACTCACCCACATCATGGATAAGAAATCTGAGGCTCAGGGGCATCACAAAGCCAGGCTGGCCCTGGGGTCTCACTGGGCTCATGGCCTCTGCAGCATCTCCCAAGCTCTGGTAGCTTCTCAGCCCACCTTCCTCTTGTGTGATAATGAGACTTAGTGGTTCCCTTCAAGCTGGCTTGGGATGGACTTTATTTTCAACTTGCCTCTCTCTGAGTAATAACATCCATGAAATGAAGATGTCAGCACAGTTTTGGGGGTGGGGAGGGCTTTGGTGCCCATAAAGTACACACATGCTGTAATATAAAATATAAATGTTTGTCCATGTACCACCCACAGTCACCTCTCAGACCCAGTGAGCTGGTCTCACTCCCAGAGTTCTGCATCTGCTCAGGGAAGGGGGAGAGTCCGGGAGGAGGTGAGAGGGGTTGGGAGGTGCAGGAAGGGGTGCCATCTGCACAGGTGGCCATGCCTCACCCAGCCCAGCCAGGACAGCTGAGGATTCTTCTGGGAGGCCCCACTTCTGTCTGCTGCTCCCAGCCTGACCTTGGCAAAGGAGTCACCATGGCAGCCTAGGGGAATGATGTGACCATAGGTCCTGTGAGAAGGCCCCATGCCCCGCCTTGGAAAGGACCAAAGGCTGTGATGGCCCCTGAGACCGGGGTGCATGTTGAGGGCTGCCCACTCCTCCTCCCTCTGAAAGGAAGCCCCAGGCGTCCATGAGCAGAATTCCAGCGACAGAAGCCAGGAGGGTGCCTTCTGTTCCTGTGCAAAGCATCCTGCCAGATAGGAAACTGAAAATTTGACAAGTGGGAACAGAACCTTCCAGAAAGGCAACCCATCCCCAAGTAGCCACGGCAACCTTGGCAAAAACACCTCCAGGCTGAATGGGGTCTGCAAGGATAAGGAACTGTGCTAAAAGTATGTCCAGATGAAGCACCCCATGAGAGAAGGCCCCCAATCCAACTCCCCTGAAAAGTACATGGGAGACATGAGGTTTTCCACAGGGAAGGACGAGCCTAGAAGCCACGTAGAGCTCATGGGCCCCAACTCAAATCCCAGCAGAAGACAAATCCTTTCTGCTCTCTGAGTCTCATTTTCCCCCGCCTGTAAAATGGAACTGACTGGAAATTATGTCTGGGAGCTGTGAAGAACAACAGAGCGTCGTACTCAAAGAACTCATTGGTCAGCTGCCGCCGTTGCTGTGTGACTTAGTCATTACAGTTGTTTCCCACAGTCGATAGACTGTGGGAACAAAGGCAGTGGTGTGGGATGTGTGGCCCGAGACACCATTCTGTTATTCACGTACTCAGCAAATGCACTTCCTGAGTATCTGCTTTGAGCCAGACACAGTGGTAGGTGCTGGGTGTGGAGACAGGGCAGAAGTCAGGCCCATCTGGAAAGCAAAGTTAAGCTCAAGCTGGGAAATAATTCACCCACTACCACACTCTGTGAGTGGTATACCTCAGAAAGTGTTGAGCAGCCCTTATTGGTGCTGAGCTTTTGGAGATGTTCATACCGATGAAGTGCCTACTATGTGCCAGCGGCCCACAAAGGCATGTTCTAGGGCACCATCTCCAGTCTTCAGTAGAAGCCTAGCAGGCATTAACCCCACTCCCAGACAAACAGGGAGGCTCTGGCCAGTGTCTCACCTAGAGGCCATGTCCTAGCCAGGCCTGAGCAGAGTAGGGGGACCACTCAGGGTCTCATTGAGGACCCCCTGAAATGCAGATTCCAGGCACCCCACCCATTTGAAAACATGATATCTGGGCCAAAGTCTTGGAATCCCAAGGAGTTTTCTGGTAGCAGAGCCCATCCTGGGGAACCCCTGGAGAAAAGGAAGCCTAAACAGGACCAACAAGGTGACTTCCAACCTTGACCTTCTTGGAGTTTGAAAATCCGACACCCAGCATCAAGCCAAGCCCCAGAAACAGCACCTGGACAGCTCAGTTTACACCACCTGACAGCCCAGCAATAATCAGGACAGACACTGTGCCCTGCATCAGAAGACCCCTCAGCTCTCCTGAGCAGCCCCTGCTATTCTCCTGCCCAGTTCTAGGGTGTCCCTGTCCGCCTGCTCACCCGCTCTCCTCAGCGCCAACTAAGAGGCAGTTCTAAGCGGAGGGAGTGTGTCCTCTCAGCACAGAAACCCCTCCCCACACCTGTCTTCGTCCATATTTATTGCATTTGTGTTTGGAACAGATGAGGTATTGGGACCCGCCCCCCACCCCCAGTTTTCACAGAGCTTTGGGCCAGACAAAACCACGCAATTAAAAGAGAAGAAATGCAAAATAATCCTCTTAGTGGGACTTAACCATCTTCCCACCCTTGTAAATCCATTAATGAGTTGTAATTAAAAAGACAGACCCTCTCCTGAAATCTGGCAACCAATTCACTGTGAAGCAAAGAGGTTCCCAAGACTGAAGAAGTAAAGAGATGTATATTAATTAGCTTAATTCTTTATCTATCTAAAAATCAAGACAAACAAAATATTGGTTAGAAAGTAACTTGCCGACAGCGCTGACTGCCTGGGGAGACCCTGCCTTTTCTTTTCCAGAGACTGTTTGTAAACACCTGCTAATCAAAACAAGACCCCAGAGGCAAGGGAATCACTTGGAGAGAGGGGATCTCTTGAGGAGCTGGAGCAGAAGTGGGGAGAATGGATGCCTTTGGGGGGAGCCTGGGTTTAAACGGCCCAAGACGCTGTCCCACCTCCCCAGGAGGGGGACTGGGTGGTCCTTCAGGCTCACAGGCGAGAACACACCTTGGAGCACTGCCCGGGGGAGGCTGCTCCAGGCAGGGGCCAGTGCAGGCGGGCTGCCCACAAGAGTCTGAGACGGCCCTGGTAGGTGGCTGGTGGCGGGCACCCTCAAAGGAGCTGTGGAGGGAGCAGCGGGCAGGAGAGGAGCAGACATGGCCATGACTGAGCCTCAGGAACCCATAGCTGAGCCTCAGGAGCCTGGGAGTGTGAACGGCACTGGTGCTAGGCCCTCCTGCCTGTGTGAGGCGTCGTTGATGTCACCAAGTAGGGAGACACCCATGCCTTTCCAGGGGTCAGTCAGCCAGACTGCAGCTGAACTTAATATCACCGCTGCCACAGCAACAGAGGTATTGCCCTCGAAAGAGGATCGTGTGGGGTCCCACCTTCCTTGCCTGTTGTGGCTGATTTGTGTCTTCCACAAACTCATAGGTTGAAGTCCCAAACCCCAGCACCAGCGTATGACAGCATTTGGAGACTAGGTCACATATAGATAACAAGTTACAATGAGGGTGAGCCCCTCATTCCATACAACCAGGGCCCCACTAAGAAGGGGGTAACTGCATACAGGTGGAACAGGAAGAACAAAGACAGAGATCAAAGGGATGCTTCATCGAGCCCAGGAGCACCAAAGACCACTGCCAGCTGCCCACAGATTCTGAGAGGCCAGGAACAGACTCTCCTCACAGCCCCTAGAAGGTAGCGGTCCTGCGGACCCCTTGATACTGAACTTCCAGCCTCTGAAAGTATGATAACAAAGCTGTTGCTTAAGCCACCTTCTGTACTTTGCTGTGAGAATCCTAGGAAACTAACAACCCACCCTACCCGCAATTATCAGTCACAGACGGAGAGCCTGCCCACTCAGCATCAAGACCGCTAATAACAGTCACAAGTTGTCTGCAAGGAACCACGGGTCGTCAGTCCTCCCAGCCCTTGGAGCTGCGGCAGAAACCATCCACCCAGATCCAAGGGCAGGCAGAACTCCAAGCCTCACCAGTCTGAGTTTTGTGTCTCCCCTGGCTATGGTGTTTGGCTCAGGAATGAGCACATGAATTAATCCAAGCCAAGGAGGCTGAATTCTAGGACATTCTGTGGACTGAGAGATGGCGATGAAGCACAGTCTCAGTCTTGGGGCCATCTGGAGGAACAGGCCTGCCAGAATGTGAGGCTATCATTGCAGAGGCCAGACGCAAGAATGATGATATCACTTAACCATTAGGCTTTCGTGTTCCATCATCCTCTGTGTGTGTGTGTGTGTGTGTGTGCATACGCGCATGCACACTGCGTCAAACATACTACTGTGGTCCACATCAGTTTTGGAACATAAATGTAGCACCCATCACAAATAGATTGCTTCAATGAGCAGCTCAAGTCAGACTTACTTTTTTTTGAGCATGGTCACTTCACGAATCTGTGTGTCATCTCTGCACAGGGGCCAAGCTAATCTTCTCTGTACTGTTCCTATTTTAGTACAGTTTCTGCCAAAGGGAGCACTCAAGTTGAACTGAAATTAAGAAGTGAAATTGTGTAATTAAACAAAAGTGACAGTAATCACTTACCGAAGGCAAATGATAAACTTCCGGTGCAGGTCTTCATGCATTTGTTCTATGTGCTTCATCTTCACCCTCGCAGCATCCCTATGAGGCCGTTACTCTGCCATCTTTTCAGTTGGAGAAATTTGTTCCTTTCAATCAGTCACTCCTCTCCCCTGATGCCAAAGCAAAGATCGCACACAAAAAGACAACTACAGGTCAATATCCCTATTTCTTTCTCTTGCCTTTCTGTGGACTACTTGAACGCTTTTCTTACTTTGATTTTGATTTATTTATAGTATTCTTGAGTCTATCTATTTGTACAGCCCATTTCGTGTTTGTTCTAGGTGTGACATTAGATCTAAATCACTTAGCATTTTGCAGTAGTTTATATCTAAATCACCGATGTGCTGGTGTCATCATTTTACCAGTTTGAAGAATAGAAATCTTAGCTCTCTTTAGCCTCCCCAATTTATAATATAAATATCTCAACTTTGTTTCAACAAACACAATTTAGAAAACTTAAGAGAAAAAGTCTATCGTATTTAGCCATATTTTCGCCTATCTATTCTTTCTGATGCTCCAAGATTCCCTTTCATATAGAGAATTTTTAGGGTAAATCTCCTGACAACAAATTCTGTGATGTTCCCTCCATTTGAGAATATCTTAATTTCCTCTTCATTCTTGAAGATATTGAAGAAGACTCTGGGTTGACAGGTCTTTTCTTCCAGCAGGTGAAATATAACATTCTACCTCTTTCTAGTCCTCACGGCGTATATGGTGAGACATCCCCTGTCATTCTACTATTCTTCTCCCTATAAATAAAGTGTCATTTCTCTCTCATTGCTTTAAACACACCTATTATACATACATTGTATACAAACACACACACACACACACACACACACATCCTTTAGTCTAGAAGTTTGATGAGGCCACCTTGGTATGGATGTCATTGGATTTTTCTATTCAGGAGTCACTCGTCTTCTTGAATCTGTAGTTTTTATTTTGCCACATTTGGAATGTTTCAGCTATTCTTTCTTTAAGTACTTTTTTCAGCCTCTCATCTTTCTTTTCTCCTTCTGGATCTGGTGATCCAAATGTTGGATCTTTAGGTGCCTAGGGCTCTGTTATTTTTTCTCTAGATATAGCTTCTCTTTGCTGTTCAGATTGGGTAAATTTCTATTGCTCTGTGTTCAAGTTGCCTCAAGTTTTCTCTTTCTGTCTCTATTTAGCTATTAACTTAAAATTTTGGTTACTGTTACTTATGGCACAAGATAGTTTATCTTGAAGAATGTTTCATGAGCACTTAAAAATAAATGTGCACTTTTTTAAAAAAAAGATTTATTTATTTATTCATACAGAACTGGGGTACAGGCCACAGGTGCAGAGGCAGTGAGAGGACTCACCAGAGACAGAGCGGGGAGCAGAACAGGCAGATCAACAAAGCACTCTGCTGAGGGGAGCAGCGGGCGGGTCAGGAGAGGTCTGCCGCGCCATGTGGTCACCTCCGGGGCAGGCGGGGATCGAACTCATGTGGAAGTGGCTTTAGCTTCTTAGTGCTGTGCTTTACCCAATGTGCCACCAGGAGGGCCAAATGTGCACTTTTTAATGGAATGTTCTATTTAAATGTCAATTCGATCTTCTTGGTTGGGTTGTTCAATTCTTCTGTCTTTACTGACTTTGTTATCAATATCTGTCTTAATTAATATAGTTAGACCAGACTAAGTACACTGAATTTTTAACATGTCAGGATGAAGTCTTCTATTTTTTTGTTTTGTTCTGTATTTCTCTGTATTTCTTCTTATCTTCCTGTGGGTTGCTTGAATTTTTTTTTTATTTACACTGATTTGTTTAGTGTTTTTGAGACCATCACCTTGTAATTTTGGTTTTTTAATTAAGTGTATTTATTTACATATATTTTACATCATTGTTCATTTTAAACAATGTTTGCTTTCCCCCCACCCCCCACCGCCACCCCCAGAATGTGGTGAATAGAGAACTCTCCTACATTGCTGGTAGGAGTGAAAACTGGTCCAACCACTGTAGAAAGCTGTATGAAGGTTCTCAGACTGCTAAAAATAGAGCTACCATATGGCCCAGCTATTCTACTTCTAGGGAAAGGACACAACATTGATTGAAAAGAATACCTGTACCCTATGTTTACTGCAGCACTATTTACAATTGGTCAAGCCTGAAAACAACCCAGATGCCCAAAAATAGATGACTGGATCGAGAAGATGTGGTATTGGCATATATACACAGTGGAATATTACACAGCAATCACAGAAGATAAACTAATACCATTTGTAGCAACATGGATAGAGTTTGGAGGAATTATGCTCAGTGAAATTGATCAGAAGGAAAAAGAAAAATTTCAGATGGTTTCACTTACAGGAGGAATATAAGGGAACCAAATAAGACATCAGGGAAAAAACAATAACAACACTTGGTAATATTTTTAAGTATTTTAGGTGCAAACATTACTATACTAACATTTTAGCATTGTGCATTAAATGTCTAACTTCCATCTAGAGCCTTTTATCCTCCACACTTTCTAAAAGTCTAAACACTTGCTGTATGTAAATTGACTACTAAATACATGACTTTTAATTTTGGTTTCTATCACAAAATGTGAATTAAGAAACTTATAAGAAAAAGGATTACTTGTTCTATTTACCCCTACCCATTATGCTAGTCTGAGTACCTTTCTGAATTCTGAATCTTCTGTTATCATTGCCTTTTTATTTAGATAACGTTTAGACATTTTTTTAACGATTAACTTATTGGCACAAATTTTCTTTGTCTTCATCTGAGAATGTCTTTCTTTTCCTTTTATTTCTGAGAGATCTTTTCACCAAATATAAATTCATGGCTGACAATTCTTTTCTCTACATACTTGAAAATTGTTGTGCCATTTAAGTGGAGTCTCTATGGCTTCAAAGAGACATTATCTGTCATTCAATTTGATAGGCCTTATAAGAAACACAGCATTTCTTCTGGCTGCTTTCAAGATATTTTTCCATGGTCTTTAGTTTTTGAACATTAATTAGGATGTGCTTCGACCTTCCTCTCTTTGAGCATATCCCTATTTGGAATTCTTTTAGCTTCTTGACTGTCTCACTAAGCTGAGGGAGTTCTTAGGCATTGTTTCCTCATATTCACTTGTGGTCCAACTTGCTCTCCTCTACTCCTGAAATCCCGGTGTTAGCACTATTGGCTCTCTGGCTATTGTCCCACAGGACTTGAGAGTCTTCTTTTTTTTTAGTCTATTTTCCTCCCCGTTGTTCAGATTGGGTCAATTCTATTGATTGGTCCTCAATCCTACTGAATCTCTCCTGTGTTATCTCCACTCTAATGTTGAATCAACCATTGTGTTTTCTGTTTGGATCACTGTAAAATAGTTTTCATTTGGCTCTTTCTTTTAGCTTCTATTTCTTTGCTGAGATGTTTTATTTTTCATTTGTTCCAAGAGAATTCATAATTGCTTATTGAATCATTTTTATGACTCTGCTTTAAAGTCCCTGTCAGATCACTCCAACATCTGATTCATCTCAGTGTTGGCATCTGTTGATTATCTTTTCTCATTCAGGTTGTGAGTTTCCTGAGTTTTTGTATGATGAGTGATTCTTTTTTATTGCACTGTGGACATTTTGGTTATTATAAGACTCTAGATTCTATTTTATATATTTTTTCCCTTTTTTGTCAGCACTTGTAGCAAGAGCCCAGATGGGCGTGTGTGTGTGTTCAGTTCCCTGCTGCAAAAAAATGGCCTGCGTGTAAAATGAGGCAACTTCCTTGTTGCTTCTGACAAGGGATGTTAAGCTCAGCTTCCCATTGTGCCCCACTACACAAGGAACAGGGGAAACCGAGGGCTGACTCACACCACTTTGTTTCTACAGGATGGAGGCAGAAGCAGAGCTTCCCACTGAGTCCTGCTAATCCTAAGGAAGGGGAGAATCAGGGTATCAGGGTAGAAAGTGACCAGGCTGCCAGCCTCTGACTCTACCTCACTGATGCCCAGTTGGGTCAGTAACTCTGATTCTCTCTGATGCCCACTGAGATCAGCTGGATGGCAGGTGGGGGCAGCAAGTATGAACAGCCATCCATCACTACATAAGGTTCATTCATGGATCTTAGCTCAGGGCTAGATCCATGTGATACCCTGGCAGAAGAATCAGAGCATCTTTGCCTGTGGATGGGGTAAGGGTGAGTTGGGGTTCAACCCTACTGAGTGTGAAAGGCAAGGGGTGTAAGGGCTATAGTATCTTTCTGTTGCCTTTGACTAGAGTAAGACATCTTTTGAGATAAAAGGTCTTCTGTTATTACGTTACCCTTCTTCCAGGTCTTTGATTAGAAAGAAAGGTTTTTCTTACAGCTGTTTTTAATCTATGTTAGTAGCTCGGGATTAGAATCTTAGCTTGGAGGTCAAAGGGGAGGCCAGGACACTTGAAGACTGCTCTAAGGTTGGAGTCTCCACTGAGATCACAGGGGCAAAGGAAGCAAAACACTGGTAAGCTAAGCATCATCCCCTTCAACTTACAACTGGGGAAACTGAGGCCCACAAAGGTAAAGGTCTTAAGTTTAGTTAGGAGGACAATGAGGAGTCTGGAAGATCTTGGACTCACATTCTAATTCCACCATGTCATCACTGAGATCTTGGACAAGTGACTTTCCATCCCTCTTGACTTCCTCCTCCATCAAATACAGGCCTTGCTCCATCCCGAGCCTCCTTTTAAGTCCTATAGCTATATTCACTCTTTAATTCTCAGAACAACCCATGAAGTAGATGTTGTCTTTACTTGCTCTATCTTATATGAGAAAACGGAGGCACTGAGAGTTTATATTATCCAAGAAAGGGTTACGCAGCCAATAAATGCAGAACTGGGTTCAACTCCAGCAGGCCTGGCCTTCAAGTGGGACTCCCAGTCCTAACATTGTCCTATCTCCAGTAAGTTACTGGCAGTGACCTTGAAGCTTCATTGGCATATGCCTGCACACAGGACCACACTGGCCTACCACAGTCAGTGCTCAGTTGCTGGCTAAGGCAGGAAACATTACCCTACTCTGCAGGGAACCGGCCCTGGCCGAGGGGCTTCTAGTCTCATGGGGAGGAGTGAACTGGTGGGGAGGAGTGAACTGTGAGCATAGCGCAAAGGAGAACAGAACTGGCGGCATTCAGGGGCCATGGGGGCCAGGGAGGCCAGCTGGAACAGGAGAGGTAACAGCACATGCAGCAGCGGGTGCTAAGGAGGGCGTGAACTCAGAGAGACGTGGGAGCCACTGCAGGCCTAAGAGGTCCAAAAGGGACACAGCAAGACCTGAGGACGGGGTTGGGCTTATTTTAGGGTAAGAGATTAGACGGGGAGAGGCACACAAGCTCAGAGTTGGGGGGGGGGGCCATCGAGCAGCTAACAAAGGGGAACCTGGACGCATTTTCTTCTATTTCATGGGCAAAGGGGGCTTTCATAGCTAGGGTGCTCCTCAATCTCTCCTTATTGCTCTAGGCTGAGCAGAATAATTGTGTGAGCAGATTCTGGAACAGCCAGGGCATGGGGGAGTCAAGCACCCCACCTCTCCCCCCAACCCCTTCTCCCTCCACCCAAGGCTGTTCTGGTGCATTAAATGATGAAGCAGCCTCATTAGGAAGCCTCCGGCTCATTAGCAGGCAGCTGGAGGGGCTGGGGGACCTCTCGGGGATACTGGTTGGGGGCGGGGGGCCAGAGCCTACAGTCATGAACATCTGCACCAACTTTATGCTGAGTTTGGGGGTTCAGATCAGCATGCAGACTTGCTGGCTTATTTTTACTCACTCGTGATCCCATTTGGTCTGTACTAGAACAGTCTCAGTTTTAGGCTGCGGACATGGCACAGAGAGGGCATGACTTCCTCAGGGCCAAACAGATGGAGCCAGCAGCCATGTTCCCTGGGCTCTGCCCCTACCGGGCCATGACTGCCACACCCCCCTTCAGACACAGTGAATCTGAGTCAGGGGAGCGGCATGGAGGCTGGCCACCTCAGGCCTGTTCCTTCACTTCTCTGATCTCCCTTTCCTCACCTGCATATCCAGGACCCTCCAGCTCCAGATCCACTTTTTTCATGGCTGATGTTGATTATTATCATCTGGTGGTTCTTGGGATGGGGAGACCTGACCTCACACTGAGGGAATGGGGCCTTAGAGGAGAAGGGTGGTGTTTGCCATGGGCAAGTGACAGGGATCAAGTCAGGGCGGACAAATCCCAGTGTGATGGTGACTCCCCCACAATGTGGAAGCTCAGAAGAAACAGCGGGACAGCGAGGCACAGGCATTTCTACTTCCCAGAGCATCAGCTGTCAGTCTTGGCATCACTTGCCAAGACATGCCTGGAAATATTTAAATTTGTCAGCATTCATTTATTTTCTTTCAGCTTTGTTCCACTGAGAAAGGATTTGTGGAGCTCACGCCAAAGGCCATCCAGTAAAGTGATAAAAATAAATAGAAACATACATGTCGGGGCCAGGAGACACAAATCAGAAGGACACAGACTAAGGAACACTCATCAGCCATCAGGACTGGGGAGATGACAGGCTTATTGTTGCAGCTTCCAGGTCACAGGAAAGCCAGGAACATCCTGGTGACCCAGGAGAAGAAGGCACAAAGTCAATCCCATCTATGCCACCTCTCAGCTTTTCTGTGGCTCATTAGCTGTAAAGCAAGTTGTTTGGGCCTTTGACATTCTGAAGCTGGCTGGAGGCTGAGGGCCTGCTCTGGAAAGTTTGTCAGGAATTTCCTTAAGATAAAACCAGTTCTGACCAGATAAAACCAGTTCTGACCAGGTAAAGCCAGTTCTGACCAGGTAAAGCCAGTTCATACCAAGGCTCACTGGATAAAGCTGGTTCAAGTCGGTTCTGACCAGTTCTAACCAAAACTGAGTCTAACCAAAAATGATTCAAACTGGCAAAAACCAGCTCTAACTACATAAAATCAGTTAAAGCCTGTTCCAACCCGTTTCTGAATGAATGAAACTGGTTCAAACATTTTCCGGCTGGTCTGACGGTTCTGGCCAGGTCCGAACCAGGGTCAGTGGTTCGTTTCAAAATTTTGGGGTTTCACTTGCTTTGAAAAAATCCGAACTGGCTTCAGCCCATTTAGTTTCAGTTGGTTTCAACAGGTCAGAACCAGCTGGAACCGGTTTCAGCCAGTTTGAACAGGTCAGAACCGGTTTCAGCCAGACTGAAATGGTGGAGTCAGTGTCAGCTGGTTTGAGTTTTAGTTGGTTTCACTTTCAGACACAGATAAAATCAGCTCTAACTGGAAAAAGCCGGTTCAAACCATTTCAGACCACATAAAACTGTCAAACCTTTTCTGACAGAAAGCCAGTCCTGGGCCTGATAAATTCAGTTCAAAGTGGTTCTGACTGGATAAAACCCCTTCAACCGGATCAAACCAGTTCTGACTAACAAATCGGTTCAAGCTGGTTCTGACCAGTTCTAACCAAAACTGATTCTTACCAGAAATGATGCAAACTGGCTAAATCCAGTTCTGACTACCTAAACTAGTTCAAGCTGGTTCCAAAACACTTCCTGAATGGATAAAATCAGTTCAAACCGTGTGTGCTGGTCTGACCATTCTGGCCGGTACGGAGTGGTCCAAAGCATGTCATCTGCACCCCACAACACTGCCAGGAAGCCCCCACCCCCTTCTGACCCCACCCTTCCTGAGCTCTTGACCTCGACGCACACAAGTGCTGCCCATACGAATGTTTTGCCAAATAAGTGCCAGTTTCTCTCACCACAGGAAACAGAGCTTGATGGACTCCGGGCCCAAGACCAGGAGGCCTGAGTGTGAGTGGGGTGCTGCCACTTCCTTGCTGTGTGTTCCAGGAGAGCCGTCGCCCCGAGCTCAGGGCACAGAGGCCGAGACAGCGTCGTGACGCCCTCTCCTGCCCCTCCACCAGCTGTGTCTGTAGAACATCTCGCCTCGTCCTTGGACTCAACCAGGAAGCTGCCCAGCCCTGGCTGGCTCCTGTATCCCGGCCAGGAGGTGCTGTTTGCTCACCCTCAGCCTCCTGACTCACGCTGTGTCCTCTCTCTGACCTGCCAAGCATTGCCTGCCTGCCCGCCTAGGCCTCTTACCTCCCCCTCCACCTGGAGGGCTCTCTGCAGTTTCCAAGGAGAACACCAGTAATCCTCCAGCTCCCCTCTTTTGGAGCTCCTGAGAATTCTTTGAGCAGGAGAAATTTCTCTTGAAGTCAAAGCACACGTTTGGCATGGAGGCTGCAGCTGCGCTTCACAACTGGCTCTCCGGAGGCGCCTTTCAAGTCCAACTCCACATGCTCACACCGAGGGGGATTAAAGGCAGGTCAAGCTTCACTCTTGTCTCAGCTTTCTGGGACTCAGGTGTCTGATTTGACAGAAAATTCTGCTAATAATCCCCAACAAGTGCTATCTGTAGGCATTCACCTGTGCCAACAGTCAACTGGGTGTTTTTCACGCATCATCTCATTGAATAATCACAATACGTCTGTTGGGGAGTAATGACTTTATCCTCAGCATATGTGAAGCTGAGGTTCAGAAAGGGTAAGTGAGTTTCCCGAGACACACAGCCTGCCAGTCACAAGGCTGACTCCAGAGTCCACCCTCAGGCGCCACATGACACAGGTCTCCAAAGGTGTTTTGTGAAACGAACCTCAAGAAGGCCTCCAGGGCCAAAGGAACGCAAGAAATGCTGCTGCTTCCATTCTCCTCACAGAGACTCAAAATGTACACGAGCATGGGAGAAGCCCTGAGACATCCCACAGGGAACAAATCTGTTTCATTTTGTTTCAGCCCAAATTTTCCAATTCATTTTTTAAAACTTAGCATTTATTCTTCTCAGCTGTCTTGTCTAGAAATTACCACTCAACCTCGCAGGCATCGTTTTCTGGAACGCACTTTGGGAAGTACCACATTTAGCAGGTCACTTCCTTCCGAGACTCCCTGGAGCTTCTGACCACAGTGGAGTAACAGGTAGGCTCCCCTCCCGTGGCAGTGTTACAGGGCACCTGTAAGAAGGACAGAACAGAGGAACAACTGTTTGCTGATCATTCACAACAAACAGCTCGGGACTGTGATACCCTGGAAGAAAGGACACACGATGAATCCTGTGACTGAAGTGTCCAAGGTGGTGTGACTTGAAGGGGGCTGGTTTCTGCACCCCAGGACTTGACCTCGGGCCCCAAGCTGGGACGTCCTGGGGATGCAGACCCTGAAGAGCCAGAGAGTGGGCGGGCCTGGGGGAGGGGTAGTTCTCCGGGTGTGGGGGCACTGTGACCCCCTCAACCTCCCCTGACTGGCTGAGGCTGCCGCACAGGCTGACAATGGAAACGCTGGCGCAGGAGAAACGCCGCCTCTATTCAGGTGTCTCGCATTTATCTGCAGAGGGGGTGGCGGCAGCTAATTTCGGGATTGGCTTGTCTTTGAATGGGAGTAATTACTAGGAGTTGCCAGTGTTCCAGACTGTTCCTTTGAAGAGGGAGAGGAAGGAAAGAAGAAGGGAGATGTGGGGGGTGGGGCGCGTGGTTCTCGGGGTCTGCTGAGTGCTGCCCCCTGCAGGCGGCGTGGTGAAGTCAGGGATGAGGTCCTGCTGGGGAGCAGGGGGCTGGAATGGGGGATCCCGGGATCCCAGCAGGCAGGCTGAGCCCAGGGGCCCTCAGAGGTCGTGTGTTCTGACCCACTCATTTTACAAAGGGAAAACCGAGGAGCAGAAGCCAGGGCCCCCCAGGCTGGGCCCGGCTAGCCTGCTTGGCGCCAGAGAACCACCCAGCTGGCCTGCACGGTGGTGCCCCCTTCCTTCCCTCGGCCCTGCCAGTCCTTCTGTTTCTTCATAGCAAAACTGCTCTGTGTTGTACTGATTCTGCTCACACCTGCTGGTTCTCTGTGCCTCAGTTTCTCCACTGGCCAGAGGACGTCATCTATGCTAATGATACCAGGATTCAACATCCTTTCATCTGAATTTAAAATTGGGGGGGGGGGACAGTGACACCCTCAGGGTGTCACTTCCCACCTGCTGATGACCCTGGTGTGTTCCCCTGATTACAGGGGCGGGGGCCTCTGGGCTTTTGTGGAGTGGAGTGTTGTAAGGTGCAGATGCAGTCCCTACCCCCCAGGACCCTTCAGGCCCCCAGGGAAGAAGAGACCCACAGCATTATTGGGCCTCACTCCACGGGGGAGGTGGCTTTTCAGTTTTGCAGATGACAGGCTTTTGGAAGAAAAGCAAGCTGTTGGACCAGGGTGGGAAAGAAAATCCCCGCAGGCCAGAGCTGTAGATGGAGACTCACACGATGGGGTTTAATATACACTAGTGAATTAAACATGCAGTGTAAAATAAATCAACAGCTCAGGGACTGAGGAGGCAGACAGGCCCAGCGACAGGTCTGACAGAACTCAGTGCGAACCCGCGAGGTGACACGTCTCTCACGTCACCCGTGCTTCACTGCACATTCTGCACATGTTGGGGAGGACTGGTCCTACAGTTGAGAGTATCTAGCACTGTGTCTGGCACATAGAAGGTGCTGGATAAGCAGCAGGGATGATGATGATGATGGTAAAGGAGATGATGGTGATGATGGTGCTGGTGATGAATGACAATGATGATGAAGATGGTGACAAGGATGTGAATGACGCTGAAATGTTTGTAGGGTTCATGGTGGTGGTGGAGAAGGAATCCCAGCACCAAGCAGGGGGTCACTAAGATTCTCATCAAATGCTGCTTTTAGAGAGGAGTCACTGTGCAGGGATCTTACTCACTGTTGACTGCATCACTCCCTCCTGCACTGTCCAGCCCCGGACTGCTAACGTGCACTGGAGACTCATGAACCACCAGGCTCAGCTCTGGACAGGGAAACCCTGACCTAGCCGAGGTGGACAATGTGCTTCCTGTGCTCTGGAGCCTCGAGGATCATGGAGGAAGAGGACAGTTGGGGGAGGTTCTGCCTTCAGTCTACATCCCCTGGTTTCCCCTGCATTATAACTGCCTAGTCACAGCTGTGACCCTCAGATCAGAAGGAAACCTAGACCCATCATCTAACCAACTCCCCCCATTTACTGCTTGGGAAACTAAGGTCCAGAGGGGAAAGGACTTGCTGGAAGTCACGAAAACCAGGTGTCCTGACATCTAGTTTCAGTCACTTCATAAAGTGGATCTCAGAACCTCCCTGGTGGTGCAAGAGGTTAAAGCACAGCACTGTGAAGCTGCTGCAGAACATGTTTGATTCCCGGCCAGGGAGCTGACCCACAGGGTGCAGCAGACCTCTCCTGCCCCACCCACTACTCACCTCAGCAGTGTGCTTTGTCAATCTGCCTGTTCTGCTCCCCACTCTGTCTCTGGTGAATCTTCCTAATCCCCATCGCCTCTGGGCTGTATCCCAGTTCTTATATGCATAAATAAATAAACCTTTAAAAAAAATAAAGTGGATCTTTTGTACCAGTTTTCAACTGTCACTTGGAGCTCCAAGCTCACCTTTCAACACCTGATCCATCACAGTGGGCTGAATTCCTTTGAGCTTTTCTCTTGACAGTAAGCAGAGCATCGGACTTTCCTAGGAGAGATGGGTACAGGAGGGAGGGTTCCTGCTACTTCCTGCAAAACTTACTTTCCTCTCTATGAGAAGTCTGGCTGTGGGAAGAGCAGAACTGCCTGGCACACACGCGCGCGCGCACACACACACACACACACACACACAAAGCTGTCAAATCACAAGCCTCCTCTTTGGTTGACCCACCATCCACAGTGGCACATGACTAGATGCCACCCCTTAGTTATCTGAGGGCCGCTGAAGTTCCAGCCCTGTGAATTGCATTCTAGGCAGAAGGAAAAAGAAGTAGGGGAAGTGGAAGAGGAAAAGAGCTCTCGCCAGCCTAATAAACTCATACTGAAGAACCTCCCAAGAAGCTACATTCAACACCTCCACTCACATTTTATTGACTGCCCCTGTCTGCAAAGACAACTTGGGACACAAAACCACAATGACAGCCTGGCTTCTTGCTATTAAAGGAGGATCTTGGGCAGACAACCTGCAAGCTTTCCTACTACTGGCAATGAGGTTATTTAAATATAGGCAAAAAGTGCTGGTCCAGCCAGTATGGAAAGCTGTGTAGAGACCCTCAAATTATTGAAAATGGGTCTGCCATTTACCCAAAGGACACAAAAACATTAATTTAAAAGGAAACCTGCTCTCCCATGTTTATTGCAGCACTATTTATAACAGTAAGATATGAAACAAACCAAATGCCCAAAAACAGATGACTGGGTCAAAAAGATGTGGTACATATACACAGTAGAATACTATTTAGCAGTCAAAAAAGATAGGCTCAGGCCATCTGAAGAAACGTGGATGGAGCTGGAAGGGATTGTGTTCAATTAAATAAGTCAGAAGAAAAAGATACCAGCTGATATCACTTGTTGGAGGAATATAGGGAAACTGAACAAAAGAGCAGAAAAAAAGACAAAACTTGTAGGCAACTGAGGCAATGCAGAAAAGGGGGAGGAAAAGGGATCAAGGGATCAAAACAGGGGTGGGAAGGACCCTCCCTGGTGGTGCAACAGGTTAAAGTACAGCACTGTGAAGCTATCTCAACCACTGCAGCATTAGCTCAATCCCCAGCCAGGGAGCTGACCCACATGGCGCAGCAGACCTCTCCTGTCTCACCCACTGCTCCCCTCAGCAGTGTATTCCAGTAGATCCACCTGTTCTGCTCCCCGTTCTGTCTCTGGTGAATCCTCTCACCCCCCACACCTCTGGCTTGCACCCCGGTTCTTACATGCATAAATAAATAAATCTTTTAAAAAAACAAACAGGAAAAAAGTAAATAATAATAAACCTGTCATCTAAAAAAGTAAACTGAGTTCTGTGAGCTGCTCTAGCAACCAAGCAAAGACAAGGAGGTTGCAGAAACCTCAGATTTATAGCCAGACTCAGAAGCACAGGAAGCAGCGGGCTTGCCGTGGCATCTGGAAGGGAGCGTCTCGAGGGGCTGGAGCACTAACCTGTAGGTACTGATGCTCCTGATCTCCAGGGAGATGGTCTCAGAACGAGTTAAACTGTCTGACGCCAGCTACTGCTGCACAAGTGGTTGATGCAGAAAAACCCAGGCAGCTGGCGGCAGAAGGAAAGCAGCATCGTAGCTGATGGGTACACGGGGTAACCCCCACCCTCTGGGGTCTTCTCAGGCCGGTTGAGTCATCAAAACAGCTCCACACAGGCTAAGTTAGCAAAGGCAAAGGCAGCTTCATAACCTGCACACAGGGATTACGCACAGCCTGCCAGGTTGGGGCAGGGAGGGACTCATACCCTGGATGAAGGATAGGGCAAATGGCCCAGGATGCCAAGGAGAGGGGAGAGAACCTGCCCTCGAGAAGAGCTTAATGTTTTCCCTTGACCAGGGGACCGGACCGGATCAGGGAGGGAGCCGCGACTTCCTCCCTCAGGAGAAGGGCAACTGGAGTGAGGAAAGACATCACCCTTACCTTCTCCAAGGCCTTCACAGGGACACACGAGAGTGTTTTTTTCCTTTACATTAAAAATCCAAATGCTCTTCTCCTGGGATTTCTTCCTCTCTGGGTCTATTTAGAATGTGCTTTCTATTCAGACCCACACATATCTTTTGCTCTCCTATTTTATCAGCACTTCCCATTGTGAATTCCTTTCTGAGGGTCTCCCTCTCATCTCGGTTGTTCTGGAACTGAGGGGGTTAATCCTCATGGTTATCAACCATGCAGGGACCACCCACCCCTCCCATAGATATTTGTCTCCCTTTGATGATTTCCTTATGATAGATTGTGGGCCTATAAAAGCAGGAGAATTTTTAAGGCTCTGAAATGTTTTTCCAATTGCACTCCAGAGGCTAGCCTGGGTCCCACTCTTCTCCTGGGCCCCCCTAGCATCCTCACCCCGATTCCTAGGCCTGTCTCCCAGCCCTCTGATGCAGCATGGTCTGTCTGCTCCCTTCAGCCACCTCTGTTTCTCAGAAACACAATGGAAAAGTTTGTGTTCTGAAATATCTAATCATGTATTTATCTCTAAGTAGTTTTAAAAGTCAACATAATTACTATAGTCCCATTAAGTTTAATTTGCAGCAAATTATGCATTTAGCGTGAAGTTGGGTTGCTTGGCTGGATGGAGCCGAGATAGGGTTTGGCTGTTTATGAGGAGCCAACAAAAGCACCGGCTGGTTAAGCCGCATCAGGCCCTTTCAGTGGAGTTTACAACCAGGAGAGGCGCCCGCCTGTGTCCCCAGCAGCTCTGGTTCGCCCTCCCCCACCCCCCACCCCCGTGGGGGCCGTTCTGGGGGGCTGGCCCACCCCCCTCCACAGCCCTCGGCTGCTTCCCTCTGCTCTTCCACCGGGGGGCGCTCGAGAGCCCTGGACCATGAGCCGCCTTGAACTGGGACCCATCACCCCAACTTCACCCCTGTGACCCGTGGGAGGGTGATGGATAAATAGATAGTACCCAGCTTCCCTCTGCTAGTGTCTGAGAGCCAGAGAGTCCACAGTGAGTCGGGGACTAGTATTCAGAGCCCAGCCAGACTCCAAGACCTACCCCAGCCCCATGACCTGCGCCCAGAACTCTAAACCCCCTTAGCTGGGTTAGAACTGGCCCTCTAGCCTGGAATGCCACAGTCACACAGCTGGAGGCCCCTGGTCTACAAGTGGGGCGCAGGTGATGCAGAGAAGGGGCAGGGCAGGGAACACCAAGGTTGCGTCCTGGGTGCAAACTTTGTCCAGGATGCCCACTCTCAGCCCCACGCAAGGGCGGCTGATAGGGACATTCCTACCCTCTGTGGATTCTCGAAGCCCCCCGCCTGAGTACTTGCCGCCTCTTTTCCAGTTAGTGTGGGGCCTAACTGGATCCACAGCATGCCATTCCTCTTGCTTGAGGCTCTGGCTCCAGATCTCCTGTCTTCTTGCCACCAGCTGGACCTCCTTGCCACCAAAATTCTCAGGAAGAGAAAGGAGAACAGAGGACAGTCAATAATGCCGGTGGGGCGGGGAAGCCTGGCCCAGAACATAAGCCCCAGCCCTGGGAGCCGGTAATGACTCTCCTGCAGATGTGTCTCAGCATGAAAGCACCACACGCTGGCAGCAAATCTGCTTCCTGGGACCTGGACGCCATCCCTGGCTCTGTCCTGGGGCTGCTGGGGTAAGATCCCAGTTGTGGATGGAAACTAATGATGTGTGTCTGCCTGCGACCCAAATCTGGGCTTCCCTGGGTCACCTTCAAGTTGAGGGGAGAGAGCGGAAAAAAGTAAAACCTAAGATACCCCAACACCGAAGCTCACTCCCTTACTGCCTAAACTGGGGCTCTGTGAAGGCGCCAGAGGTTCACACATGCGGCTCCTGCTGGACTAGCGTGCAGGACTCCTGTGGGCCAGGGTGTCTGTGCGATTCCGAGGGTTGGAACACGCACGGTGGGTATGTAAATCCCTTACCAGGATGTGTGTGAGACACTCTCCAAGCGTGTGTGTAAACGGTTGTGTGTGTCTGAGAAAGCCGGTCTCGGGCACAGGTGTGAAGGACAAGAACAGCCGTGTGTGTTGGTTTCAAGCTGTGGGTTTGTGGGGAGACTGGCCAGGGGCCTGGAGAGCCCGGCTCTTTGAGATGTGCCTGGCTCCACAGGCCCGACAGGAGGGGGGTCAGTGGATGTGTGCAGGACACGGGGAGATCAGGAGGGGCGAGACAGGCAGCAGCCCCACAGGCCCGGCGCTGAGACCGAAGCCCAGGGACGGCCTCCTCCTCGGCTTCTGAAGGCCCGAGCCATGCGGGGCTTGGGCACTGGGTGCAAGTGAGGCCCAGCAGCCAGCTGAGGCTGTGCCAGCTGTGGTCAGGTTGGCTGGGAGGGTGACCCATGTCCCTGTATGTAGGTCCCCGTCCCCAGGATATGTCAGGGCAGAAGGGCCCACGTTCCCCAGGGACTCGCTTGGGTCCTCGGCTGGGAACTCCATATCTCTCCCAGTGCTCTGGCATTTTGCCCAGTCTACTTTGCCAGATTATTCCCCCATCCATGTTTGTGAGGAAAGAGAGCCATGATTTAGGGCACGGACAGGATGTGCAGTTACAGAGGAAGCGAGGATTTGTCCGGGAGGCCAGCTCACTGTCCGGGGGCGATCCACACTGTGACCCCCGCTCCTGAGAGCCCCTGGATCCCACGATCTGGGGCTGACCCTGGGCACTGATGCCTCCCTGAGGTGGCAGGAGGTGGGGGTGGGCAAGACCACATGCCCTTGTGCCAACAGGTGGAGTTGGCTTTGGGCTTGGAAGAAGAGCTGGGTTCGACCTGCTTGCAGTATAACCTTGGGCAAGTTGCTTTGCCGCTCAGAGGACAGATGTGTCATCTGGGCAGGCATCACGCTGGGCTCTGGGATGTTGGGGCTGTCTGGGAAGCCATATTCTCAGAGAAAAAAATATTCTCCATCTAATTAATCTAATTAGAAGTAATCAAGTTGTGAAGATCTGTGCAGCAGGGTGAGTGATTAGGAAAAATTGCCTCCCTGCAAAGAGTCTAAATTTAATTTTTGTGGCTTCATAATCTAAAAACCAAATAAAATAAAGAAGAGTGGGTCAACTGTCCCACCCACTCTGGGCAAGAGTTTCCCGCGGGGGGCAGAAGAGCATGGGCAGCAGCAGCCCAGAAAGATGAGCAGGAGCACAGCAGACCTGCTGAGATAGCCCCCCCAACCCGGAAGGGGTGCCCCACCTTTGGAACAGCCCCAGAAGAAGGGCCCTTCTTGAACACCCATACCCTGTGGAAATAGCTCATGTGTCCTTGAGTTGCAAAGTATTCTGATGGTCTATTGCAGCAGACCCTTCCCCAAGGGACGAAGAATTTGGGGGAACCTTAGGTGATTATGCCCTGCCTATGTGTGCGGTGTGTCGTGTGTGTTCTAGGGGTGTATTGTTGGGAGAGGAATTGCACTAGCTTCGCTGATTCCTGTCACAGTTGGCTCAAGTGTAATGGGGTGCATGGACAGGACTTCAGGAAAAGCAGCCTGAGGGGCAAATCAAGGGAGCGATGCTTAACCCAAAGGGGGGACTCCCTCATAGCATTTAGTCCCTTTAAAGAGCCCTTAAATCACACTCCCTCCTTCTCCTTCATGACAGACCTTAGGTTATTTCAGGACTTGGGACCTGTTTACTGATACCGGTGCACCACCCAGGCCATCCATCACTTGGAGAAGGGTGGAGCCTGGAGACAGCTATTTTCAGCCCTGCTGAGTCAGCAGAACTGGCCCTTCCATCCACACCCTGTCTCAGCTCATCCCCCAATCTATATGAAGCACATCACTAGAGGCAGAAATACTGGAGTGAGGAGGACTGTAGAAGAGGGTGGGAGGGCATGGAAGGAGGGGCTTCCCTGGCCAGTTTCCAATTGTAAGAGAAGAAAAAACTTTCTTCAGGGGATCTCTCTTCTCTGTTCCTTGAAGAGGAATAGACAAGATACAGCACTAAGAACAATAAATTCCAGAACCCAGAATCCAGAATTGTGTAACCCAGAATCAAGACGGTAGGACCCTAGATCCTGGTGCTATAGATTACAAACTTAGAAGTGTTAAACCTAGAGCCACAGAATCACAAACTTCTAAGTCCAGAAATTCAGAACCCAGAGCCACAGCATCCAGAGCCATGGGGAAAAGCAGTATTAGCAGAACAGGGGTGAACATAGGAATCTAGAACAGAGAATTTAAAAACCCTGAACCCAGAACTTAAAGCCTAGTGGCCAACGTAATCAGCCCAAGAACATTAAAACCTAAGATTTCTTTTCTCTCTGAAATGCCCTCAGCCTCCTCTACCTTCTAAATCCTTCATGCCCCATTCAAATAAATATTCTCTCCCTGATGACATGGTTCTTCCTATTCTAAACTTGTGGCTTCTCTGCACCAGATCATCTCTGATAATTGAAGTTCTGGCATGAAATTTGTCACATCTTATTTTTTATAGAATCCTACAGTGTGTCAAAAGGTCCAGAGAACCTGCTGTGTTTGGGGTCTACAGGTGGAGAGGAATCACAGAGACAAAGGGCCATGTTAGAGGAGACAGCAGGGTTTTAAACATCTCCAGATGTTTAAGCCTTACATCATATGTTATCTTGTATAGATTAACCCCCTAGATTGCTCACAGTCCCTTGAGAATAAGAACTGTCTTTTCCAAGAGAATAGAAGCAGAGGGCTGTAGCTTGGCAATGCTGCTAGTCCAACATTCAACCATTGCAGTTTGTAGTAGGCATGAGTATCACCTGTAGCAAGACAGGTGATATTAAGAGTAATCTGAACATTCTGGGAGGTAAGGAACTGGGGGCAGGATGGGAGGGGGTTGGAGGTGAGGAGATGATTGGAGATGAGGAGAATGGAGAGAAGTTGAATTTTCCTGTATCAGCATCCATGTGGGTTTCAGTACCGTGGACAGATACCCGGGGCACTTACACTAGATGGTTTTTCTGTTCAGATGCCTGGGATCACTCACTTCCCTCTGTCTTCATTCATTACATAATCTTAGGCAAATTCCTTACATTCCCTGCCTTACCTGTTAAATAAAAACAATAAGGGGGCCTACCTTATAGGACTGTGGTGAAGAAAAGCTAGAAATAATGGAAGTACTGAGTTTAGCATATCCCCTGGCACCTAGGTGCTGCTAAATAAATAACCAATAAGGTGAACGACTAATGTTCCTATCTCAAGATCTTTCTATGCAAAATGAGGTTCTTAGACCCATTTCCCATTCTTTAAAATGAAAGCATTTGATTCAGCCATATTATTCTTATATTTTTATTATTTGGTCACTTCTTTAAAATAAAACAAAGTAAGGCTAAGATGTATTTAGGTCCCATAACTGTCCTAGCTTAATTAGGTAAAGAGTTGCTGCTAAAGGAAAATTAGGGACTGGTCCTACCAGGATAGGGATGAACTCTAGATAATCCAAAAAAAAAATTTAAGATGTTCTCACACTTCAGTTCCCCGTTTCTTGGCTGGCATGTGGCCATCTTTCAGATCTCAGCTTAAGAAGTTTCCAGAAAAGACTGTCTTGAACCCTGATCCCAATTACATTCCTCTAATCCTTTTGCCTTACTTTTTAGCTCTTTTATATTCAAATTGGTATATAGGGAATACTGGCAAAAAGAACCAAAGTCAGACATTGGTTAAAATGGTAACGACAGGTTTTATTCAGAAATGAGGAAAAATGAGGCTTTAGTATAGAAATTAGCTCACCTCCATTGTTGAAACCTATCTTTTTTGCACCTAACACAGTGTATAACACAGAGCAGAACCTGGCTTCCTCACTTGTCCAGGAAAAACAATGAACCAACCCAACACTGCCCTACAAGGGAAATTTGGGAAGTCAAATCCAAACTTGGGTCCCAAAAAGCCTTCCTGGGTTGCTCCTCCTTCTTCTCTTCCCTTCTTCCCCTCACTGCCCTTCCTTAGCCTCTCTAGTCCCTACCCTATGCCTTCTCTCCCTCACCCTCATGCTCTCCCCCTTTTTTGTCCCTGTCCCATACTATCTCTTCCCTGCCCCCCTTTAACTAATTAAAGATACTGTGCAATGCATTTCATTTGCATTTGGCTCAAGGGCCAAGGAGGTCTGCCAGCCACGTGTTCATTAAGCAGCTCTGTGTAGAGGGATGCAATGAACCAGTTTTATTACAACCATAGTCTCAGTTCAATCTATGCGACTATTATGTATTCATTGGAAAAAGAACCACAAACCTCAATTTCAAACCTTGAGATGTGGGGGCAGAAGAAGCAAGGCGATCCCAGCTCCAAATCCAGGAAGGATCTAAGCTGCAGAGTTCTCCACTAAAATGGGGAGCAGGGGAGAAGATAAAGCTGGGCCAGGAATGCCTGGACCCCTGTTACTTGCAGTGTGGCCATCACTATGCAGGTCAGAAATCCCTGTCAGCTGTGACCAGATCCAGGACACAGACTCCTGAGGGTGATTGTTGTAAGGTGTCAAGTTATCTGTCCTGCGCACAGCACCCAACAACACCAAGCCCTCTGTGTATGGAATAATTCACTAAGCACATAACAGATGCATTCTGTTACATTCTGTTATGTTATATTTCTGACTTCCTGATAGCCTTTGTTCATTATCTATTTCTTCAGTCACTGTCAGTAAATTGCTGCAATTGTAGTAGTGATGTAATAGCAGCCACCAGCCATTGAGGACTAATTGTGTACTAGATATTGAGTTTAGGGAATTAGTAGATTATCTCATTTAATCTTCACAACTGTTGGGGAAGAAGGTAGTTATTGTTGTTATTCTCTGTGGATAAGGAAATTAAGGTTCAGGAATAAAGCAGCCAGACCAAGACACTGAACCTTAGACAACAAGGTCGGAAGCCTGAAAGATGGGACCCACTATGGCGACACCCAACCTCCTATCTGGAAAGAATTTCCAGGTCATGATGCAGGGGGGGAGGAGTCAGGTGGGAGCTGAATGAGAGAGAGAGAGAAGTAAGGCAGGGAAGGTTCCTAGGACAGAGAACCCAGTGAGAGGAAAATGGAACTCTGAGAATCTGCATAGGCTTTCTCTATGCTGAGCCGATGAGCACCCCCATTTGAGGGAACTATCACACCTGGGGAAAGAGCCTCCTGAAAGGTTGAGATGCCAGTGCAACCTTTCACACAGAGCCAGGAGTAGCGCCCATCCCATTGCCAGGCGGGGAAACCTGATGGTTCACAGGGAATTGAGGGCAATACACAGAAGGATCTTGCCTAGCTGTTGGGAAGTAACTTGCCCTAGATTAAATAGTTTCAGTTCGTTCTAACAATTCTTAAAAGCAAGACCTGAAAAGAATCAAATGATTAATAAGTGACTCAACTACACCCCCAAAATACAGCTTAAGAAATTTTATAGAAATACAAAAATAGCCAGTATCCAAGATAGAATTCATGATGCCTCAGATTCAGATAAAAATTAGCAAACATTCAAAGCAGCGGGAAAGTACAACTCATAATGAGGAAATAAATGAATCAATCAAAACCAACTCAGAAGTGACACAGATGATAGAATTTGCAGACAAGGACTTTAATAGTTATTATAACTGTATTCTGTATGTTTGCAGAATGAAGTAGAGACATGGAAGATGATCAAATGTGGACATTGGGAGGAGGAAGCCACAATGTGTGAGATGAAATATGCACTGGATGGAATTGACAGCAGATTAGAAATTGCAGAAGAAAAGATTAATGAACTTGACACCATCGCAGTAGAAACTATTCAAACTGAAACACAGAGAGAAAAAGGATTTTTTTTTTTTTAATGAGCAGAGTAGCAAAGAATAGTGGAGCAAGTGTAAACTCTCTAATATATCACTGGAGTGCCCAAAAGGGGGAAGAGGACAAAATGAATATTTGAAATAATAATGGCAGATATTTTTCCAACGTGAATGACAGCTATAATCCCACAGATCAAAGGGACTCTGCAAAATTAAGCACAAGAATTATACAGAAACTGCAGGCTTTTTTGTAGAAATTGACAAATCAATGCTAAAATTCTTGTGGAAACACAAAGGATCTGTAATAGCCAAAACAACCTTGGAAAAGAACAAAGTTAAAGGACTAACCCTTTGTGATTTCAAGATTTATTATAAAATCACATAATTAAGACTGTGGTATTGGCATGCAAAGAAATAAATAGATAAGTGGAACAGAATAAAAAGTTCAGAGCTAGAACCACATATATAAAGATAATTGATTTTTGACAAGGACGTAAGGCAGTTCAGTGGAGAATGGATAATCTTTTCATTGAGCGGTGGGGGAACCAATCTATATACATATGCAGAACTGGACTGGCTCCGACCTCACGCCATCTCTGTAAACTTTAAATGAATCATAGCCTAAACACAAACCTTAAAACTGTACCCTTCCGTAAGAAAACATAGGAGAAAACTTTTGTGATCTTAGATGAGGCAAATATTTCTTAGCTGCAACACCAAAAGCAGAATACAATAAAAGAACTACTTCATAAATTGGACTTCATCAAAATTAAACACTACTCTTCCAAAGACACTGCGAGAGAATAAACAGCAAACAGAGCTAAGAGGAAATATTTCTAAATCACATTCAGATAAAAGACTTGTATCCGGGTATGTAACAATTGCAACTCAAAACTAGAAAGATAAATAACCCACTTTATAATTGGACAAAATGCATGAATAGATTTTTCTACAGAGATGGAGAAAAGCCCAATAAGTGCGCGATGTTCAGCGGTTTAGTCAGTGGGTACAGGGGAGCCGCAGCCCAGAGTCTGCGGGAGCTAGAAGGCCTCAGCTGCAAACACCAGCCAGGAGCACCTCCGCCCTGCCCTCCAGCAGTCTGACCCCGCCCAGGCAGAGTCTGGGTCACCTGCCCCAGGGAGACCAGTCCCCACCACACCTACTGATTTGTTAGCTCATTAGCAGAGAAGCAGCCTCACAGCAAATGAACCCCGAATATGTGAACCCCACCGTCCAGGCCAGTGCTGCCAGTGGGACCTAGTTGCTCCCTCTTTATTGTTTAAAGACTTGTTTACTCTGGCCCTCCCTGGTGGCGCAGCGGGTTAAAGCACTGCACTGAGAAGCTAAAGCCGCTTCCGCATGAGTTTGATCCCCGCCTGCCCCAGAGGTGACCACATGGCGCGGCAGACCTCTCCTGACCCGCCCGCTGCTCCCCTCAGCAGTGTACTTCGTCGATCTGCCTGTTCTGCTCCCCACTCTGTCTCTGGTGAAGCCTCTCGCCGCCCCTGAGCCTCTAGCCTGTACCCCAGATCTGTATGCACAAATAAATAAATCTTTAAAAAAAAAAAAAGATTTGTTTACTTATGCATACAAGAACTGGAGTACAGGCCAGAGGTGTCGGGAGTGAGAGGATTCACAAGAGGCAGAGTAGGGAGCAGAACAGGTGGATCTACTAAATTATACAGCGGGTGGGTCCGGAGAGGTCTGCTGTGCCATGTGGGTCAGCTCCCTGGCCGGGGATCAAACTCCTGGTGCAGTGTCAGTGATAGCTTCATAGTGCTTTAACCCATTGCACCACCAGGGAGGGCCCCAAATTGCTCCCTCTCTCAAGCCTTCAAGACAGACAAGCATCTACATCAATTAAGTTCATATGTATAATAGACAGAGAAAGGGGATGGGGGCTCTTGGAGAAAAGCTCAGGGGTTGGGAAAAAAGACCTGGAGGAGGTAACCTGGGCAGGGAGAGGGAGACCTCAAAGGACCAGAGAGGGGAATTCAACTCTCGTGGCCACCTACTATGTGCCACCCTGTCATCCAAGCCTTGGCAGATGTGTCACTGACCCAGTCCCACAGTGTAACCAGACCCGCTTTGCAGATGAGCAAATCAGGCCCAGAGAGGTTCGGTGAACGGCCCCAAGTCACACAGCTTGATTTGGTAGAACAGGGATTCCAAGCCAGACCCCTGGAGAACCCGGAGTCCTTCCTCCTCACAGCCAGATTGTCCAAGTCGGCTCCTCCACCCCAAAACCACCAGGTGACTCCCTGGAAAAGGGAAGCCTCCGTAAACCCAAGCTTCAGGAGGAGGGGCTGAGGCGATCCCTCCAGACAGGCAAACATTCCCCCAGAGTAAGTCACCAGACCTCGCAGTGCCTGTAGGTGCAGACGCTTGTCTGGAAAGTTTGTAAATCAGCCCTTCAACCTGGATCCACAGAACCTGCTGGGAGCGAGTGAGGTAAGAGGCAGGACCAGATGAGGGAAGAACAGCAGCACCACTGGGTCCTGGAGGCCTGAGGGCGGAGGGCGGAGGCACAGGGCGGGCCGAGGGGCCACTGGGCCCACCCGCACCCAGGGCCCACCCGATGCTCCCGGAACTCCTGCCGGCCAACACTGTGGGCCCCAGACCTAGGGACAGCAGCCGCTGCAGCTAAGGGCCCGGCTGATTGCTGCCTGCCCCCACCCCACGCCCCACCCCCATCTCCCTAAGGCTACCTCGCCCAGCTCACACGCACAGCCCTCCCTTAGTGTCTCACCACAGCTCTGGCTGTCTCTGCCCTGGACCCAGGCTGCTCCCCAGCCCTGCCGCACCCCTCCCCTTCTCTCTCCCTGTCCTCCCTCACCCCCTCTCCCCTCCACCCCCCCTACCCCTCCCCGCCAGCTGTGTGACTAGGAACAAGCCCTTCAGCTCTCTGGGCCCCATCTCCTCCTCTGTTGATTCACTGTCTTGTAGGGGCCTGTCCGGGGAGCCTCCTGGTGCCGGGCCTGGTCTGGACCCCGAGGTCACAAGGTGACAGTGACCAGGCCCTGCTCTCTCGGGCATCTGTCTTGGGGGCTGACAGGAGCTACAGGGAGGAGCTAGCTGGTCAGGGGCCAAGAGCTAAGACCAGACAGAGTGGGTGGTGACTCGGGGAACCCCTGCCAGGCTGGCCTCAAGGAGACATGTGACCCCACTCCACCCCATGACACCCACCATGCTGGTCTCCAGACCCAGCCCCCGTGAGGCCCCTCCTAGTGCGGGGACCCCCAAGTCCAAGGCAATGGAGGAGCTGGGACCTGGCACCCCCTACCCCCGGGCCTGCCCAGGCCCAGCCAGGGCTCGGGAGCTGCAGAGGGGAGGTCACCGGGTGTGCGGGTCCCTGGAAGAACCTCCTCGGCTTCCCCTCCCAAGCACTGTCACCTGTTCCAGCAGACTCGTCCTGGGGTTTGGGATCCCAGAGCCCTGGGATCTAAGTGGGACTGGAACCAGATCTTGTCTTCAGAACATTCTGCTCACCCACCAGCCCACAGACGCTGTGTGGGCAGCATCTTCCTCCCTGCAGATGAGAACAGGAATTTTCACTATTATAATTATCACTTGAGACATTGCTTTACTGCTACTGATAAACAAAACGAGAATTGGCTCCATTTGCCTCTCCCTTTGGCTTTAAGTCTGATGGAGTTTCCTGGTACCCCGAGATACAGGGGTTGAGCGGGGGCGGGGGGGAGGGCTCCTGAAAGAGCCTTTATACCAGAAGGGGACTGAGCTAGTGGGTTTGAATGGGGACCTGACACACATCTGGGTACGTGTACGTGTGCCCACATGTGCTCTACATATGTATCATGAAGGAGGGATGGCAGGCACCACAGATGGGGGGTGAGTGACCAGGTAGCAGGGAGGGGAGACAGGGTGCAGGGGCAGCACTGTCCCTGGCTGTTAGCCATAGGACGCTGGAGGCCGGAGGGCTGTGTGCCAGCATCTCCACCTGGTACAGTGACTGTTCCACCTGGTACAGTGACTGTTCCGCCTGCCCTAGACCAGGGAATTAGGTAGGGGACATGGGTGTGCTGGCGGGGGTGGGGGGCAGGAGGAGGGGTGGCAGCATGGAAGGACAGTGATGACCACCAGGCATGGGGTATAATGATGGGTACCAGGGGTCAGGCCCTAGGGCCCAGCGCTAGGCTTACCTGGGTGGGGGCCCAGCTGCCCTTGCTAGAGACCTGTCTCCTCCCTAGAGGGGGTTGTGGACTTCTGCGGTTTGCAGTCCAGACTCTTCTCCAGGTCCCCATATGCCCCAGGGGAAGCACAGGAGCCCCCAGAGCGACCCATGAGGCCCAGCGCTGGAGTTCAGCCTGCAGGAGCCTCAGCCCCAAGGGAGCCGGGAAGGCACAGCCATCCTGAGCGCCTGCTAGGCCGCCCCGGCTCCCTCCTCCCCACCAACTGCCCCGCCCCACTTTACAGAGGAAGGAGGAGACTTGGAGCAAGCGAGGGGTCCCCCAGGGCCATGAGGCAGTGGGTGGGGACATGATGGAGAAGAGGGGCCCCCTGCTATCTCAGGCCCCCTGTTCTCTCGGGCCCCCTTTGTTGACCACTCTGGGGTGGGCGGGGTCCTCCTGCCCCTTCTCCCTCTAGAGAGTGGAGGAGGTACAGAGAGCTCAGTGAAGGCAACTCAGTCTCCATCTGGGGTGCAGATTCCACTCAGGCTTTCCAGTGGGGCCTTAGGTGGGTCCCACCCTCCTCTTAGACTCAGTCTTCTCACCTGTCCAATGGGGAAAGGGTCCCACCCGTGGTCAGCAGGGTCTCAGAGATGGTGCCTGTGGTGAAACACAGGCGTGATCTCTCACAGGACCTTAATGTCTTGCATAACCAGACCCCACTTCACTGGGCTCCCACCATTATGAAGGGCCCGTCTCCTCGTCAGTGATACCTAATGCCGCCACCACCTCTATGCTGGGCCCCCCCCCCTTTTCTCCTATCTCCAGCCCCTGGCCACTCCACCCCTCACTTCACCACCCTGGGTCTTGATCCTGTAATTGTGGAAACAGAAACTTGACTAATTTCCGAGATGAGTAAATGAACCAATGGGAGGCCAGGTGGGCGGCCCCTCTTCCACACCATCACCCATCCTAATGCATCGTCTGACATTTTCAATTTATTTTTCAATTCCTTTACCATCAGAAATGGTGATTAAATTTCCAGCACAAATACCACTTTACCAAACTGAATTAATCACGGGTGAGGGGCAAGCGGGCTGTGTGGCCCCGACCACACCTCAGACATTAACCCCCCCCCCCAGTCCTTGTAGAAGTACAGGGAGGGTGAGGCTCTGGGGGTCCCCTGGCCAGACCCCTTTACTCTCTTTAGCCATTATCCTTCGGGGATCTAGGAGAAGCGCCTCGCCCATGGGCACCCTCCGGTCAAGGTAGGGTGAGGTATCACCACCCTTGTTCCCTGATTTGTGCCAGCCCTGCCAGGGGGGCGTCCAGGGTTTGGCATTTTCTGGGCCACATGTGGAGCAGGAGCCCTGCAAGCACGGGTGGGGGTGACAGGGGTCCTGGAGTGGTGCAGGGGAGGCGGTCAGCTCACAGATGGTGAGAAGAGCAGATGGGGTAACCAGGTGTCTGTCAGGCCGGGGCGTGGTGAGTCACTTTTGCTACTAACTACTAAAAGCACCAGGTCTGAGGTCTCGCAGGTAGTTGAGGGAGACGCAGGAGTTCCTCTTGCACCGTGACTGCCGTCAGCCCAGAACAATCCACAGACCCAGTGGCCTATCCTGACAAACCCAGCCCTGGGGGGCTGTTTGGAGACCCTTCACTGACCAGGTGGTGATGAAGGTGTTACAACAATCCTGACAAGACCCCAACCATGGACAGGATGGGACATGGAGGGGGGGCCGCACGTGACTGGGGAGATGGAAACTTCAGGGAGTGATGGGGGCTGGGAGGAGGGAACATCTGAGCTGGGGCTAAAGGGGGGTGTTCTTCTCCCCCAAAGCCCCAGTTGAGCTGAGAAATCCTGGGGTCCCTTGGTCAGCAGGGTTAAACGAGCTCAGGACACAAAGCTCAGGGCCGCACAGTAGGGTGCAGGGGGGATCCAGCCCCTCATCTGGCCACCCGCCCACTCCCCCACTGTCTGCACTGTCTCCACTCACGTCCCAAACACACCGGCCAGAGATGCCTGTGGTGAGGTCTGCCTCTTCCATGGGGCTTCCCGGGGCTGCTGGGGAGCCCGGAGCCCCTGAGCGTCGCCCTGGGAGCACACCCAGGTCCTGGCCAACTGGCGGTCCCCACATCACAGAGGCCCAAGACCCTGCCAACAGCCCCTCCTGTCAGGAGCTGGGGAGGCCTAATTCATCACGAGGACGACACCTTCGCCAGGCGGCTGCTGCGGACATCCGCACAGGAGATAAAATGTTCGCGTGATCCTGTGTGAGCAGCAATTTCCAAGCAATATGCTTTCCATCTGGTCCTCGGCAAACACCATTTTCCGTGACACTGCCTGAGAGGGCTCTGAGGTGTGGGGTGGTGGGTCCCGTCCGGGCGCCAGCTCTGTGGGTCTCAGGACACAAGGCAGGTCACTCGCGAATTCTGTCACTTCTGCCTTGTTTTCCCCATGTCTGCAAAGCGGCGTAACTGTGAGGGGCTTCACCGGTGAACACCCCACCCGGAACCTTCCATGGCTTCTTGCCCCTCATCACAAGGATCTTGGTCTGTTTCCTAGACACTTGCCTGGGGTATAGTAGGTGCTCAATTAAAGGCCCTACTCACCACAGCTCACCACCACCAAAGCTGGGGCCAGCCTGTGCATAGGCCTACAGGGCCTCTCCTTCGACCCCACTGGTCCTACAAGTGAGACAGGGTGGCAACCACAGCAGCGCCTCTCGGAGTCCAGAGCTAGTGCTGTTCCAGCATTGTCAACGGATGGTCACTTGGTCTCCACAAGTCCCAGGAGACACAGCCATTAGCAAATTCATTACTGATGGTTTAAGTCCCTTGACCCAGGGCCACCCCTACACTTCTAAGGGGTGTCCGGCGAGGCTCAGAGCAGGAGTGACTGTCTGGTCTCTGCCCTCAGCTCCTGTTCATCACCCCTGGAACTCCTGGCACAGCCCTGCAGGGGTCCTGGATAGGGGAGCTCTGACTCTCTCGCATGCTGGCTCCCCAGGAGGGTGAGAGGTTAGGCATCCAGCCAGCAGGACGGCGCCCAGAAGCCCTCCCTGGTGTCTGGACTCCAGCTGCCACACAGTGACTCGCCAGCCAGGTCTCGATCCAGCCACATCCCCAGCAGGCCTGTGGGAGCCTGTCGATGGTGAGGACCAGACCCAGAAGCTCAGCTTCCTTCCACAGTTCCTGGACCTCACCTCAGGGCTCCAGATCCTGTCTGTGGTTCAGTGAATGACAGAAAACTAACTCTGATATTTGCTTCTGAACTTCCAAAGGCCAGAAGACTGGGGTTTGATGGAAAATTCTGGTCCCTGAAAGTGAACTGTGTACCAGGTATACAAAGACTGAGTCACTTCATCGCACCCTCCCAACAGCCATGCTCTGCCCATATTGTAGATGAGGAAACTGAGGCAGAGAGGTCTGGCTCTTGACCCACAGTGGGCATCCATCTGGCCAGGTGCAAAGCAGGTAGTGGCTGGAGCCTGATTATCCTCAGCACTACTCTTTGCCCCCCCCATTCTGCCTGCCTCCCCCAAGAACCCCAGATACTAGGCAGTGACGCCAAGGGCTCCCCACGGCACTGCAGGAGAGAGATCACGCCCGCCCCAGCCCCACGTGGGTCCCGGCTGCTGCTGCTGAAGAGGAGGGAAGGCGATTCCAGGCCGAGCCGCTGTCAGACCGCGCCACTTGGATCCGTAACTGGCTCTATGCTCACGCCGCGCCTGCTCTTGTTCTGCCCATTTTGAAGTGGCCTTTGGCCAAAAGCAATAAAATTGTGACCTGGAAAAGTGAAAAGGGCTTCGGAATGATGAGCCGAGCCCTGGCCTGATGACAAACGGACAAGGAAAGCGCAGGAGGAGGAGGAGAGCAAAGCAGCATTTCCCTTCCTGCCCCTCCCCGAGCTCTGTTAGCCGCTCAGCGCCAGAGCCCTGACCTGTGAGGGGGGCAGGGGGCCCCAGGAGACTGCCCAGCCCCAGAGGGGCCCTCATAGGCCTCACCAGCACCCCAGTCCCACCAACCGGGCACAACAGTGGCCGAGCTGCCAAGGCTCAAATGATCCTCAATATTTGGGTTCCCAGCACCCTGGAATTTTAGGCAACCCATTTGAAGGTAGCCCAATAATCCAGTCCCTCTTGTCCTCATCTCTGGTCTCTGTGGGGGCCCTGCTCTCCCCACCCTCACCGGGCTTCTTCGACACTCATATACAGAAGTTCTAGCTCAGGCTCTGAGCTTCACGGGGGGGGCCAACCTCGCTCCTCTGAGTTCTGAGACGGGCTCACTGTTCGTTAGCCACAAGAAATGCAAGAAGAGAGGAGGGAGGCCGCAGATGCCGACACAACTCATCACCCAGCAGTTTTTTTTTTTTGGACAAAGTGGGACGAGGTAGGTCTAGCTACATCTACCCACCGTGTAGCAGTGACAGAAAGTGAAGAGAAAGATCCTCAAGGAGCTGACCCCCAGGAGCTGTGGACGAGTCAGATCGGCAATGCCTTCTCCATGGGGTGGAGACGACCCCCCACCCCGTCAGTCAGGTACTGTAGTAACGCAGCCCTGTCCCAGGCACATCCACTCAGCACTCTCATCCCAGACACTGCCTCTGGAACGCCCCAGGACTTCTGTTTTGGCTTCTCCATCTGAGGCTTCCTCTCTGCCCACATGCCAGGCAGACAGTTCTCCACCAAGAATGGTGAGGACTTGGAGGACACCCACCCAAGCTCCCTGGCACACTGGTGGGGTCGCTAAAGGTATGTTCTAGGCTGTCTCCCCATGTTGCCCACTGTGGTCAGCCCTGGTTTCTCCCAATTCTAAAATGTTCTTTGGAGTCTACATTTTTGATCCTGCCTGGCCTTGCAGGCCTAGGTGGATGACCGAGGTCCCTCCTCACTATCTGACTTCAGTTTCCTCCTTGCTGAGGATGCCCAGCGGGCAGCTTGCCAGGAAGAGTTGTGACAGTGGATGCCAGGGCCCTCTGTCCAGCATTATACTCAATGGGCATCTATGCTTTGCCCGCCAGTATTATTTCAACAACAGGCCTTCATTTGGGGAGAGACGCAGGGACCCCACTTTCAACCCTCCATCCTTGGTTCTGGGTGAGGCTTCACCGGAGGCCCCAGGAATAGTCCAAACATCATACTGACTTCACCACAGTATCAGGCAGGCGTAGACACATGGGCCTAGAAAAGTCCACACCCTCAAGTCACCTCTCAAAACTGAATGTCTGCTGCTTACCCAGGAGACACCATCTCAGCTCCTCCTCCCTATATCTTTTGGTGCTGTTCTCTATTTTCTGCAGACATCCCCCAATATCCCACTTTGTCACATCATAAGCTCTGATTTTGTTGACAAAACCTAATCTGAGATGTGACTGATGCCACCAAAATAATTTGTTAAAATAACAAATTTTGATTTTGTAAAAATGGCAAATGTATAGTGTAAGACATTCAAGCAATACTGATTCATACAAAAAAAATAAGTTCAATGATTAATCTCATTTTAGGCACCTCTCCATGCACATAGGTAGTTAGAAAGATAGATGCAGAAAGATGAAATTATATAGGCTTTCTAAAATAGACATTAAATGTAATTTTACTTAAATTTAACAGACAAAATATCGAGGCTAACCTGAAATAAGTGTTAACCTCAGATAAGTGTTATCTCAAAAGAAATGTATTTTTCCTAAAAATACTTTTATAGTTAAGAAGAAAGCTTACAAAATATTAAGAGGGTCATGGTTTTTTTTTTAACTGTATGTTTTTATTTTAGACTAAATGTATTGGCTCCCTGGTAATAAAGGTTAGTGAATTAGCACACTTATACTGTTCCTTAAATCATTATTATTACCTTGTCAGGGTTTATAACATTTCATGCTGTTTTGGAAGCACAATTCTCAAGACAATTTAAAGTGGGTTCTGTGTTTAAATCGAATCAGTTCTTAATCCATTCCTCCCTTCATGCTTTCCCTCCTTTCAACAGTTTTAATTTTTAACCATGTCTTCACCTTTTCTTTTTGTACTTTTTTCATTGCAAATTTTGGTGAAGAAATTTTTTTCTGGAAAGACTCATGGATGTTTTCTGAACTCTGCATTCTAGAGGAAAGAGTCTTCACCTTTCTTGGCTGGGTATAAAATTCAGGAGTTGTGTTCTGTTTTCCTCAGGACCTTGTCAACATCACTCTGCTAGCTTCTACCATTGCTACAGAGGTCATTGTGCCAATCTTACTTCCCCTACATGAAACAGTTTCTCCTAGTTGAACAGATGAATCTTTTCCTTTTGAAGCTCAATTATTTCACTCAGCTTTTTTTATCATTTATATTTCTTCAGCAATTTTTCCTGGACGAGCACGTGTCTTTTAGACCAGCAGATTGCTATCTTTATTTCAATTCTTAACTTTTGTCTTTCTTGCCTCTCACTACTCTGATCTCAGACCCCAGAAAAGGGTGTTCTTTTCTATTTAACGTTGCATGAGTTTCTATAGCTTTTCCACAATGTCCTTATTGTAGCTAAGTCATACTTTATTTGCTGTGTGTGACTAATGTAGTTTTAATCTCTTCTGTTTCTTTTCTTTTTTTCCTCTCAATTTCATTCCTTAGAACAGGCAGCTTGATTTTTATTTCATGCTGTTATTTCATAATCACTTCTTTCAATCCTCATATTTCTCACTCAAGTCTTTTTTTTAAAAGACTTATTTATTTATGAATACAGAAATGGTGTACAAGCCAGAGGTACAGGGGCAGTGAGATGATTCATCAGAGACACAGTGGGAAGCAGAACAGGCAGACTGATGAAGTACACTGCTGAGGGGAGCAGCAGGTGGGTCAGGAGAGGTCTGCCGTGCCTTGTGGGTCACCTCCAGGGCCAGGGATCGAACTCACACTGAAGCGGCTGTGGCCAGCTTGCAGTGCTGTGCCCTTACCCATTGCGCCACCAGGGAGGGCCCTCATTCAAGTCTTTTTAAGAAGTCATTGTGTCACTGAAGTTGACTGAGATGATATAAACCAATTGTTTCTCCTGGTTTCTTTGGGCAATTCCTCTTGGGGATTATTCTCCTCAGCTACCTTTATTTCTGTTCCCTTTCTCCCTTTTCACACATACTTCTGCTGGCTTCTCCTTACTTCATTTCTGGATAGTGCAAGCCCTGTGTGGGAAGGGGTAGGAGGGAGGTTGCAGATTCCATGTGGGTTTGTCTCTAAGACTCTCCACACCCACCATTTCTTTGCTATGGGAACACAGCTCAGTGTTTGATACCCAGTGGTCAGTGTGATGCCAGGAAAGCTTCTGATGAGGCTGTACATGGGTCTCTGTGCTCCAAGCTAAGGATTCTGGATAAGGTTTCTGGGAGGCACCCCATAAAGCCTCTGCTTTCATATCCCAAGACACACTAGCAATGTTTGCATGAATCCTCACTTTTCATTGTGTGCTGGTCTAGACATTTCGGTATTGGGACAGAAAGACCAGAGTTTTTGGTTTGGGACTGTTAGTTCTGATTTCAAAGGGGAAAAAAACCTTCCCCTATATTTCTTTGTTGTTGTTGTTGCCGTTAGTTGATTTTGAGAGAGGAACAGGATTTAACTTTGTGCCATCATTTTTACCTGTGAATTAAATGTTTTCTACCCATTATATCTTCATTTTTTCCCCGTAATAACACTGGTTCACAATGCTACATATGATTTAGGAAAATATGTTCACACCTCCACGGATGTATGCCCTGTTATCTCTCTTAATCCTACCACCAACTCTAACCAGTGAGCAATGATGTGCCACCAAGGTTGGGGAGTGGTGTCGGGGCTGATGACTACAGGACCCGGGCTGGGTGTGGATCAGGTGCATGGACACCATAGGTAAGGGCAGGCAGTGCCTCTGCCTCGGTGGCAAACACTCCTAGGTCTATGACTCAGTCACGGACAAGGATGGAGAAGTGCCACAGTTCTTGCCATGTGTCTACCACAACACTTGACACTAACATGTTTGGTTGATGTCCAATAGTGGATTTTAGGAGGGAAATTAAAAGTCACAAATTGGGCCCTCCCTGGTGGCGCAGCGGATTAAAGCACAGCACTAAGAAGCTTAAGCCACTTCTGCATGAGTTCGATTCCCGCCTGCCCCAGAGGAGATCCACATGGCAAGGCAGATCTCTCCTGACCCTCCCGCTACTCCCCTCAGCAGTGTACTTGTCAGTGGGCCTGTTCTGCTCCCCACTCTGTCTCTGGTGAATCCTCTCACCCTCCACATCTCTGGTCTGTACCCCAGTTCTGTACGAATAAATAAATAAAATTTTAAAAAATAAATAAATAAAAGTCACAAATTGCCTACTTTTTCCTTTTGGTTGTGGGGCTTATAAGAGTGAGTATTTTTCATGTCATGAGTTAATGCCAATATTGAATAAGACTGCAACAAAAACCAGGATTAAATGGCACAATGGGAAGAAAACTTACAGTCTGGTCCCAGGCTCCCAGGGACCAGTGTATGGCTTCAGGCAAGTCCCTTCCTTCCTTCTTTTACTGCCCTTCCTTCCTTCACAGGGATGTAAGGTGATACAGAAGGGATGGTGGAAAAGAGTGTTTGACCTGGAAAATGGGGCTTCCCAGATGAACTGCGCTACCCAATGAGCCAGTTTATAGAAGAGGGCACCAGATTACCATATTGACCTTCCCACCTGGCCCTTCCACATTTCTTCAGCAAACCCTAGAAGGTCACTATCAGTTCCCAGGGAGTTAATGAGTGCAGACCTGCCTCCTAATTTAATGCAAATCCCAGCCCACCTTATTGTGTGGGTGTTTCAGTTCATTTGTACTTTCTTGGTGACACAATCCGTCCTGGTTTCCAACCAAGTTTCTAATCCCTGCAATTTCCATGGTGCTAGTAATTATAAAAAAAAAGAGTCTGAAGCACAGAATGTCTGTACCCTGTCTATGAGATTACACACTTTAATGGAGTTTATTAAATTTGTTTTGCAGTTTCTGAGGAGATTAAACTCACTCCTCAGCTCCAGAGGGCAAAACAAGGACCAGTTCATAGAATCATCCAGAAGGCAGGTTAGAATTCAAAGAGAAGAAGCATTGCCTGAAGGTCAGAGCTGGTCAGCACCAGGCATCCCCTGAGGGGCCAGGAGAAGCTAGCAGCTCACAGAGGCTGGTGTGGTTTCTACTGTGGAGGAAGAACCCAGGATCACGTCTGGATCCATTTCCCATCTTGTACTCCCAGAGGTAGAGAGAGTGAATTTTCTAAGCCTCTGTTTCTGTCTCCTCCTCTGTAAGGTGATGAAGGGTCACCTGGTGCAGAGACTCTCAGCAAGTGCCCTGTTACAGGGCAACCCAGAGCTGAAATGGGTTACCTGATTGTGGATCCTCACCTGTGTGCCTAAAGGGACTTAGAGTAAGACGCAACTGCAGGCACAGACAAAAAGGTTAATAAAGGGCTTATTTACAAAAAAAAAAGGGGGGGGTGAAAAAATGAATAACTCAGGGAAAAGAGAGGGTAAGTTAGTTAATGTGTCTTACCAGTTCCGCTGACCGGGAACCCCAATATCATGCTGAGAGCCAGCAAAAAGCCAATAGTCAAGCCAAGGGCCAAGAGATCAAGTGACCCCCTCTCCCAAGGCCCACATGTCTGGTTTTATACCAAACCTGCTGCCTAATTCCGCCCTCAGGTCCCTCTGGTGATGATGGGATTTGCAGCCAGTGTTTTCATCTCTTTGGTTTGGAGTGGGGGTAGAGTGCACAGAACCTATGTCTGTAGAGTTCATTCAGGGCATCCTTTCCCCCTAACCTATCGATTCCTTATGTTGCATTTTGGGGAGGTGTCCTCCTACTCCTAGTGTCCCCAGGGAGGAGAGGTGTCTTCTCCCCCAGAGCTGGGAGAGTTTGAAGAACAGGACAAGCTCACTCACTGGAAGATGGCCCTTCCATGGCTCGAATAATCTCCCACTGCTAGAGGCAACACCCCAGCTATGGGAAGCCTGTGGGGTTTCAGCATTACCTCTGATGATGCATTTCATGGTCATCTCCACTAACTGTTACAGAAACTGAGGTGGAGAAAAATTAGGTAAATTCCCAAAGGCCACACAGAAAGAGGATTTGAACCTAGGTTCTCAGGGTTCTGCAGATCAAATTCTTGTTCACTGCACTGTTCTTTGGCAATAATGGACAGGACAGTCTTGACTTTAGAAAGAATTTTCCAGGGGCCAGTGTAGGATATTAACTTAGGGACACAAAACCTGAGTCTGGTGATGCTGTCAAAGCTGTGGAGAATGACAGTGGCATCGGTCCTGTCTGTTGGATCTGTGTTAGGGTGGAAGCATTTCTGCAGCACATGTCTTGGCTCAGACATCAACATGTCAAATTCCCAGGTTGACCTTAGACCAAATGGCTAGAAAGATTGCTGTGGGAAGCCGCCAAGGCAGTGGTTTGCAGCACCTATTTCACAGGGGACAAATGTGCTCCTCAGGAATGTTGTTGAGGAAGCCCCAGATGCAGGACAAATGCTAGGAAGGCCTGCCGTAGGGAAGTGACATCATGAAACAGGGTAGTCTGACCAGAAATGGGGCTCTCAGAGGGAATGGCGGGTACCTGCACCCGGCAAGAGGAAGAGGAGACCAGAGGCTTTGTCAGAGCCACACCTGGATAGTTTTCCCTGGTTGCCTCGTGAGGATTCATTGAAAATTCAGAGATAAATTCAGTCATTCATCAGAGGCTTATCTAGTAGCTTCTACAGGCTTGTTATTGCTGGTGCCACAGGGAACAGACAAGGCCCTGCCCACACAGAACTGACATTCCTGGGGCCCCCATCAGTCAAGATAATGAACTCAGACCACACCAGTCACATCCCAGAATCTCAATTAAGTTAACAGGATGAATATTTTCCTCCTCTGTCACATCACAGTAGGGTATGGGTGTTAGCTCTTGGTCTAGAGTTACATGGCACAGGTAGTCTGGGATCACCCTGAGGGGGAGGAGAGGGGCAGAGGGGCACTTAGTGCTGTTCCACCTCAGCCTGGAAGTGACACATGCTACTTCTACCCACAGTCCACTGGTGAGAACGAGGCGCATGGTGAGAACACGGAGCAAGGGAGCTGGGAGGGGCAAGCAGCGAATGTGCTGTTTGGTGAGTAGCAGCTTGGCCACAGTCTCCATCCAGAGCAGCCAAGTTGCCTTTAGTCTCAAATTACCTGTCCAGTGAATTATCAGTTCTCTCCTCACAGAGATTTTCCCAAAGAATTATGCAGCCAACACCCCTTGGGGAGTCCATAACTCTGAGCCACAGGAGAGACTCTGGAGCCCTCAAAGGCAGCCCCACGGGGGATTTACCTCAGCCAGCCTTCACTTTTCCACTGGCTGACACACTACTTGAACACCCTCTAGCTGGATGTGACAGAAAGGGCAGAGAGAAACGAGATTGGTATGAGGCTGGTGTCTCTGAGGAGAGCCTCATTGGGGAGGACCCGATGTAGCTCTGGGTGAGGCGCTTGCTGACAGTGACCCAGCACTGGGTGTGGAGCCTGCATTAAATGTAACAGCCAGCAAGCTGGGAGACATGCCAGGAGACCCTGTCTCCTCACCTGAGGGTGTGAGGCTGCTGAGCAGCCAGGGCAAACCTTTGGGGGTCGGTGGGGGGGTGCTGTGGGAGCCAGGACCTTGGAGGGCAGAGTCATGCCATGCACTGGGGAGGGACCCAGGACAGTAGCCCCCCAGGCTCCTCATTACAGTGGCCCCCAGGGGTGCTGTGCTCTCACACTCGCTACCTCTGGAAGCTATGTAAGGTGTTTGTTTGGCTCATTGGTTTTTGGGGGGTGGGGAAAAGGAAGTCCCTGTCACCCCCACATGTCAGACAAGAAAACAGAGCCCTACCAGGATATGGCCTAAGGTCATACTGCTGGTGTGTGGAGAAGGGGCTGTGCTGGCTTCCACATCACCATCCCTCTCTAGAAACCAGAAAAATGATGAGGCCTGAATTGAGCTGGCAACAGAGTTTTGGAGACTGACACAGATCAGGAAGGCTGAGGCCCAAGTTGATTAACACATTGGCACAGACACTGCCTGAGAGAGTGTGGGCAGGCTGGACCTGCTCATCGCTGCCCACTGGCACCACACTAATGTCCATCTCTCTGCTGTGGCCTGCAGGGTCCAGGCTGCTCTGAACAGAGGGAACACTTGTTAACACAGTGGCCTCACTGTGCTCTCAACTTGACAACTGTGTCTGGGGTTCTGTCAGCTTCTGTCAGGCCTAGTCAGCCATAAAGGTCCCACTCAGGGACCTTTATGGTGACCTATTTAGTTTGCTGCTATCTTTTTCGGCTGATTGTCATCCTGGCCCAACTCTTTCCTCACTTGGGTCTACAGTTGAGAAATGACACCATCTGTTCTCCCAAGCATCTCTGGCCTTGAGAAGACCCAACCTCCAGTGCTGTCACTGAGGTCACCAAGAGAATTCTTCTCAATGCAAGATCACCTCAAACCAGACCATTTTCTTTGACTGGCCTATTTTGGTCATCAGCTGCCTTTAAGCACTCACACCACATTTGAATATCTTATTCTATGACAATATTTCCCACATTTTTTTCCCTGTCACATTTTCTACACTTTGATGAATGATGTGCCTACTTAACTTAAATGATGCTGCATCAAGTATTTCTGCATTCTTCTGAGACAGAAGGTGTATTCTTCTGAGAAATGCCTTCCTCTAGCCTTGGGACCTGTGAATCTGAAGATGGCTGCTGTCTGGTCACCACATGGGGATCAACATGTTCAGGGAAAGATCTATCCCCAACACACTTACAGCAAAGGGTATTTTCAGGCTAAGTTGCTTACTTCTGCCATCCTTTGGCAAAAAAAAATTTAAAAGTTCTAAGGCGGGCCCTCTCTGGTGGTACAGCAGGTTAAAGCACAGCACTAAGAAGCTAAAGCCACTTCAGTATGAGTTCAATCCCTGCCCCGGAGCTGACCCACATGGCACAGCAGACCTCTCCTGACCTGCCTGCTGCTCCCCTCAGCAGTGTATTTGATTTCATCAGTCTACCTATTTTGCTCCCCACTCTGTCTCAGTTTTATCCTCTTACCACCTCTGCACCTCTGGCCTGCACCCCAGTTCTGTATGCATAAATAAATACATCTTTTAAAAGAAAAAAAAAGGCTCTAAAGAGAAAGTGTGCGTAGGCAAGACTGAGTGCCTGGTGAAGCTGAGCACTGACATTGACCCAAGCAAACAAGGGACATGGTCAGGGCAGGGCAACAGCCAGCAGGTGATGTCACCAGGGCTTCCGAACCAGCCAGAGCAGCAGGTGAAATGCAGAGTATGTCCTCACTGATTGGTGTCAGTTGCTGTCCAGAATCCCCAGGTACTTTTATAGTTCCGCAGCCCCCCTTGCAGTCCACCACCCCCTTCTTACTCTCTATCAAGTGAAGAGCTCATATCCAGGTAGGGGAGCCTCCTGGACCTTGTCGAGCATTGACAACCTCCAGGCCAATCGTGCCTTTTCTCTACTGTTTGGTAAGCATTTTCAGTTTCTTCCCTGTTCAAGAGAGAGTTTTTGCCTGCTTGAGCCCCATGCCGCCTTTCTCTAGAGTACTGTCTCCTCCATTTTTCTTTGGGAGCTCATCACCGCCACCCTCTAGGTCCCCAATGGAACTCCTAGGTCCTTTTGTGCCCATCCAAGAAATGGCCACAAGACTTAGACCTGACTGATTAGTAATGGAAATATTGCACTTAACCTCAAGTCAAAATAATTATCTTCGCAGTGAGCTAAGCCCAAGTTTTTGGAATTATTGGGCTAGTGAAACTTCCCCTCCTGCTGGGACATTGAGGGACTCCAGGAAGTAGAGTTTATCTGATCACCTGGATCCAGCCATACCTGAGTTCCCTTAGACTTTTCACTCAATAAGATTGTAGTTCCTCTTCTGCATTTTGCTCCCTTATAACAAAAAGTGTTCTGACTGACACAGATATTAACCCCATGAATTGTTCCCAAGAAGTACTTATCTGCAGTCACACACCTGGTCAGACACTGGATTCAAGCCCTAATCCAGCTACTCTAATCTCAATGGACTCTGAGAAAGCTTTAAGAGTTGGACTGAGGGAAGCAAAGCACAGGTCCTGCTCAAGATGCAATTTGCCGGGTCTGAAATCACTCTGCAAGGCAATCCAATTTGAGGTGACCCAAATTGCAGGCAATCTCTACAATTTCCTGGAACCCTCCCCGCTCACCTCCCAGGGCCAAATTGTCCATGGACCATGACAGTTCTGTTATCAGACTTGGCAGGACACAAGCTCCGCTGCTGTGACTGCCCATCCAGATAGGTGGTAAAGTATAGTAGAAAGTAATTTTCCTCCCTCTCAACTCCAGGGGTGCAACTGCCATCAGAACTGTCTGCTGGGGACCCAGAGAGCATCTGGGAGGCCACTGTTGAAATGAACCTTGACAGGTAATCATCCCCCAGAGCAGCAGGTGAGTGGTGATTAGCTCCTGCTGGAAAAAAAATTGGTTTTGTTCCCGCCAGCAACCCCAACTCCTGTCTGGAAGCCGTCTGAACCGGACAGGGGAGGGGAGGCCCCAGGGATCCTCTCTCCAGGATCCAGCACCAACAGGCTCTTCTTGATTGGTCTCTACTGGATTGGGTTGAAGGGTAAAGGTCAAGGTGAAGTTGGACCCGTGAACAGCCCCATCATCTATCGCTCCTGGACAGTGATCCCCTTGAGGATGGAAAGTATCTCATTCCACATTGGCTCTTCAAGACCTAGCCCAGTGCCATCACCTAGGGGTGCTTTGTTATAGCCTTTTTGAATGATTAAGTAAATAAAAAGGTTACAGAACTAAGAGGTCTTCATTTCACAAGTGGGGAAACTGAGGACTACAGAGAATGTACAGCTGCTTACTTGTGGTCTAGATTCTGGAACAGCACCCTCTTCAAAGCAAGCAGGTGGAGGGTCATGTGGGCCACTTTGCCCAGCATTTGCCCTGGCACAATCTCTGGTCCTGCTTCCTCCCACTCTCAAAAGTGGTCCCCTTTGGGCAGCTTTTCATGGTCACCAAGGAGATGGTCTCTGGGGAGGGAAGTTTCTCACCACTGACTGGTGACAAATGCTTGGTGTCACTTCCCTTCATTTAATCCTCAGCACCTCGCCCCAGTCTATGTGACTTCCCACGCTCCTGCAGCTTCCAGCGGCTAACAGATGCCGCATGACAAAGATGTCCCAAGACTAAATCAGTTTCAGAAAGACTGAGTTAAGCCTCAAAAAGGCGGTTTTCTCCTACAGCGTTTCTTGGGGTCCCGCCCGAGCTAACCTGAGCACAGGAAGAGTGAAAACACTCTCCCAACACCACATCCGAGGAAGGAGCCAGTGTGGGATAAATCTTTGTGCCACTTCCCTTAACTTTATTCCTCTACCCAGGCAGGTATTGCCTGCTTCAGAGTGTTAGTGACTTAGCAGAAAGAAAAAACATGTAAGCATTTTATGATGCTAAAGAGAAGCTCAGAATAGATGGCTTTTTGCTTGGCCAAGCAAAGCAAGGGTTTCTGATTATGCAAACCTGAGGCTTACTAATCTTAGTGTGGGGTGGAGGTGGAGACAGAACAGACATAGGGAGGAGATGGATAAAATATAGCGGGAATAGGAAGCCAGAAGAAACGGTGATCGGGAGACGCTCCACTCTAGGGAGTTTGTGGACTTCTGAAGTTCTCTAGACTGCACCATGCACGAGAAGGGGCTCAGTTTGCCAAATGACCAAGAAAAGGGTGACACCAGCAATCTGCACAGCTTCAGGCAGCCCAAGTGGAAAACTCTAAGGGGCTTCTGTGATTCTGAGTCTGCAGGGTTTTTCCAACCCATCTTTCCATTCCTGCCTCAGCCACCTGCCCTCCCAGAGCACTGAACAAGTAGGGCGTGGTGACCTATTTCTCTGACCTCAGCGTGGTCACATGCCTTGCCTTGGCCAGCTTTCTCGGATGTGGTGTTGGGAGAGTATTTTCACTCTTCCTTGTGGCTCAGGTTAGCTCCGTTGGAGAGAGAAAGCCATCTTTTTGAGGCTTAACTCAGTCTTTCTGAAACTAACCAGAGCTGGTCTTGGGACATCTTTGTCATGCGGCATCTGTTAGCCGCTGGAAGCTCCAGGAGCCTGGGAAGTCACATAGACTGGGGCGAGGTGCTGAGGATTAAATGAAGGGAGGTGACTGAAAGCATTTGGCACCAGTCAATGGTGAGTCCCTTCCCTTCCCAGAGACCATCTCCTTGGTGACCCTGAAAAGCTGTCCAAAGGAGGCCACTTTTGAGAGTGGGAGGAAGTAGGACCAAAGATTATGCCAGGGCAGTTCCAAACTCAGGCCTCAAGAAGGGGGCCCTTGAGAGTCAGAGTGTGAGAGAAAAGCACTAGGAAAAGAGTGCTTGAGAAAGTCATCCAGTTTATAAAGCTGTGTGTGAAATCTTGGGAGCCATGCATGTACCAAACTGATGGAGACCATGTGTGAGAGGCTTTGAAAGTTAACTTGTGACATTGTGTATCCTGGGAGAACTGCAATGCCTGCAAAAGAGTCCTGCAGAGCCTTTGAAAATGTAACTGAAATTGAAACCACAGCCCATAGAGGACAGGTGACCTTGTGATCTGGACCTTACCGGATTGACCGCTGCTTAAGAAAAAACAACTGATGTTCTCTACAAAATTTTTAAGAAAATCCAAAGTTTCAAATGTCAAAGATATAATCCAAATTTACCCAATATACAAAGAACCAGAAAAATCTTAACAACTTAAGGGAAAATACTACCAACAGAATATACTATCAACATAAAATGCTGAACTAATCAGACAAAGATTTTTGCAAACAGCAGAGATAGCAGCTATGATAACAATATTCTGTGAAATAAGGGGAAATGCTCATGAAACAAATAGAAAGAGGGCCTCCCTGGTGCCGCAATGGTTAAAGCACAGCACTATGAAGCTATCCGCAGCCGCTGCAGCACAAATTCCATTCCCAGCCAGCGAGCTGACCCACATGGTGCAGCAGACTTCTCATGACCCGCCTGCTGCTCCCCTCAGTAGTGTGTTTTAGTCCATCTGCCTATTCTGCTCCCCTTTCTGTCTCTGGTTAATCCTCTCACCCACCACACCTCTGGCCTATACCCCAGTCTTGGTAGGTATAAATAAATCTTAACAAAAATAAAACTGGAAAGAGGGAATTCTCAGCAGAGCAATGGAAACTTAAAAAAAGAAAGAAAGAACTAAATGGTATTAGTTAGCCTTTAAAAAGTGAAATTCTGAGACAAGCTACAATACAGATGAAGCTTGAGGACATTACGCTAAGTGGGGAAAATACACGAAGTGTTTCAAAAGGCAAATCTGATAATCCCACTTATATGAAATACTTAGAGTAGTGAAATCATAGAGAGAGCAGGGGCTGAGGGAGGAGAAATGGAAGTTACGATGCAATGGATATAGTTGGAAAAGTTGGAAAGGTGGCTATGGTGATGGCACAGGGTGATTTGGTGATGGGAAGCCCCCAGGGATTACAACTGAGATGAAAAAAAAATGCATAAAATGATGCAAAAATAAACTAATATATAAAAAAAAGTTGGAAAGGTGGATGGTAATGGTGGTTGTACAAAATTAAGAATGTAGTTAATACCACTGAAGTATATACTTAAAAATGTTTAAGATATCATGTATACTTTGCCACAAAAATATATTTAAGCACACCAAATGGAAATTTTAGATCTGAAAACAGTAACATGTGATATTTAAAGTTTTGTGGATGGGCTCGATAAAGAAATGGATATGACAGAGAAATGAGTCCATGCACATGGGAATAGAGCAATAGAAATCACTCAGTCCGAACAACACTTAGGGAGGAAATGGAAAACTAAGAAAGACAGCTTCAGGAAACTGTGCAACAATATCTAAAGTTCTGACTTTTGTGTTTTGGAGTCCCAAAAGGACAGAAGATAGAGAGTGGTGCAGAAAAAGTACTTGGAAAAAATAATAGATATAAACTTTTCAAATTTCTAGAAAGACATAATTTTATGATTCAAGCAAACTCCAAATAGGATCAACACAAAGGAAAGCATGCCTAGATATGTCATAAGCAAATCACTGGAAACCAAAAAGAAAGAAAATGTCTTGAAAGCAGCCATAGAAAAATAATATAAAAAAGAAAAAGAAAAACAATATATTATTCCTATGGGAGAAAAGTCATCCAAAAGACAATGGATCTCTAACCAGAATCCATAGAGCCAGAAGACAGTGGAACATTTTTAAAGCATTGCTAGAGAACAGCTGTCATACCAGTATTCTATATCTAATGGGAAATACCCTTCAGAATTGAAGACAAAATAAAGACATTTTTGGATGAAGAAAAACTAAGAGTTTGTCACCAGCAGTTCTGCTTTAAAAGAATCGCTAAAGGAAAGGAAATTATTCAGATAGAAGGGAAATGGTACTAGTGAGAAACTGGAACTTCAAGAGTAAAGAACAGAATTCGTAAACATCTGAGGAAAAAAAATAGATGATTTTTCTCCCTTTTGTTACTTAAAATAAGATGACAGTTGAAAGTAAAACTTGTAATATAATCAAATGAGGTTTTTCAATGTATATTCATATAAAACAGACAATTATAACACAAAGAAAGGAGAGTAGAGGATTACTGGGATTGTAAAGTTTCTAAATTTCATTTTCAAAAGAACTTTGAGAATAAATAGTAAATGTTAAAAGTTTGTTCATTGTATGTTAGTATGTATATTGTAATCCCTGAAAACTGAAAAAGGAAAAGTCTCAAGCCTTTCTCTATGTGTCCATGTCAATAAAGTAGAAAAAAGAAGAGAAACATACTGAGAGTCAGAAGAAGAAAGGAGTTAAGAGCAGAAATTAGCAAAATTTAAAACAAAACAGAAGAGGAAAATGATAAACTCAAACCTAAAACCAAAAACAGGGATTTCACTATTGGCCCCCACAGATATTAAAATGAGAATAGGGCAGCAGGTTAAAGAGCAGCACTGTGAAGCCAGCCGCAGCCACCCCAGTGGGAGTTCAGTTCCAGGCCAGGAGGTGACCCACATAGCACAGCAGACCTCTCCTGTCTCCCCGCTGCTCCCCTCAGCAGTGTGCTTCTTCGATCTGCCTGTTCTGCTCCCTACTCTGTCTCTGGTGAATCCTCTCACCACCCCTGCACCTCTGGCCTATATAAATTCTGGATGCATAAATAAATAAAATCTTTTTTAAAGTAAATAAATAAATGAGAATAAATTAACATTATGAACAACTCTGAATCCATAAAATTGACAACGTAAATGAAGTAGACCAATTTCTTGACAGATACAAACTACCAAAACTCACTCAAGAAGAAATTGATTATCTGGATAGACCTATATCTCTATTAAGAAATTAAATTTGCAGTTAGAAGACCTTCCAGAAAAGAAAATTTCAGGCACAGATGGTTTCACTGGAAAATTCTACCAACACTTAAAGGACATAATAACACCACTTCTACACAATCGCTTCCAGAATGTAGACAAGGAGGGAACATTTCCAAACACATTTTAGAAGGTCAATAGCACCATGGTGAGAAAATCAGACGATGGCCAACGAAGAAGAGAAAACTAAAGATTAATATTCCGTATAAGTGTAGGTGCAAAAATCCTCCCCAAAATTTAGCAAGTCAAATCCAAGCACAAATAACAAGAATAGAACATAATGGCCACTTTTGTTTATTCCAGGCATAAAGACTGATCAAAATTCAAGAATCAATCAATGTAATCCATCTCATCAAGGCTAAGGAAGAAAAAACAACACATGTTCATCTTGATAGATGCAGAAAAGACATTTGACAAAATTCAATATCTGCTTGAGATTTTTAAAAAGATTCTTAACAAATTAGGAGTAAAAATTTGTGAACCTAGTAAAGGACAGAGCACAACATCACACTTGATTTGAAACGCTGAAGGCATTTCTACTCAGGCAGGGGCAGGCAAGGGCGGCCATTCTAGCCTTTCCTACTCATCATTCCCATTCATCGCTCATGAAAGCCCTTGCCAGCATGGTAAAGGGAAGGGGCAGAGACATCAGACTGGACCATTTCACAGTGTGCTCATATGCCAAAACATCAAACAGTACACCTTCTATATACACAAATCTTGACAATTACACCCCCAAAAAAGCAATCGGAAAAAAACATATAAATGTGTTTTTATAGGTGACATGAAGATCTCAAAGAATGTAAAATAAATGGCTCTTAGAACTAAGAAGTTCCAGTAAGGTTACAGGCTACAAATCAAGACACAAAAATCCCTGTGCGGTAGAATGAACAACTAGAAGGAAATCAAAAAATATTACAACTTACCATTTATAGTAGCTGAAAATATAGATGTGTTTAGGTAAAGAGATAACAAAATGTGTACAGGATCAATAGGCTGAAGGCTACCGAATAAATGGTAAATCAAAGAAGACCTAAATTAGTGGAGAGACATATCGTACTAATGTATTAGAAGAGTCATTTTTGTTAATGTTAGTCCTTTCCCAAATTAATCTATAGATTTTAAATCTATAAAGATAGAACAAAATATCTGGTTAGATACAGAAAAGCCAATTCTAAAATTTATATGAAAAGAGAAACTGGATTAGTCAGAACAAACTTGTAAAGAACAAAATTCTTAAGGACTCTACCTTACTGATTTTAAGACTTACGATAAAGTTACAGTAATCACATAATATTGGTGAGAGGAAAAATATGCAGAAAAGTGGAAACAGAACAGAATCCAAAAATTAGTCCACACAAATACAGCCAATTGATTTTTGATGAAAGTGTGAAGACGGTCCAATGGGTAAAAGATCACCTTCTTAACAAATGATACCAGAACAGCTGGCTCCCCAAGTGCCAAAAAGTGAACCTCAAAACATCCCTCACGCGTTACATAAAAATTAATTCAAAATAGATCAGAGACATCAATGTAAAAATATAACCCTATAAACATCAGAAGAAAACAGAAGAGAAAATCCTTGTGAGCTGCGTTTGTTTTTAGCTGTGACATCAACAACATAATCCATCAAAGAAAAACTTGATTAACTGGATTTCAACAAAATTAAAACTTTTGTTCCAAGAAAAACACAAGTAAGAAAAAACAAGCTACAGATTGGAAGGAAAATCTGCAAATCGCATATCCTGCAAAGAACTTGTATTCAGAATATTTAAAGAACTCTCAACAAGCAACAATGTGAAACAACCCACCCAGTGGAAAGATAGGCAAGTAGATCTGAACCGAAGCTTCCCCCAAGCCATACAGATGAAAAATAAACCCCGAAAGGATGGACATCATTAGCGGCTTGATGCCTGTAACTAGGGCAACGTAAGCTAAACAGAGCAGGGCCTCCCTGATGGTGCAAGGGTTCAAGCTGCAGCACCCCTAGCCAGGGCAGCAGGAGTTCGATTCCTGGCCAGGGAGGTGACCCACGTAGCACGGCAGACCTCTCCTGTCTCGCCCGCTGCTCCCCTCAGCAGTATATTTCAGTACATCTGCCTGTTCTGCTCCCCACTCTGTCTCTGGTGAACCCTCTCACGCCCTGCGCCCCAGTCCCTGGATACATAAAAATAAAACCACAGCAAATACTACTGTCCCTCAATTAGAGTAGCTATCAACTTCTTGAAAAAAATGGCGACACGGAGTGCGGAGAAGGAATGAGAGGAGTGAAACCACTCCCACGGTGCTGAGTGGGGTACAGTCCCTCTGGAAAACAGACATGGCGTTTCTAGGAAGCTGAACATCCCTTAGCCACGTGGCCTGACAGTCCCATGCCTATGTATTCACACCGGGGAGATAAAAGCTCCACTTCCTACAAACACCTGTACATGGATTTACAATGGCCCCAAACTGGAAATAAGCCCCCACAGATCCCACCTCTGCTGGGGCGCTGGTGTTCCCCATACTCTGCGGCTCCGCTGAGGGCTGCAGTCCCTCCCTGCTCTCACAGGAGGTGAGTCCAGAGCCCTCGGGACAGTGTCCTTGGGACACAAGAGCAGTGTCCTGCGCACTCCAGCTGCACCCCGGGTGGAGTTCACACAGTCCTGTAAACACAGCCCAGCTCTGGTCTTCCGCCTGCACCGCAGGGAGTTCACGCATCCCTCTTTACGGCCAGGTTTCGGCCTCCTCAAACAAAGTCCCCTGACTTGTAGCCCAGGGCGGCTGGACGCACGTGATGCTGTGACCACGCCCGGTTCCCCAGGCAGAGGACCTGGGCCCAGCCCCAGGCTGTGTCTGCCCAGGTGAAGGTGGAGAAACTGGGGCCGGAGAGGTGGCTCAAGCATGGGGTGAGTCCCTGTCGCTGGGTCGCTCAGAGACACCATGAGTCGGGGGCAGGAACGGTCTTTGGACTCTGGTGTTTGTCTTTAAAATGATGCGGCTCTTCTGGAGAAGATCATGCTTCGTGAAACAAGCCAGAAAGGAAAGGAAAAATACTGGATGGTTTCACTCATAGCAGGAGTATGACAGACCAGGTGAGAAAATAATGCTAATGAACATGAACAGCTTATACTAGAGACATTTTATGGGGGTGCAGTGGGGAATGGGATCAAAAGCAGTGGGGGGAGGGAAATGGGGAAATGCACTGGACTGTGGTGATGGCACACGGGTGATGTGGTGATGGGAAGCCCACGGGGATTACAATTGAGATGGAAAAAAAATGTACAAAATGATGTAAAAATAAACGATTTTATATATATATATATATATATTTTAAGTCTAGAAATATTAAAAAAAAAAATACAGCTCCTGATGCAGCCATCTTGGCCATGGGCCCTGGGCATAGGTGGGCTTTGTGCCTACCATCTCCCTCTGTTGGTACAGACCCCCAGGAGTGAACCCACCCGGGCTGAGAATCCCCAAAGGGCACCATCTCTGCGGGAGAAGGTGCCAGGGGGGAGAAGGTGCCAGGGGAGGGTGGGGCCACCCCACCTGCCACCAGAGCTCAGGAGAATTAGGCTGCGGGAGGAGAGGGTACAGCAGCATCTGCCAGAACTTATGTCCCGTAAGTGTGACTGTCCCCACATAGCAGCGCCTCAAGGCAGAGACCGCCGAGGGGGGCAGGGGGGGAGAGGTGGCCAGAGCTTCAGAGTCAGGTGAGGCTCATCTGCATCTCAGGTTTTAGAACCAGATGCCCAGGTGGCCTGGAGCAATGACTGGCCCTGAAGGTCACCAGGAACAGTAAGCATCCGCACATGTGAGCAACTTAAAGGCACTATCATTGAGTCTGGCCCTTCATGCTGGTCCTTCCTGAGGGACCCACCCACCTCCTCTGCCTTCACCCCTCACTCACTCGCATAACCCACCACCTCCCCAGCTACTAGGGCTTGTGAGCCCTGCTGTCCTGGGACAGGAGGAGAAAAGAGGCAGGATTCAGAAATGGGTCTGGGGCTCCCTGGTGGCGCAAGGGGTTAAGTCTCAACACTATCAAGCTTTGGCCAGCTACTGTGGCATAAGTTCGATCCCCAGCCAGGGAGCTGATCCACATGTCACAGCAGACCTCTCCTGTCTCGCCCATGCTCCCCTCAGCAGTGTATTTCAGTACATCTGCCTGTTCTGCTCCCCACTCTGTCTCTGGTGAATCCTCTCACCCCTGGCAGCTCTGGCCTGCATCCCAGCTCTTATATGCACAAATAAATAAAATATGTCTTTACCCAAAAAAAGAAAAGAAAGAAGGCCCTCCTTGGTGGCACAATGGGTTAAAGCGCAGCACTATGAAGCTATTGCAGCCACTGCAACACGAGTTCGATTCCAGGCCAGGGAAGGGACCCACACAGCGCAGCAGACCAGTCCTGAACCTGCCACACTCCCCTCAGCAGTGTGTTTCAGTACATCTGCCTGTCCTGTTCCCCACTCTGTCGCTGGTGGGTCCTCTCACCCCCTGCACCTCTGGCCTGCACCCCAATTCTATATGCATAAATAAATCTTAAAAAAAATAAAAAACAAAAGAAAGAAAGAAATGGGCCTAGAAAATTCTCTGTGAGATCCAGGCTAGATGCTGCCCTGAGGGTGCATGGGAAACTGCCCCTGGGTGTCCTTACCAACCCTTGCATTTGCCTGCAGCTCTCCCCATAATGTAGAGAATGGTCTATAGAAAGACTCAGATGCTGGAGAACCCCAAGAATAACAGGGGCACAGCGATGTGCCCCTAGGACAACACCTCCCAGTTCCTCACCGAAGCCTCTCCAGGCAGCTGGCTACTCCCCCAGGCAACACCCAGGTCTTCACTGAGCTGCCCCCAGGAGCTCCAGGTCACCAACAGGACAGAGCCCACAGCCACCAGGTCCCGAGGACGCTGTCGGTGGAGCCTCGCGGGGGGCGGGGTGAAATGAGTGGAAGAGAGAAAGATTGATTTTCAGATTATCTCCCAATCCATAGTTGTCAAGGAAGAAAAAAGACCTAAACAATCGTGAAATTAAATCAAATGAGTTTCTGGATGCTGAGTGGTTTCTCTCCCGCCCACGGCCCCTCCTCCGTCCCCAGGGAGGGATGATGAACGCGCGGCCCGCTGACCATCTCTGCAGGCGGCAGGGCCCGTTGCGCTGATACCCGTGGCTGGCTCTGTGCTTGGTGCCAGGATCCGAGCGCGTGTGGGCAAACAGCTGGCCTCCCCGTGGGCCTGCTGCAGTCGGAGCGGCAGCCAGAAGCAGCCGCCTGGGACCACACGCTGGGCGGGGGGTGCCCGAGCTCCGTGGGAGTCGGGTGGACAAGGACTTCCCGGAGAAGGCAGAGGTGGGCACTTGGGGGAGCAGCCAGCCAGGCCAGCGCAGGCCAGAGAATCAGGGAGACCGGCGTGAACAGCCTCAGGGTCTGGACTTTGTTCTCAGAGGAGTGGAGAATCAAGAGACCTTTCCATCAGGAAGGTGACGTGAGGAGACTCAAGGGGGAGCATCAGTCTGTTGCTGTGAGGAGAGAGGACCGGATGGGGAGCACTCCACGGGGTGGAAGTGCAGACAGAGACAGAGGCCTGAATCCGGCTCAGCAAACTCCTAGCACTGCAGGGCAGAGGGAAATCTCTGCTTACGCAGGGCCTCCCCTCCAAAGTCTTCTCAAGGAGCTCACCCCAACACCCCACTTAAAGCTGAAGATCCTGGTGGCACAGCGGGTTAGGGCACAGCACTGCAAGCGAGCTGTAGCCGCTTCGGTGCAGGCTGGATCCCCATGCCTGGAGGTGACGCTCAAGGCGCGGCAGACCCCTCCTGTCTCACCTGCTGCCCCCCTCAGCAGTGTGCTTCATCGGTCGGCCTGTTCTGCTCCCCACTCTGTCTCGGGTGAATCCTCTCACCACCCTTGAAACTCTGGCCTGTACCCCAGTTCTGTGTGCATGGACGAATAAATCTTTAAAAAAAAAAAAAGCTGCTGACCCTGAAGAGGGGGTGCAAAGGACTATGGCGGCTTGGGTGCCTGGATGGTGGGTGCACTGTGGTGGCGCACACCTGAAGCGCGTGACCCTGTCTCACATCACATACAGCATTATACACCAGTGTTGCCCCAATTTAAAAAAAAAAAAATGTAAGAAAAATAAAGACACGCCCCCCCACATCCTGCTTATATCATTTTCCAACATACAATATGATTGACTTACTGCACTGATTGTCTATAACACGCGCACAGTGTGTAGATATTGTCAGCCCACGTTAAGGCTCAGACCCCACATTAAGGCTTTGGGAAGAAACTGGCTGAGGATATACAGGACATGGTAGATTCACGGTGCCAAGATTGAGATAATCTCTACTGTCGCCCCAGGTAAGTGTAACTGAGGTAAGAGCTCTGACTCACCCACGCCAGAGGCGCCCCAGCCCCTGGAGCCACCCACTGTTTGAGCTTGGGTGCCCTGCTCCAAAGCCCAGAAACCTGCATGCTCTCCAGGTGACTTGTTCCATTTGGCCATCACAGCCAGAGAGCCCAGGGCCTGCTCCCAAAGGCGCTGACCACCGAGGGTCAAAGCAGTCCAGATGGGGGGTCTCTCCCAGGACAGCTGGCCAGTAAGCCCACAGTGTGTTTCCAGCCACAGCCTCTCTGTCCTACAGACCACCATGGGGAGACTGAGGCAGTCCCCCTCAATCTTTTCCCTTGTTACTGGCCTGGAAAGCAGAACTGGGGTCCTGGAATTTCAAGTGAACTCCATCCCAGCTCCTTATCCATGTCAGGGGGCAGGAATGAGGAGACACAGACACACAGGCTCTGTGCTTGAGCTTGGTGCCCTGCTCCAAAGCCCAGGTACCTCCATCCTCTCCAGATGACCTGTTCCCACAGGGGTTCCCACAGGACCCATGGACTGGGCTGGGAAGGAGGAAGGACAGGCTTGCACCTTCGCTTCCCTGCACAGATAGAAAATGAAACTGACAGCAGCTCACTCAGATGTTTGGCCTCAGTCAGACCGGAGGCCGCTGTGTCTGTTCAGCTGTGGCTTCTCCCTGGCTGCACCCAGTTACTTTAGCTCCCCATGTTACTTTTGTTGAGTTGAGAGAAGGAGGTCCTTGTATTTCAAGTGAACTCCATGCCTGTCCCTTCTCCATGGCTGGGGGCAAGGAACGAGAGGACACAGAAGAAGTCCTATATCCTGACCCAGCCCCAGGGTCAGCGAAAACCAGAGGGGTCATCTATGTGCTTAGAAACCAGACAGATGAAAGGCACACTGCCATTTGCAGAGGGATTGTTTGTCTTACCTCTGCTCGCAAATCTGTGCCCAGGGGCAGCGTTGTGATGTCAAGGAAACTGAGACTCAGAGGCCACCGACATCTGACATGGCCAGGTGGAAGAGGCAGCAGGATCCTCGGGTCAGAGCGACTCTTCTGGTTCCCAGAGGACACCCATAGCCACTTCAGATTCAGCACATTTCCAGGGAAGGGATGTCCAGGGACTTCTGCCCTGCCCAGCCCTGCCCGGGCCAGAAAGCCAGAGCAGGCATCTCCCAGGGATATGAGTGTCTATGCCAACGACACAGTCACAAACGAGGGACTCAGGTGACGTGGCCCTTCTTGGGATAATCTGGAATAGCACGCCAGCTGGCTGCTGTAAATGTCACGTTGCTGGTGATCCACAGCAGCAGGACAGCCCCTGGGACTAGCACCAGCTCACGGCCAGGATCCGGTCAGCACTAAAAGGTCCAGGTCTTTCTCCGTCTCAGTGATCAGTCCCTCTAGTAGGGACATGGGTAAGACGTGGCCTATGTACCAGGTCTGGCCCTAATCCACCTTTGCTGGTCTATATCCTGGGGCCAGTTCCAGTACTGATGGAGGATAAGACCCTCCCAAACAGAAGGCTGTCCAGTGCAGCCTCTGCCCTGGCGGGGGGCAGCAGTCCTCTGCCCACGGTGCCTGTGCAGGTGTCCTTCCCACCCCCTCTCTCCCTCTGCAGGGCTGCAGCCCCCTGCCTGTTCATGGCCTGCACCTGCCCAGACTTCTCTGCACTGACCTCCCTCAGCAGAGGCCGCTCTCCTCAGGCCGTCTGCCTGCAGCCACACAGGCCTCTCCCAGCAAGCCTGTCTCTCTCGGGGCAGCTCTCCTGCCTCTTTGTATCTGTGCAAGTTCCTTTGTTCTTCCCTCCCTTTATAATGAATCTGCCCTGTTGGACGTAACTAACTAACGCCTCTGTGTTGTGGAGAAACTCGCTGGTACTGTTGAAAGGGGAGCTCTGGTGAGACCTTCCCAGAGTGGACCCAAGGACCCCACTCACCGAGCCCAGCAACTCCAAGAGTCCATCAGTACCGATACTACTTCTCTATCAGTCAGGTTCCAGATAGAAGAAAGGCTCACAGAGTGACTTACCAGGGAAAGGCACCATCCACCCATCAGAGGATGAACTACTGAGAAGGAAAGAGAACTCGAAATCAAGCTGAAATCCCCAACATACGGAGCTGAGGCAGCATCCCCAAGGAACAAGCACCTCTGAAGGACCCACTCCCTGCCAGGGCCAGATGCGGGCTCCACTGGAGAGGATGTGGTGAAAAGGTTTGCTGAGGCCGGCAGACAGGAGAGGGCCCTGCTCGGGCCCACAAACTCACCAAGCTCCGCTCTCTGTCTCTGGAAAACCCTCTGCTGTGCAAGGCGGAGCTAGAGACAGAGGCCTCACGTCACATGAGGACTGGTGCGGGCCGCTTCGAACTTTCAGAGCACATTGACACATAGGGAAGCTGTCCATGTGGTCAAATCTGGCTGTCACCCTCACGGTCCTCATCACCATCATCTTCTCCCCAGGGGGAGCAAAGTCAGCCTTAGAGAAGTGACCTGCCCAGGGCCACCCCAGGCCACAGGAACAGCAGACTTGGAACGCCAGCTCTCTGGAGCCACCCACAGACCTTGCTCTTTGCACTTAACAGGCAAGAAGTGCGCTGGACCAACAGGGAAACCGAGGCCCAGAGAGTGGAAGCGACAGGCCTGGAGTCTCACAGTGACAGGGCCAGAGTGCAGCCTGGGCTCCAGCTCAGCCTTCTCTGGACAGAAGCCCGGCGGCCACAGATAACCTGGTCACCTGCCTGATGGCCAAGCCCCGGCCACCGTTGCTGGCAGCTCCCGGTCTCCCCCTCCTTGTCTAGTGTTGATTTAACCTGTGGTTTTATGGTTAATCATCTTGTAGTAAATCTCTGCTTTAATCTCCCATTGGGCCACCCAGGCTGTGTTTTTATTAGGAAATAAATAGCACTGGCACTTTGTGCCACACCGCGACCAGCGCGGGAGCCTGGCAGTGGGAGGAGAGGCGGGACAAGCCTGGGGGAGGCTGGAGACGCTGCCGAGGCAGAGAGGTGAGGGAATAATTACAAGACCGCGGTGGGTGGGCACTGTTTGGGCTGGGCACAAAAGCTGTCATAAGATCAACTTTTGCTCCAAAGCTCCAGAAGAGGTTGTAAATGACAGGTCAGCTCAGGGATGCGGACTGGGCTTCCGGGCACCAGAGGCAGCCGAGCCTTCTCTGGGCCTCTAGGTCACTCAGGGTGACCCGTCTACCCAGCATGGGGAAAGTGGACCAGGTCCAGCTCAGAACAAAGCTCCTGGGGCTGAGGGCCAGCTGTGTCCCACCCAGAGTCCACTGTCCCTGGCAGGGAGTCCGAAAGCCTGGGGCCTCAGCCCAGCCTGGAGCCTGACCTCAGACCAGGGTCTTCCTCTCCTGGGGCCTGGGATATTATGATTTAGAACAAGAAATATTTAGTCTTAGTCCATTATTCCTAGTACAAAGCTTCTGAAAGAGCTGAAAACCTTGACATTTCCTAAGGCTAGGTGGGAGTGGAAAGGGTGTCTTTTGTTACGTTAATGATGACTCCTAGATTCACCTGGAAGGGGGCTGGTTATCTGGGGAACCAGGGCAGAATTTTCAGCCCCATCCCTAGGAGTTAGCCATCATCATCCTTATCCATCACCAGGAAGGGAAAGGGGCTGGAGAACAGTTCAGTCAACAGTGGCCAGTGATCTAATCAATCACACGTAAGGCACGAAGCCACCATGAAAGCCAAAAGGCTCGGGAGCTCCAGATATCAGTGCTGGTGGATGGGGTGCTCAGAGAGGGCCTGGAAGCTGGCACTCCTTCCCACACCTTGCCCCGGGCATCTCATCCATCTGGTGGTTCCTGAGTTACATAGCCTTTTAGAGTAAGCCGGTAATCTAATAAGCAAAATGTCTGGGGGGAGTTAAGAACTGAGTTCTTAAACTGTGTGTGATCTGATGCTATCTCCTGGCAAATCATGTCAGAATTGAGTTAACTACTTGGCGGAGTGGGGAAAATTCACAACAGCAGGTCTCGTCTGTAAATTGAAGAACAGACTGGACACCAACATCCTTTGCGGTGTTCTGAGCGCTGGGATCTGTCCCAGGCTGGGCCACTGGCTGAGAGAAGTGCGGGCCATGACTGGGGGTTTACCCAGCTGCCTGCCACCTCACCCTTGCTGCCATTCTGCCATGCCCCTCCCCTTCCTTCCCGTACCTCCGGGGGCCCCATATGGTACTAACCTCATTGCCACCCCCCAGATGCCCGTGGACATATTTCAGTTTGTCTCCATCAGATGCAGAGAACTGAGTCTCTCCCTCCAGATGGCGATGTTTTCTCCTGCTCCAAGCCCTAAACTTAGATGTGTTAAAACTAAAAACCAAAAGCTCCAACTATTCCTTCTCCTAGCTGTCATCCTGCAACCTGTGCTTCAGAAGCAGAGCCATGAAAGAGCCAAAAGCAGTCTTGAAGATATTTTACACCCATGTTCCTAGCTGCATGGTTCCAGTAGCTACGGTGTGAAGCCCAAGTGCCGTCCCACGGGACAGCTGAGAAAGAGAAAATGTGGTTTGTGCTGGAATATTACTTACCCTTAAAAAAGAAAATCCTGGGCCCTCCCTGGTGGCGCAGCGGGTTAAAGCACAGCACTGAGAATCTAAAGCCGCTTCCGCATGAGTTCGATCCCCGCCTGCCCCGGAGGGGCCACATGTCGCTGCAGACCTCTCCTGACCCGCCCGCTGCTCCCCTCAGCAGTGTGCTTCGTTGATCTGCCTGTTCTGCTCCCTGTTCTGTCTCTGGTGAATCCTCTCACCCTCTGTATCTCTGGCCTGTACCCCAGTTCTGTATGAATAAATAAATAAATTTAAAAAAAAAAAAAAAAGAAAATCCTGACACAGCTACAACATGGATGGACTTGGAGACATGCTTTGTGCAACAAATCAGTGACAAAAAAAGACAATTACTATAAGATTCTACTTGCATGAGCTATTTAGAGTAGTCCAAATCAAAGCGACTGAAAGGGTGGGGCTCTCAGGGACTGGGGGAGAGGGAGGGGAAGATATTTAAGGTGACGGTTTCAGATTATGAGATGAGAAGTCTTCTGGAGACAGAACTTGGTGATGGGTGTACAATATAAAGAATGTATTTAAGGCCACTGCACTGCACACCTCAAAATGGTTATGATGGAAATTTTCACGTTGTAAGTATTTTACCACAATAAAAAAATCAGAGCACCGACAAAGCAGCATCAACTAGCAGCAACAGCACCTGTGTCACTTAAGTTCTGGGTACGGCTTTAAGCAATTGGCACGTGGAAATTCATTCACTGCTCACACAAGCCTGTGAGAAAGAAACTATTGTTCCCATTTTACAGATGAGGACACTGAGGCATAAGATGCTTAAATAACTTGTCCAGGGTCACACAGTTTATAATGGCAGAACCAGAACTGGACTCAACACACTGACCCTTGGATCCTAATAATGGCTTGTATTAGTGCCAATCTCCTGGGCTTTTCTTGGATTTCTCTCCTGCAAGTCCAGAGGGGAGCTTTGGGCAGCTGGGTGAGCACACAATTGCACAGGAGGATAAGGGCTGTGGCCCATCAGCTCCCCCAGGGCCCCTCCAGAGTCCCTCCACCCCCTGGGCCAAGGCTATGGGCAGTGAACCATACTCAGCCCTCAAGGAGCCCCAGGCAGCTGAAGAGAGGGGTCCAGCACCCGCACTGAGGAGCTAGTAGGTGCTGGGGCTGGTGCAGAAGCGATTTCGGCATCATCCAGTTAGACCTTGGGTTGAAGACTCCATGACCCTGAAAAGGAAAATCACTGAGGAGTTCGGAGACTTCCTGCTGTTAGTAAAGGGAGTAGCCAGAGTTTTCTGGGATGGAAAAAGTTCCGGAATTTGATCATCCTCCAGGAAGCAGAAGGAAGCTCTGGCTGAGCCCAGCATAGCCAGAGGTCACCCCTTTATCTTGTCCTCAGCAGGGCATGGGCCCCAGTGCTGCTCATCAACCCCAGCAGGGACAGGCTCCCCTCCCTTGCCTGGCCTGTCCCCAGGACCTCCCCAACTTGCTTCACAGATTATCACCAGCTTCAAAAATAAAACACACGGAGCAGAGCAGAACAGTCATGGGATAGAGAGGAAGAAGGGGCTGGGGTCAGGCAAATCTGGGTCACTTTCCAGTGGATGAGCTTGTGGCAGCAAACAATTCGCATCCCACCTGTGAGCCCTGGTCACAGGGTTAAATGTGGTGGCACTGGTGGAGTTTGTCACCGCCGACTGTTCCAACACCTCTTGCTCTTGACGGAAAAGTCTTTTGGTGACCCGAGGAGGCGGCAGGCAGCGAAGAAAAGGAACAAGAAAACATTTCAAAGTAAAACATTCCACCACATGCCTGAGCTTTGAAAGCCAAACGTGTCCTTCAGGTTCAGACAGGGACCCTCCTGCTGGGCCCTGGCTCTCTGCTCCCAACCTCCAGACTGCTGCTCTGCTTCTGTGCCTGGGCCAGAGCAAAACAGACTGGAGCCTGGCCAGGCTGAGCTGCTGCCAGAGGAGGGCCCAGTGGGGTGTGGGGGGGGGTGGAGGGAGCGGGAGAGATCAGAGAACACATACAGAGACGGTGAATCCCTGCCCTGTTGCCGAGGCCCCTTCTGCCTGGCCTGGCCTATTCCCCCTCACAGCCCAACCCTGTCCCAGCTCCCTGTAACTGAGCTCCCTCTATAAAGGGCTGCCACACCGCCCAGGGTCAGAGAGCCACAAGGTGGGTAGTCGGGACATGGCTCCCATGACGCTCCACGCTCAGGGAGAAGGAGTGGGCAGAATCCGGGTTGTGCCCAAGGGGCCAAGGGGCGCATCCAGGCATCATACGTGGGAGTTCTGGCTCCCACCTGTTGCTTCTTCCACCTCAGAAAACACTTTGACAAACGAACATTTTGATGTTTCATTCATAAATGCAGGCTTCTTAAAATGCAGGTTTATTTATTTATGCACACAGAACTGGGGTACAGGCCCGAGGTGCAGGGGCGGTGAGAGGATGCACCAGAGACAGAGTGGGGAGCAGAACAGGCCGACTGATGAAGTACACTGCTGAGGGGAGCAGTGGGCGGGTCAGGAGAGGTCTGCAGCACCATGTGGGTCCCCTCCAGGGTCGGGTATCGAACTCGCACTGAGGCGGCTGTGGCTAGCCTGCAGTGCTGTGCTTTATTTAACCTGTTGCACCACCAGGGACCCCCCGGGAGTAAAGCCTTAATAGAACTCAGGCTTGGGGTCCTGAGGGGTCCAGGAATGCAGGGAGCAGGAGTTACTGACCCAAGGCTTTGGGAGGCAAGGTGGGGCCACCTCAATGTGTGTAAACAACAGCTGGAGGATGACAGTGCCGCCTTTTCAAAGCACATAATAGGTCCACAACAACAAAAAGCCCCCACTAGAGAGGTGAAGGGCACCCCACACGGAGACAACTTGGTTCCCAGTGCGAACTGAGGACAGCTGCTGAGCTCCCCACTTTCAAGACAAAGAAGTGACAATTCAGAGAAGTTAAGAAACCTGCTTAGGGACACACAGCAGCAGCTGTCTCCTGGGTACTGAGTCTCCGCACCTTTGACAGACAGGGGAGCTCAGACTCGGGGACCAGCAGTGATGAGCCCGCCCGGGTGATGCTGGGGTGCCAGGCCTTCACCCCAGGACGCCTCTGACCAGCACAGACAGTCCCTGGACCCAGGCCATCTCCACCTTCCTCTGCATACCTCTCCCTTCCCCCCCAAAGCTAGAGGCTGTGACTGCTCTTGTCCCAGCCCCATGCTGTCCTCGGTCTTGGAGGCCAAAGGTCGGAGTGGTGTAGTCCCTTTGGCTGGCTACAACCTCCACAAGGTCTGTCCCTGTGTCCTGTCTCCACCAGAAATCAGGAGAACATGAACACCCCTCCCATGTCCCCCATGATCACAAGAAGGCACGGCTCCCCATCCCCCCCCATGGCCACGTGGTCAGTCTCTGAGATGCCCGAGGGCACTGCCGCCAGCCTCTGCTGACAGCCTCCCGGACAGGGCCTCACTCCCCCGCGTCACGCCCCCCAGACAGCCCCATTGCTACCCGCCCCGGACTAACAGAGCCTCCCCAGGCTGCGGCTCTGCCCCGGACCCAGCTCCTGGGCCGCCCGGCTGAGCCCACTGTTCCCGTGGCGCCCTGTCAATATCCGGACAACGGTCCTGGCCTCCACTCGGGGTGTTTGCTTGGAGACGCCACCAGTGACTTCACCCCCACCCACCCACCCATCTCCCTGGGCACCAGCCCCGGCTGGCTTCTGGGCACAGCCGTGACGCGGCCGGTCTCAGCCCTCAGATGCCCCCACAGAGGGGCACAGGGGAGTGGGCAGCTATGCCATTTTCACCTGCTATGGTGGGAGAGGGTGCCCAAGTGACTGTGGACCCAGAAAAAGGGTCTTGGGATGTGGCTCTGCTAATCCTAAGCAGCCTGTTCAGCCACCTTTTGAACACTGAGAGACAGGTGGGGGTGGAGGAATTGATGTCAACAAGGACCCCCAGAAGCTGATCAGTGGAATGCCTTGGTGGTAAGACTGAAACCCTGGCTGGGAATCAAGGGCTTGATCCCAACTACAAAACTGAGTCAACCAGCAGAGGAGCGCCTGGAGGGCAGACTCACCGCCCGGCTGTCACTCTCACAGGTGACAGAGTGACAGATTTCCCCTCCAGTTTCTTTTTGCTCCCTGTCCCCTCACCCGGGTGCTGTATGATTCCCCCGGCAATGAGATAGCCAGGGCCTTGCTCTTCCGCAGCATCCTGGTGTTAATGCAACAATGGGGGGGAGGGGGCAAATTCCAGGCAGAGGGAGCTGAAGGTCTGAAGTTGGAGAGACCCCAGCACCTTGGGGACTGGCAAGGGGGGTGGGAGTGGGAGAAGAGAAAACTGACCATGCAGGACCCTGGACGCCAAGCTGCCCAAGGACCCTGCCCCGACTTCTGTTACCCCCCACCATGGGTTTCTAATGAGATGTTGGGGTTCGGATGAGCCGGATCCCTGGGTTACCTCCGAGAAAAGTTTCGCCAGCAAGTTTGCCAGGGAGATGGTAGTGGTTGGCTATATCTACAAAGGGCACATTTATTAGGAAGCTGGGCAGGAAGAGCTGCCCTTTGCCAGGGCAGACACTGTGCTAATACAGTGTCTTTGGGGAGCGGTTCCATTGTGTGATTGTTATCTGTTATTAAATGAATCATTCCGGAGTGTGACCGGGTTAATTTGCAAGGTGTGATTCTCTGCAAGGGCGCTCAGCCCCCTCCCTCCACCTCTGGCCTGCACCCACAGGCATTTTCTCTAGCAGCCCACTAGTAGTCCAGGCCTATGTGTTCCGTGTCCATGGTTTTTCATTTCTATAGCTGGTGTAAGGCTATGTTAATCACTTCCATGCTCACATCTCTGTCCTGTGTTTCTGGCCTTGTGAAGCCACTACCCTAAGCTTTCTATGCTAATCCTCCATCCCCTCTAGTGTCCTGGACAGTCCAGGAGGTCAGAGTTGGGCCTCACCTTGAGAAAATACCTGAGCCAAACCTGGAAGAATAGAGAGTAGTTATAAGCGAGAGGCGGAAACCAGGAGGGGGAGGGAGGTGGGGGAGGTGCGGAGAGTAGTCCTGGGGGCAGGAATAGTGCAAGCAAAAGAGGAAAGGAAAGACGCACCCCGTGTGGCTGGAGAGCAGGACATGTGGGAAATGTACAGCACTCGCAGCTCACGGGTGGGGAAACTGAGGCCCACAGCTGTTCAATGGCTTGTCCAAACTCACACCACTGGCAAGTGGCAGAACCAGAGTTCGAATCCAGGCCTGGAAGACTTGGGGATTCTCCCTCGGCCCTGCTGAAATCAGCCCCCTGCACCCCCTACAGGTAAAAGCAAGACTAAGGCGTCTCCTCCGGTGCTCGGCAGTTTGTTTTTCTAACAGCCAAAGTCCCAGAACCCAAGCTCAGGTGGGAGATTAGTGGCAGGCTCTCGCTGCAGGGGTCAGCGTGTGCCAGAGAAGCATGTGGAAGGGCATCCTGAAAAGCCTAAGTTTCCACTGGAGGCGCCACTGGGAGGGCCGATGGGGTCCCACAGCTGGCTCAACGTCTGACTCTGAAATCCACCTGATGGCGCGGGTTGGACCAGAGGTCCCGGAGGCTTCCTGTGACCCCCGGAGTTGTGCTGCTGTAGGTAAAACCACTATCTGGGGGGGTCACTCATCTGACCCCCTGGTGCACTTAACTGCAAGGGAGACCAGGAAGGTTTGTGAAGGAGATTCAGGGAGGCCAGAAGCCCCGCGTGGGGTCACACCTAGCCTTAAACCCAGGCAGGTGCAGTTCCTAAGGATGTTGCCGGCACCTTCCAAGGGGGGGTGGGTGCTAATGAACGAGGCCCTGATTCTCACCACCTGGACAGGTGTGCCTGACACAGGTGGGGCAGGAGAAGACTGCTGATGGCGCTGCATGAGCAAGAGGGAAGGTGGCCTCCAGCGGGCACTCACGAGGGGCACAGGGGAAAGAAAGCAGTGATGCGGGACGGTTGTCGCAAATCAGGTCACGCGTGAAACTGGCGCAACATAAGCCACTAATTCCTAATGCTGAGGAGGGAAAGGGTCCCCAGGAAGGAAGCCCCAATTTGCCGATTCTACCCAGGTGCTACTTTCCCAAAGGGGAGAGCCACGGCTCTGACCAGACTCTCAGGGGTCTGCACTAGTCGGGATGGGGAGACTCACCCAGACATCCCTGCTGCCTTGAGTGTCTCTCTCAGCCTCTCAACACGCTGCCTCCGAGTCTCCAGCACAGAAGCAGAGCTGGGACACGGACACCCGCGGGACTCGTCACCGCCACACCCCGTCACAGCGACTCAACTCAAGCTCCCTCACCGTAACTGGCCACCGGGGACCTCTCTACAAGGGAGGCTGGAACTTCCACACACACAGCGAGGGGAAGAGAACTGGGCAGAGCCGTGAGCACCAGTCATGGCAGGGGCCCCCAAAGAATTAGGAACTGCAGGGTGAAAGCAGTGAGCAGGGAGCCCCAACATCTGCTTTAGACCGTATTGATCACACTCTCCTGAAAGCTTCCGGGGACATGCATGTGGGTTCCCCGGCCGCGCTTCTTGGAGGCATGGGCTGTGGTCAACAAGTCCACAGGTGAATGCGCAGAGCAGAGCTGGAAAGCCCCTGGGATGGAGGAGCCCCGGCCCCAAGGTTAGGACCTACTCAGAGATCTGCTGGGTTAGAAGCCAAAGAAACTTCCCCGGAGGCTGCTTTCCTCTCTGCAGCCTTCATGCAGCAGAATTACAGAGTCCTCTGTCCAGCTGGATTCCGGCCACACTCGGAATTCCAGAATCTAGGCCTGTGCTTAAACACCAACACGACCACTGAGCCCATCTTCCTGATGGGATAACTGAGGCACAGAATGCTGCTCCCCGGGACCTGGGATCATGACCCCCACGCCTATGTGGAACAAGGGAGAGACAAATGGTGACCCCGAGTGCCCCAAGCGCCATCCCCGGGAGATCCAAGCGCCTGACATTTTCCAGGCCACTGGACCTTTAAGACACTGGATGTTCAAAAAGTGCTCAATGCCCCCGTGACGGCCTTTGCTGTTATTGTTTAATTCCTCCTGGAGAACAAGACTGGAAAGACAGTGCTAATTTAATTTGCCAGGATGAATAAAGATAAGACAGTAACAGAGGGTGGTGAAGCCCTGGAAACATAATTCACATCCCCGAATCGCGGGCTCCTTCCATCATGACTGCCTTCCCCTCGCTGCGACTGATTAAGCCAGAACGATCGCAGTTAATTATCTTCCTCCATGGCAGAGGAAGGCTGATGTCCCGGCCAGGCGGAGGGCGTGAGGGGCTTGTAAATGGGCAAATGAGCTGAAAGGGGTGGGAAGAAAGGAGCAGGAGTTGCTCCCCCCAACAGTCCCCACCCCCACACCCCTGCACCAGGGCTCGCAGGTCACCATGGAGGGGGCAGAAATCTGGAAAACAAGACCATCAGCTTGCAGTTCACCAACCTGGAAGCCATCCATGGATCAGCCAGAAAGTGGGTTCATCGCCGACCCAACGACCAGCAGGCAGGCCAGGCCAGGTCCAGGACACCAGCTGCCAGAATCTGGGCTGTGGAATCAGTTGCGTCACCAGCGCACACGGGCTGGGCGCAGGGCCCGGTCATCGGGGCACTCCAGTGTGTCCATCAGCCAAGCGCAGAGTACCTGCATCTGGAACTGGGAGCTGGGTGTCAGCTCTGGCCTCTGCCTTCTCTGCCAGGCTGGAACCACTGGAATTCTTCTGGAGGGTCAGAGGGAAGATGGCGTCACAATCAAAGAGGCAGGGCATTTGCAGCTGGGGGTAGTCTGGGCACAGGTGGTCAAGGTATGCGCATGGCTACGAGTGGGAGGGCTCTGGGAGCAGGAGTAGGGCTTGATACAGCAGCAAGGGGCACAGACAGGCCCTGTTTACTGGTCAGAGTTCCTCACCCGTGAGCACAATAGCAAGATTACTCAGGCTCGGAGAATAAAAACAAAGGGAATTATTTAATAAAGCGGAGAAAAGCAAGTCTTACTGAGGCCAGTAATGGCTGTTTACTTTACCCAAGGCCATGTCCTGTATTTCCCAATCCTTCACACAGATCATTACAATGGCGTCTTCCAGCTCTCCCTGGTGGTGCAATGGGTTGAAGCACCGCTGCCAGAATCCGCATTATGAGGCTCTCCGAAGCCTCCGCAGCACAAGTTCGATCCCCCACCCTGGAGTGACCCACATGGCGCGGCAGATCTCTCCTGACCTGCCCGCTGCTCCCCTCGGCAGTGTATTTCAGTGCATCTGCCTGCTCTGCTCCCCACTCTGTCTGTGGTGAATCCTCTCACCTCCGACATCTCTGGCCTGTACCCCAATTCTGTAAGCATAAGTAAATAAATCTTTAAAAAAAAAAAAAGGTGGGGGCATCTTCCACCACTAGGGCCGGAGCTCCTTTCCTGAACAAGAGGCCCCGTGTCTAAGATGCATCTTCTGCAAACTCCAGAAGCAGCACGCAGCAGCCAGACTCCAGGCCAGGTTCCCACTCACAAAGACAACAGGAGACGCTCCTGGCGCTGCAGCCCACCCCAGCACAGCTCCAGGCGCTCACACTCAAGACAGCAACTGCAGCGGCCCAAAGACCCATGAGGGCCACGCTCAACCCAGCTCAGCAAGGTGCCCAGCTCGGGTCTCCCGGCTTCTGCACCAAGCTCTAACTGCAGCAAGCCCGAGAACAGCATCTGTCACTAGGCTACTTGCAAAGCCTCCATCCGAATTTCTCCTCCCCGAGGTTGGCTGCTGAAGACCTGCACCTTCAGAGGCACGCAACAGCTTTCTGGAAGACCGCGAGGTGGGGCTGGGCACAAATGTTGGAGAAACCAAATCCCTGGATCCTGAAGACTGAATGAATTCTGCCCCCTTCTGAAGGTCACTTATATTTCTTGTGGTAGCCCCACCTCAAAATGCCAGACACTGTAGCATTTTCCTGGGGGGCTGTTCTCACCAGCAGCACCCACCAGGGGCACCACCTGTAACCATCCTTGGCTTCAGCCCCCAGTTACAAACTGAGAACTGGGTGGTTCCGAGCAAAAGCCACAGAATGAGACTGAACAGGGGTGTTAGCAGGAAGAATGAGGGGCAGCTTAAAGCCCCCCCAAATCTGAACACTCTAAATAGGTTCTGCCATCTGCTGCATAAAGGCAAAACATCCTGGTAGTGAATAAGACCTTCAATAGAACAGAACGCTAATAGAATGCTTGTGCACAGGGAGAAGAGAAAGCATCTAGTTTCCCAAAGAAGCACCCAGAGTTACCCACCCCTCGTGGATGGAGGCCCACCCAAAGCAGGGCCGCTGAGGCCAGAAAGCTGCCACAAGTGAAAGGCACCTTCGGGGAACCCCAGAAAGGGCCGGGTAGTCTGGAAGGAAAGGAGCAAAATCAGAATTCAAGTCAAGATAAAGGCTGCCACTGTCAGCCTCCCCGGGGGCTCACCCGTCTCCTCCACGTGGCTCTTTCCATGCTCCCCAAGTCTCCGGTGCAAGTCCAAGGCTGAGAAGCAAGGGAGGCTTCTTCACTTGTCTCTCTGCTCTAGTGCCTCTTTCACATCTTCCCTCCAAGTCCGCTTATCTGTGGGGCAGAAAACATGGAGCCTCCAATTCTCAGCAATAACTGGGGGAGACTGAGACCTAGGGTCAAGTATGTGAGTGGACGAACGACTTAAAGTCACGAGAGCTTGGCTGTTCCTAGGCTCCCCCCAGCCCCAGCTTGCTGTTGGGCTCCTTGACCTGCGGTGGCCTGGGCTCACCTGACATAAGGAAATGCAAAGAACCCCACTGTCCCGGGGTCAGTGAGTCATAGAGTTGGGGCTCGGAGCCTTGGAAATAACACCAGGAATTCTAGGTCGAGAGCTAAGCAGTGACTTACCAAAGTGTCTGCAACTTTTTGGATTCTTTTCAGCAAATATTCACAGCCCTCCTCCAAGGCAGGATATATTTCTCTACCCTCCTGATGGAGAACTTGGCCATAAGACTTTGTTCTAGCCAAGAGAATGTGAGTGGATGTGACAGTTGCCAATTCTGAGCCAAGTCCTGAAGAAGCATCCTGCATTTCTGCTCATCCTCCTGTGCTTGTGCCATTTCTGATGAGCAGCACATGTCTTCAGAAGCTACTGATCACAGGGGATGAAAGACACAGGGCATAGACAAACCCAACTCAACGCCTGGAGCCAGGCCCACGGACGCCACTCAAGCCAATTCAGACCTGGGAACAAGAAAAAAAATCCCTTCTCTGAAAGCTACTATATTTTAGGTGGTGTTTACCTAGCATGAAGATGGCAATAACTGGGCCTCCCTCGTGGCACAAGGGCTAAGTCTCAGTGCTAGTAAGCTATGGGCAGCCATTGCAACCTGAGTTCGATCCCCAGCCAGGGAGCTGACCCACATGGTGCAGCAGACCTCTCCTGTCTTGCCCACTGCTCCCCTCAGCAGTGTGTTTCAGTCAATCTGCCTGTTCTGCTCCCCATTCCATCTCTGGTGAATCCTCCCACCTCTTGCACCTCTGGTCTGTACCCCAGTTCTTGTATGCATAAATAAATGAAATCAATTTAAAAAAAAAAAAGGTGGAGGCCCTCCCTGGTAGTGCAGTGGTTTGGAGCAGCACAGCACTGTGAAGCTAAGCCAAGCTGTGGCTGCTTCAGTGTGAGCTGATCCACGTGGCAGCAGACAGACTCTCCTAACTCACCCGCTGCTCCCCTCAGCAGTGTGCTTTGTCGATCTGCCTATTCTGCTCCCCACTCTGTCTCTGGTGAATCCTCTCGCCACCCCTGCACCTCTGGCCTGTACCCCAGTTCTGAATGCTAAGTTTTTAAAATGGCAATAACTGATATGTATAATAGCTAATATAAATCTGTTCTTTGTCCCACTTTCTAGCAAAGAGTTCCTAAAACTTTAGAAATTCCATTAAGTGACGAAAGAGGTAGTGGCGAAGGAGCTGACTTTTGAGCACATAAGGGTGGGGCTGGCTGTCTGGAGAATCAACCCTGCCTTTAGCAGCTGGCACCCTCAAAGCTCCAAGAGGAAAAAGGAGCTCGAGGTCAAATCAGTTACCAATGACACAATCATGCCTATGCTAAGAACTCTCCTTGAAAAGCAAAAAGACGGGGTTCAGAGGGCTTCCGGGCTGGTCCAGGAGAGAACTCAGCAGCTCTGGTCCTGTTCCGTGCCTTGCTCCACCCTAATTTGTGTCCTTTTATAATAAAGTGGAAATCTAGTGAGCCAACTGCTTTCCTGAGTTCTATGAATTGAATTATACCCCGGGGAGGGGTCGTTGTAACAGCCAGTGTATAGATGGTGAGTCAGAGCACAGGTACAAACTGTCCTTGCCATCAGCATCTGAAGGGTGGGGTGGGGACAGGGGCTAGTGGAGAGGTGGGGTGAGAGCCACAGGCCTGAGGGGACAGTTGCTTGTGGGGTGTGGAAGGAGCTCAACAGCTGACCCCAGGCAGCATGCCAACACTAAGTGGAGTTACAGGACACCAGGCTGGTGTCAGAGAATTGGTGTGAGCGAAAATGCCATACACTTTCCGCTGTTCAAGTCACGCAGTCAGTGGCATTGCCCTTGTTACAGCCACCTGCGCTAAGACAATTCATTCCTGTGAATAATCTGTTAAGGAGGCCAAGTCTAGTACATGTATGAACAGCTGTGAGGACACGACTCCTTAAAAAAATCCCTTTTGGATACCTGTACCCCCATGTTTATTGCTGCTTTATTTACAATTGGAAAAACATGGAAGCAGCCCAAATGCCCAAAAGTAGATGACTGGATTAGAAAGATGTGGTACATATATACAATGGAATATTACTCAGCAACCAAAAAAGAGAAACACATGTCTTTTGCAGCAACTTGGATGGAGCTGGAAAAGATCATGCTGAGTGAGATAAGCCAGAAAGAGAAAGAAAAATACCGGATGGTTTCACTCATAGCAGGAGTATAATGGACCAGGCGAGAAAATAACAAAAATAATGAACAACCATATACCAGAGACATTTTGTGGGGGTGGAGTGGGGAATGGGACCAAAAACGGGGGTGGGGGAGAAATGCACGGGATTATGGTGATGGCACACGGGTGATTTGGTGATGGGAAACCCGCGGGGATTACAATCGAGATGGAAAAAAAAATGTACAAAATGATGTAAAAATAAACTTTTGTAATAAAAATAAATAAATTAAAAAAAAATCCCTTTTGGGCATGAAATAGAGCTGAGTGTGAGTGTGTCAACCTAGACAAGGGCCACTAGGGTGCAGGTTAAACCTTTTTTGTTGTAAAACTGCCTGTGATGCCGGTTCCTAACTGGTGCCCTCCGCTTCTGTTTCCAGTCACGACTGCAGGAAACAGGCCTGGCTGGGTCTGCCAGCGCTGCCCCTCCTGTAAGCAGCCAGGCACGCCCCGCCTGCACCTGCCCCTGGCCTGCACCTGCCCCTGGCCGGCCCCTGCAGGCCGGGCCTTTCACTGCCCCGGCCTGGCTGTAGGCCCAAAGTCGTTCTCATCTCTGGAGCTTTGTCTCTGGCCTTGGCTTGGGATCTGGGTCTCGCTCCCATAATGGGTCGCCCCCACTCAGAACTGGACACTGGTCTGGCGCGGGGATTAGTCTGGGTATCCGGCCATCTTCAGACCTGGAGAGGCTGGGCTGGGGCCCACACCATAGAGGTCCCTGCTCTGACCATTGCCTCCCTGTGGCACAGGAATCTGTGAAGCCAAATGAGGAGTCCTCCAGGGGACTCCTCCCTCATCCAAGACCACAATTTGGTACCTGGGACCCCAGACTTCTCCACCTAAGTTTCTCACCCCGTGTGGGCCTCTGCCCTGGGCCTGTCCCCTGAGGATGAATATAGAGTGGGGTGAGAGCCACAGGCCTGGGAGGTATGGGGGGGGGTACCAGAAACAGTTATTTGTGAGGGTGTGGAAGGATCTCAACAGGCATACTGAGTGCCCACCCCAGCTGAAAGTGAGGGAGAGGCCCGGGGCCCAGAAGAGAAGGGGCCGCCCAGGAGGGGCCAAGGCAGGCCTCTCCCTGGGCCTCACGTCTGGCCTGGAACTCCGAGGAGCCTGAAAACCTCAATCAAGCCCGGTCCCCCAGGCCGTTATGAAACTGTGGTCAAGGTAGCAAATACGGTATCACTCACTGACTAGTTTACTGGCCTGAGGCAGCACGGCAACGTTTAGGAGTGCGGCCTCCACAGCTCACTGGCCTGGCGTCCCCTCTCGGACTCCCCTCTCGGACCTCAGGGGGTCAGTGCAGCCTGGTCTCACCTCTCAGCCCTTACCCGGCCACCAGGTCCCGCTCTGGGACTGCATGTGCTCATGCCATGGGGGGGGGGCGGTCATGTCACCCCCATGAGGGGCACACGCTGATCCAGCCTGAGCTCAGTGGCGTGTTGGAGAAAGAGGGCTCCCGAGGGGTGAGACTGGAGAAGGAGGCAGGCGCCTCAAAGCTGGGCTTATGGTGCTCCGTGTCCTCATCTCACCCTTCAAGGGGATACGGTCATGCTTTCCATTTTAAGGTAAAGGCGCCTCCCCCAAGTACAGTCAGCAGAGGGGCCCCAGCTTCTGAGCAGAGCCCTTTGGGGACAGCAGGATAGTAAGAGCTGGTGCCCAGAGCTGGGTCTTGCCATCCCTAGAACCTTGTCACCCAGCACTGAGCATGGCAGTAAGAGGGACTGGCTGAAGCATGAGGTTGGTGACGGACTGACAGCTGTGGCCCAGCCAGGGTGGAGGCTCCCCCAGAGGTCCCTCCACCTCCAGTTCCCGGCCTCCTTCAGCCACCGGCGGCCCCAGACCAGCCCTCTGCCCCCCAACGTTTGGAGCCTTCTCTCGGGCTCCTAGGACGCGCCAGGTGCCCGTCAGCACGCCCTTCTCTGCCAGGCCACCTCCCGGCCCCTGGCTCTTCCTCGCCTTCTCTGCGTGGCAGGCGTGATGGGCCGAGGACACGGGCATCTCCTCCGCCGGCCGCAGCCGCCAGGTCCTGCTCTCCTGTGTCCCAGCGTTACAGTCCGCGCACAACTAATGCAGAATGATGATTTCAGCAATGAACAACCGTGGGGGAGTTAGGGGGTGTGCTCGCAGTCTGGAACCTCACACACCCCATACTCACCTCCTCTGGAGCCCAGGCCACCTGGTATCCTCCAGAGGCCACCCCCTGAGTGCCTCATCTCATTGGTGCCCCGACCTCCCCATCAGAAGGGGACCTGCCTCTGGGGCCCGCGCCTGCCCCAAGGCCGGGCGGCTTGTTGAAGGAAGGAAGGGAGGGAGGTCGGGCTCTCCCCGGGGTGGAGGTTCTGACCCTTCACTCTGAGGCTGGGCTGCTGATGCCTAGCACCCCCCAAACCCCCACCCCACCATACACACACATCTATGGCAGACTTGACTGTTGCCCTAGAGGCCCCAGGGGCGATAGAAGAACCAAGGACCCAGCAGTAGGGCCATGAGGATGGGGTGTCAGAGAGCCGGGCCCTACCATGAGGATGGGGTGTCAGAGAGCCAGGCCCTACCATGAGGATGGGGTGTCAGAGAGCCAGGCCCTACCATGAGGATGGGGTATCAGAGAGCCAGGCCCTACCATGAG
>NW_004567109.1:14183330-14193785 GCF_000260355.1 Condylura cristata | reverse complement strand
GTTATTTTCAACCTGGTCCATTATACTCCTGCTATGAGTGAAACCATCCGGTATTTTTCTTCCTCTTTCTGGCTTATCTCACTAAGCATGGTCTTCCCTCCCCCCACCCCGTTTTTGATCCCATTCCCCACTCCACCCCCACCAAATGTCTCTGGTATATGGCTGTTCATTATTCTGGAACTCTAAATTTCACGAAGTCACAGCTTCTCGGGCTTTCGGGCCCACCCCAGGCACTCCCTGACTACCTGCTGTGCATGGCAGGACTGGGGGTCATTCTAGTGTGCATTTGCAACCATCTACACACACACATGAATTTTATTTTCGCCTGGCCACCTTGTGCTCTTCCTCTGTCCTCTCAACGAGAGCTTCATCTTTGCAAGGTGGTCTCTGCTGTGTATGCACGCTGATGATGATGAACGGGGAGAGCTGACGATGAAGAGAAAACAAAGGGAACTCAAGAGGGAAGACGGTTCTCCACCACACAGAATGGGGGCAGTGGGGAGGGGGACAGAGAACAGTGTGCAGACTTGTGGCCTGGGGCGATCTGGGAGCTTTGGCCATTGCCCAGTGGTGAGGAGTAAGGTGTTCAGAAAGGCCTGGGGAATCACACATGTAACCAGCCCCTCAAAGCTGAAACCCACCCCCAGACTAGGTCTGCAGCTTAGCACTGAAAGCCCCATATCCCAGTACTGGTCAAGCCCAAACAACCCCAAGCCTTTGTACTTGTCAAGCCAGGGTAATTGGCCATCTGCCTACAGACATCCCCAAAGATATGGTTCCAGGGCCCCTTAGGAGAAAGAATTCACCTGAGTACCAGCTAAACCAGAAAAGGTTTATTAAAACTTGTGTACAGGGGCCCTCCCTGGTGCCGCAACAGGTTGAAGTGCAGCACTGTGAAGCTGTCCGCAGTCACTGCAACTTGAGTTCCATCCCCGGCCAGGGAGTGACCCACATGGCGCGGCAGACCTCTCCGGACCCCACCCACCCACCCACTGCTCTGCAGTGTGTTTCAGTCAATCTGCCTGTTCTGCTCCCTGTTCTGTTTCTTGTGAATCCTCCCACCCCTTGCACCTCTGGCCTGTACCCCAGTTCTTGTATGCATAAATAAATAAATCTTTTTTTAAAAAATTTTGTATGCAAGAGAGCCAGTGCCAGACAGGGAAAATTTTTAGCCTGAATCTCTAACGGGAGCTAGGAAGAGGCCTTAAAGGGGCAGGACCACGAGGCGGGGGTGGGGGGGGCACGCCTGGGCTAGACCACACAGGGGCACGCACAGACAGGCCGCACAGCCACATGTCTCACCGGTATCCCCCACCTGAGCATGTGGAGCCCTGGGCCTCACCCCCCAGGAAGCAGAAACAACCGTTGGTCAGGACAGAACACATTTTGTGTAGTATGGCCTTTGGTGGGTCTGGTGGGCCAGGTTGTTTGAACAGGAAGCCGGGCCCACCAGTCGGAGACTTAGTCCACCTGTTCAAACAGGATGTTGGGCAACGCGCCCTGCAATTCAATCCACTTGTTCAAACAGGACGCTGGGCAACTCTTATCCCACTGGCTGGCAATTCTGTTTACCTAGGCAGCCTCAACCCTCGTCTCTGTTTGTGTCCCCTCCCCCGTTTGTCCATTTGATTCCAGCTCTCATGTCACCTTCACAAAGAGGTTGCTCCTGGCCCACCACCCAAGCAGCTCTGTCCCCGCCTGCCCCCTCTGTCACTTGACGCCTGAGGCTACCTCATGACCCCGGCCAGCTTTCTTGTCCAGTGATGTCTCCTTTTGTTTTCCAGCTCCCTCAGCTATTGGGGGCTGGAATCCTGCTCCCCTGCTCCATGGGATCCCCAACACCCAGGTTGTTCCTGGCACGCTGTGGGAGCTCAGTAACACTGGTCAAATGAATAAATGGCATTGCTCTTCTAAGCACCTACTACGCACCAGACTCTGTCCCAGCACCTGGCAGCACAGATCCAATACTCCGGGGGCAGGGGCTGAGCAGGACAGACAGTCCGGCATGGGGGGGCTAGGAGCCTTCCTGGAGGAAGTGGTGTTCTGCAGGAATCGGGAGTAAGAGCAGGGGTAGCCACGCATAAGGAAGGAGAGGCTCAAGCAGGGCCGCCGTTGAAGGACAGGAGGAGCCAACAAATGTCCAAGTGCAGCAAGTAGCAGGGGCAGAGTCCAGCAGCTCAGGATCAGTGAGAATCCCAGGAGCGCAGCTGCCAGAGGCTGTGCTGGCTAGAGGGTTTTACCCAAGGGGAATCCAAGGCCTAGAAGCTAACGCGTCTGCAGGGGTCACCCAGGAGTCGCAGTGGGCTCACTGGGCGGGAAGCCCGCTGCGCTGGACACCGGCCAGCCTCTTTGGCCTCGGGATTCACATTCACCCCAGCCTCTGGGAGCTGCTTTTTCCTCGCTTCTCCAGTAATTTTTCTTTCACCTTCCACCTTGGTGGCTGAGAGAATTGCTCAATGTCCAACCAAAGGGGTAATGATGATTGGATGCGATTTAAGTAATAAAACATTTGCTGGTCCAGTCGCTCGGGTTCAGGGAGCTGGAACAGCTGGGCAGGCTGCAGACATGTGCATCAATCTGGCCGCCTTCCCAGAAATGAGCCCTCAGAGGAACCGACTAGGGGCTTCTAGGCCTCCCAGGCCTGCGCGCAGATCTGCTACCTAAAAGCGGTGCGCGCCTGGGTACTTGCTTCACCCTGGGGACCTCAGCTTGCTCCCAGTGAAGTGGAAAACGTTGTAGCTAGCCCGCCTGCGAGAATTGTGAGGACCCTGACGGTGAAGCCCCAGCTCCAGGCCTGTGCCTCCCTGGAGTTCCAACCCCCGGCGGGCAGGGGGCGCTGTGGCCACAGGTGAGCGGTCCTGATGCTGCTCCTCACAGAGCAAGCTCCGGACCTTCCGGTGCAAACCCCAGTTCAGTATCCCCATCTCATGGTGGCTCTTTGTGAACAGGAAGAAATCGACCCACCTCCCCCAAGTCCTCCAGGCCCTAGGGCAGGCCCTGAATACCCTGCCTGCGGTGGAGGGGACCAGCACTGGGTGGAGCCCCTTAATCCCAACCCTGCACCCCTGGGAACTCACTTCTTCCCTTTCTGTTGCACAAAACGCAGTCCCTATGCCTCCCGCTTGTTGATTAGACTACGATTAGACTTAGACATATAGATGATGCCAGAGTCCTAATGACCACACCCCGCTCCTCTGCCCACCCCACCCCCCGCCCCGTGATTCTATTCTGGCTGTCATTCTGGTTCCCCTCCTCCGCCACTGTCTCCTGCAGGGTCTCCCACCTGGGAGCTGACTGCAGGGAGCCCGTCCTTGCTCTCATGACCCTACCTGCCGGGGTCTGAGCTCCTCAACAAGGTTGTATTCCACTTGATGTCGTTTTCAGAGTCTCTGGGTTCGGAGAGTGGGTTCCGTGGGTTCATTCTGGGAACGGTTTCACCAGAACTCCCCTTTCACCAGCCTCGTTTTCTCCAGGACACAAGGACGTTAGTTACATCCAAAAGGGCAGGTTCATTATAAAGGGAGGGAAGAGCAAAGGAACTTGCACAGACACAAAGAGGCAGAAAGGGCTGCCCAAAGGGACAGGGCTGCCCAAAGGGACAGGTCTGCCGCAGGCACCCCGCCCTGGAGGGGTTTGTTTGTCGTGACTTTGAACACGTTCTGCAGGACTGAAAGGGGCCGGCTTTCTCCAGTGTCCTCCACCTCCCTATCTCCACCTCAGTGCGCTCCTGACACCCCTGCAGCATCTGACACCTGCTTGGGTCTTGTGCTTGTGAGCTGGGCGTTGGCACCCAAGGACCTTAGTTCCTAGAGCTGGGCTAATGCCTGTGTTCATTCCTGTATCCCCACATCCAGCTCAGGCATGTGTGAGCCGGGTTCTTGGTCTTGTGGTGCCTCCTTTCCAGTTTTTCTATTATTATCCTCCATCACACCTTCTCCATTCTTTTCTATTTATTATTCAAACTGGAGCAGCATTTACCTTAGATGGTCATCTGGTCCAGTTCCTCGATTGCTGCATAGAAAAAGAGTCCCAGGAGGTCACTCAGGATCTCAGAGCTGGGATTGGAGCCAGGAAGCCCAGTGCTGAGGCCAGGATGCCCTACCTCTCCAGGTACCCCCTTTTTACATGCCTCCTTTGAGACCACCCATGGGGGGCAAATTGGAGCTGTGAGCATTGTGGGAGAGTGAGGGGTGGAGCTACACCATCCTGGCACCTTCACTCCATGCTAAGTGGCAATTGTGGTGCAGGAATCTGCAAGTGTCCAGCCTGGCAGAGAGCTCAGTGGGACCAAGCCATCCCCAGGCAGAAGCTGCTTAATAAACGGGCAGAAAGGAAGAGCATCAGGGTAAAGAGGGAGACACTACCTGGGGAGAATCATCCCCTCCTGGGTCACACAGCCCTGGGATGTAGCTAGCTAATGGTATTCTCTGGCTGCTTGTGCAAGGCCCAGGAGTTTGGGCCAGACACTGTGGAACCTGGGAAGGGTTTCTAGGACAGAGGGGTGCAGTTAGCTTCCTGCTGCCGCAGTTCGGCTCTGGGCACAGCCTGGGCAGAGCACTGGAGGGGACCGGCTGGAGGCAGGGAGGCAGTCAGTGCAAGGTGGTGCATGGGGGGGGGGACCAGGGAGGGGCCAGTGGTCAGGACGGCTCCACATCAGCTCAGGAGAAGCATCCAGGCCAGCGGGCTTGACATGGAAGCATCTGTGCTGTGGGATGGGTCTCTACAGCCAGGTGGAGCTACCTACCAGGCTAGCAGGTAGGACTCAGTGGCCATGGGGTCAGAGAGCTGAGAATCAATCAGGGCATCAACTTTACAATTCACAAAGATGTCAGGAAGGAACATTCTGTCAACCAGAACCAGGACAGGAAAGCTGACAGGACTAGAGAACCTTCCTCCCACCAGAAAGCCAAAGGGAAACACATTTATTTCCTTGACACACTTATGCTTTCAGGAGGCCAGGTGATTGCTTTTGCTCTAGGAAGCCAGGAATGGAAAATTCCACCTGCCGTTTCTCCTCCAGGCACCCAACAAAAGAGGAAGCTTCTGTCCTCCGCTTACTGCCACCTGAAATTCTACCACTGAAGCTTCATTCCTGTAGCCTGAGGCTTTTCTCCTTTTTTAAAATGCAAACTTCACAGAAGTCATTCTTCAGAAAGGACTTATTTTCATTAATTCAACAAATATTTATTGACTTCTTGCTTTAACCAGGCAATAGCTAGAGGCTAGGAACAGACAGATTAATTGTGACTTGTCCAGCGCTATACCTTTGTTAAACAATGATTGAAGAAGACAGTGTAGGTGATACAAATAAACTTTAATTAACAGTTCAAGAAACAGGTAGTCTGTTTCCAAGGGTCCAGAAAACTGCAAAAAGGAATAGAAGACAGGAAATGTTTTGTGTTTATAGGACAAAGACTAAGGAAGGGAAGACAAAGACAAAATAGAAAACAACTAAGGAATGAGGAAATGAGCAGAGATCCCAGAGCGGCAGGCTGGCGGGACACAGTTTCTGGTGAGGTGGAGCCTTTACAGGGACATGAAGTCACCTGAGTTTCTGCCGGCCGACACTGGCCAGGAGCGGCTCCATCTTGGGTCTAGCCAACAACCTGTGTTCTGGGGGCCTGGGGGAGGTGGTGGAGAGGGCCAGGGGGACAATGGGAACTCGGACCAGCGCGGGGCAGCAAGGGGAGGAGATGGGAGCCCCCATCGGAGGATTCACTTCATAGTTGTGAAAGGTGAGGCTTGGGGGTGCAACCTACAGGAGGAAGCGGAGACAGTCAGGTATTGAGAGTCCCGGATGAAGTCAGCCAAGGCCGATGAAACCAGCGTGGTAGCAGAGAGAGCTCCACGGTCCACGGTGCCCCTTGCCCCCAGCAGACTCCGACATAGCAGGACGCAGGGTGGGGCTAGAAAGCAGGGAGACTGGTTCATTATTCACAGACACCATTAATCATCTCAAAGGGCTGTCCCGCCTTTGCTGCTCCCCCTCCCCATTTTCCATCTCACTTCCTCCTCCAGCACCCCACTCTCCTTTGGACTCTGAATGGCCCCTCAGCTCCCAGCTGGGGCCTGGTTGCCTTATGCAGCAGCCTGTCCCACCCTGCTGGTACGTGTCTGGTTCCTGGTTCCGGGAAGGACACACCACCCAGCGCAGGCCAGTGAAAGGGGGGTGTCCCCTGGGGGCTTCCAGGAAAGAAGATCCTCACTTCTGAGCCTTAGAGGACCCCCACAAGGAACCCACACTTTTTTTTTGCTTCCCCGTTTTGGGGTTTTGAGGGGCAGGGCTGAAGCAACACAGGGGACAGCAGAGAGGAGAGGAGAGCCTGGTGGGCCTCCCCTGCACTCTCAGTCAGCTAAGGCAGCGCTTCCCAAGGACGCTATTAGTTTCAAGCGAAAATTCCCTTACTGGTACAGGACATGTCTGGGGGCAGAAATGAATGGAGCAGGCAAAGGATCTATCTGAGAGGGGTGGGATTGGTCCAGTACCAGCCTTTTGATTTCATTTTCATGTATAATTCCTGTCATGAGTCATGACCTTTCCCCAGACCCCAAACACTGGCCTGGCACCTGGATACCTAGATGGCAAGACTGGGCAGACTGGGAATCAGAAATTGTAGGTTCTATCCTAACCTAGCTGTCTGGCTAGGAGGCCCTGAGCAGTCCCATTTCCACCCCCGTTTGTGACTCATCCACCCACCCCCAGAATGAACTCCCCGAGGGCACAAGCAATGTCCAAACCAGCCCCGCGGCCCCACAGCCCAGCACAGGCCTGGCATAGACCAGGTGTCAATGAGGATGTTGACCAATCACGGTGGGAACTGTATCTAAAGCTCTAACTTCCCAGGGCCAGGACCATGGGTGATGCTGACGGGCCAGCTGCTGCTCCTCTGAGCACCCTCAAGGGTCTCCTGAGCCTCATGTCATACGGCACACACCATATGCAGCAGGGATTTTAGCATGCAGGCTGCATGGCAGAGGCCTCAGCCCACACAGAACCCCCAGTGCTATTGAAAGCTCCCTGAGTCACAAGTATGTCATAAGGTGAGAAATATTCTCCAAAATCTCAATGCTTTCCTTTCCAGTTACAGTTATCCGAACGGTAAAGCTCTAGGACTAAGAAGAGCCCGTGCCTGGGGACGATTCAAAGAGTAAAATTAATCAGTGAGGGTCAGCCCACGTTTTGTCCTTAAAAATGGCAGAGTCACAGTTCAGCCCAGCTGGGTGGAATGAGTTACAGCTCAGAGTACAACAGAGGCAGGGAAGACACCCATTCTCTCCTACGGAGAAAGGACACAGCCCAAGGAGCACTGAGGGTGGACCAGGGATTCAAGGGGCTCCTATCGGAGTGGGACATGAGATTGGGGGAACAAAATGAGGACATGAATTCCTCACGTAGGATCTTGAACCTTTCAGCCTGGGGGCAGTGTACCCATCACACACACACACACACACACCAGAAAAAATTGGAAGTGTACCCAGAAATATAAGAATCCATAGGATAGGAATAGGGCATCTCTGTCCCAGAAAATACCCATTCTTTTTGTATTTTATATTAAAATAACCATGGACATTACAGAGGACAAAATATGTGAGAATTTGAAAATTCAAAGAATCTGCGAACTTGTGGCTGCAGTCTAGATGAAACACCATCTGAATAAGGACGTTTAGTAATCTTGGTGTCCCCACATCCTGATGCCATTGGCAGGAAGCTTCCAGTTTCTGCTCCCTAAACTTGTCAAATGAATTCCATGCTTAGTCAATCCTAGTCTCAGCTTTTTCCCCCAAGGGTAAGTGACTATCCGTGGTGCTGAAACAGGATTAAACCATGTTGATACATGATTTCACCTCGAGTTTGTATTGTTTCTACCTCTTGGAAGGGAGTAAAATGATGAGGCTTAGAGAAGATCCCAAAAAGCTGAGCACCCCTAGATCCAGTGAGTGGGCATTCCTTACTACTTCCCTTTCAGTTCAGGAGTCCTCAGGGCTAGAGAACAGTGAGGGGATGTGGAGGTAAAGGATTAGGACATTTAATATGTGTAGCATTCACAAGTTCCAGGGAAGACAGTTTCTTGAGTTTGGAGACTATTTTCTGCTTTCTGGTTCTCAAGGACCATTCCATGCTTTTGAAGGATGGAAAGAGCCTCCAAGAGCCTCATATTCGTGTACACCAACTTGTGTGTGCACACATGTGTACATGTGTATGTCTGATTAGGCATATAATCATGTCTATTAGCTCTCATAGCAAAGCAACTGTCATGTAATTATTTAGTTACTCAAGAGGGGAAATCTGGAACAAACATTTAGTTGGCAATTTTTAAAAATGTGTGTATCCTTAGCTGTTTTGTTTCGACCCACAGTTTTGTGGTCATAACCATGTGGTTTAGCTAAGAGAAAGCTCTGTCATCCGTGTCGGGGTGGTGGAGGCTGAGGAGAGCGTGTACAAGGATTTCATAATCCCGGGCAGCTGAAAAGACCACAGTTTAGTTCTCTCAGTCTTCTGGCACTGCAGAAGCTGCCCTGGTTATATACCCTGGACAGCCATCAAGATTAAAGGCAAGATCCCACAGCCCTAGAGAGATGGTCCCACACTTTCTCTACACTTCATTCCCAGCTGCTCTGTTCCTAGATCTTGCTGGGCCTGGGACACCAGGAAGAGTCAAAGACATGGCACCAGCCAACTCTGATGAATGGTTGGGCATCGGGTGGGTGGGTGGAATGATGAGCTTCACTACTCACCCATCGTGCTTTGGGGGAGGGTTCACCGACTGCCCCTGGCTCTAAGGCCCACCTTTTATTTATACACAGGAAAGTTATTAGACGATATTTCCCCACTGGCATTTCTTCCTAATAGATCGGTTGGCATAAATTTGCCTTCTTATTTTAATCACTGTAGCCACCACTAGCACAAGAATTGGTGTGCTCACTAATATAATTACTGTTAGATAAGAATCACCTATCACCACCACACTAGATATGTCAACTACAGTCTTTGCAGCGGTGACCTGGGTTTTTGTGCCTCTTCTTCAATCTCCTCTCAATTTAGGCAAACCCATTGGGTTCCTCTGCATAAACAGTTCTCTTTTCTTCTCATATCCAGTACATGGGGTGGATTCTGCAGCCCCTCCCTGAAGAATACTCTAAATTGTAGGTTTGCAGTTACTCATCCTGCTTCTGCTGCGACTCCAGTTTATATATATATTGAGAATTTACTCTGGAGTAGGGATGGTGCTAAGAGTCACCATTATGATCCCCATTTTGTGGATATGAAAACCAATGCTTAAAGGATTGACCCAAAGTCCCCCCATGAGTTGAGTGGTGGAGCCAGCCTTTGATCTCAGCTCTTCCAGGTCTGACCTTCAGTCCCAGTGCCCACCTGCTGGGCACGTCACAACACAGAATGGAGATAACCAGCTTGCTCCAGATGTTCCTCCTCCTCCTCTTACTTCTTCTTCCTTATCTTCCTCTTCCTTTCCCTCTTCTTCTCTCTCACCCCATATAAATAACCTCTTTCTCCCTCCCCAGCACTGCCAAGGCCCCTTGGGACAGGCAACTTGAAGCCTGACAGGCCATGTCACTTGCTGGAAGGGCAAGGGGCACACAGCCTTATAAACACTCCCACCTTTGAGGGAGGAAGCCCAGACCTGCAAATTTAACCCAGTCTGTGGTCCCTTCTCTGGCTCTAGAGCTACTTGGTTGAGAGACACTTTGGTGCATCCTTTACTTCTAGTGATGCAGAGATAGGACAACCCTCAGCAACACCTAGGGACAGCCATGTGAGTGATGGCAGCACTATCCCCAGAGCAACTTTGACAGAATTATGCCAGGTGGTTCTTCTGGACCCCACATGACCCTCCCAGCACCCTGGGAAATAGAGCATGGTAACCCTTGAGAGGTGGAAAACTGAGGCTCAGAGTGATTTTTTTTTTTTTAATTAAAGAGCTCAAGATATAACTCTTTAATTTTACAGACAAAGCAACTGAAACTCAAAAAGGGCAGCCTGCAAGTGAGGGGAAGAAACAGCCTCAGATCCCAGAGTACTTAATGGTCAGGCCAGTGTCTATAACAAGATGGCAGGCATAACCCGTGAGTCAGTCCAGGGGTCAACTGCTTATCTGTTTTATTTTGGTTTTAGCTCCTAAACAGCCCCCACCCTGCCTGCCCTTCCAAGAAGTCGGGGAAGGTGGGGCAGGGCTGCAGGATTCGGGCCCAGATTCCCGGGTCTGCACTGACTCGGCGTGTGTGACCTTGGGCAGCTTCTCCTTTGCCTCCACACCTGGAGGCGTCTCCTCATCGTCCACAGAAGTGGGGTGCTGAGTCCCCAGCATCTGGACGTGTTCACTGCGTCTGTCCCCAGCAGCTGCAGAGCGGGTCGTGGCTGGGGAGTGGCCTGGCCGGGCCTGGCCCCGCGGCCCCAGCCACGCGCCTGCTCGTGCGGGAACAGCACCCGCAACTGGT
>NW_004567109.1:14181138-14181995 GCF_000260355.1 Condylura cristata | reverse complement strand
GAAGATGCCCCAGAGCCCCCACCCCCGGGAGAAGGGGGGCTGGCGCGAGCTACTCCTGCCCCTGCACTTGCAGGTGGCTCCTGCCACACAGCTGCCATACCAACCGGCAAGTTCTCGGGTGCTAGCAAAAGAAGGTATTTGGGGTAGGGAGTAGCTAGCATGACCAGATCTAAAGTTGCAGAAAGTCAGGGGAGACAAGGTAGGACAGCAACAGCATCTGCCATGGCACCTTAGGAAAGCTGGCATTTGCGCTGGGCGTGAGGCTTGAGCAGGTCTGGAGCTGGAGCTGGCATGGGGAGTGGGAACCCGGGGAGCTGCAGCAGTAACTGATGGGGAGTGGGAAGAAGTGAACATGGTTCAAAGGGCCAGAGAACTTCAAGAAAAAGACTTATTTTAGAATTAATTATGGGAGAGATTTGAGAGCTTTTATGCAGGAAGGCGTCAGGACTAGAGAGCTGACGATGACAAATGAGACAGGGAGAGGGATAGGACAGCTCCCCAGCCCTGCAAAGGCAGGGAAGAATGAATCTAGAAGACGGAGAGAGATAAGAGATTGGTCTTCTAGCCAGAGAGGGGAAATTCTACTCCTGAGATAGTTAAGAACTTTGTTCCTGAGCTGGCTGAGAACAGGTTTCATTGTAACACAGAAGGGAGTTCGTGAGAAAGTCAGTTACCCGTTGGGAGTGAAGGAGTTGATGGTGGGAGGGGGCTTGAGCAGTCCTTGAAGGCAGGAGGCGTGGAACAGACCGCAGGAGGTCAGGGAAAGCCGTGAGGATGGAGCCAGCCTACGTTGGCCCTCGCTGGGCGAGGGCAGTGTTGCCATTGACCGCACTGAGCACAGCTTCCCGGCAGGTCAG
>NW_004567109.1:14140262-14180758 GCF_000260355.1 Condylura cristata | reverse complement strand
AAAAATACCCTGCTGGGAGCTAGGGGACCTGGGCTGGCATCTGCACTCTGCTGTTCACTTTCTGTGTTAACCTAGTTCGGGCTCTTTCCCTCGCCAGACCTTCATTTCTCTACCTATTAATTCAGGTCTTCTCCATCTCAGCAGTGTTAGTATTTGGGGCCAGGTAGTATTATGGGGAGCTGTCCTACGCATGTATAGGATGTTTCACAGCAGCCCTGACCTCTACCCATTAAGTCAGTATTGCACACATACCACTGTGGCAACCCAATGTCCTCTGAGAAGCAAACTGCTCCCAGCTGAGAACACTGTAGTAATAAGAAGAATAAACTCAATCTACTTCCAGATGATTCTATTCCAGAAAGGAAGAATCTCTGCACCCTGGGTGATGAAAGAGGCATATGGAAATAACCTGCTACTGGGTAGTAGATGGTCCATCCAGGAATAGTGCATGTTGTGGGCTCAAGTTGACCTTTTCCGTTGAAGACTGTACACTCAGCAGCAGCAGTGTCTAAGACAGCCCCAGGAAGCCTAAGTTCATGTTTTTGAGCCCCTGAGCTCAGGAATGTGTTCTCCACCCCTGCCACTTTAGTCACTTTATTCATGAGCTCACTGGACAAGCATGGGCCAGCTCGCTAAGAGGGTGACCAGAAACCACAAAGCGTGTTGCTCGCCTGTCACTGAAAGCCTCCACTGCAGTGACTTCCTCTGGTGAGCATTCACAAGGACAAGGCTCTTCATACTCTGTCCTTATGGAGAATCTGTTCACATACCTCTTCCCAAGAATTCCTTCTCACCAACTTCCCATCTCTCCAAGTCATTGACTTACTCTTTAACCAAACTATTGCATTAACAACTACTCATAAATCAGTACCTATCCACGCTCTGGCCATCTCTGTTCCTCTATTCCAAAACGGACCACAAAAGGTATTGCTTGAAGTCCAACCCACTGGAAAGCTTTGCCTTGGCACCATCCTTCAGGGTTACCCCACACACATACACACACATACATGAGATTGTAATGTTGCTGTCTTCTGTTTTGAGTGCTACCAGCATATGTTACCAGCAGTAACATCTGTAAACCAGGCTTGAGGTTTTATTCGTCAGTCAATGGATCACAAGAAACTCCCCAGGAAGCCATAAGCATGATTTGAGAGAAAGGAGGCAGTGAAGCAGGAGGCTGAATCACTCATAGCTTCCAGACTTGTCCAAGCGTGGTTGCTTTTATATCCCTCCCATTTGATGATAGATGGTTGCTACACAAAGCTAAATTTAGAGCTGGCTGTGTTGAGGGAATCCTTAATGAGATCTCAGGCTGCCTGGTCACTTACTCTCCTAGAGCCAGGCATGGAGTCTCTACCACAGTCCACTAGGACATTAGAAGCTGCCTTTCAGAAGAAAACAGTATCATCTACATAAGAAGGAATAGGTATACTCTCAAACCCTAGAGTTTTGAACTGTGGTCCCCCTTTAGGGGTTTGCCTGAGACTAGACACATCCATATTTACAATGAAACCTTAGAGACCACTGGAACTACAGGACTGTAAGGACCAAGGGGTAGAAAGACTTGTACTGCAGAGCTTCCCCTGTATGGTCCCCACTCGAAACAGGAAGTCTTACAGGGATTTTGTTGATGGGTCAAAGTAACACGTGAAAATGTAATGTGTTTCCTCCAAAATCCAAAAGCCTAGTTAAGTGTCATACCTCTTTTTTTGAGGTAGACAGTGTAAGGTGCAGCAATTTGACTTCTGCCTGGGAGGGGATAAATCAACCTGTTCCATATCACTGAACCCTCAGCAATTTTACTGAGAGAGTAGACATATGAAATTTCATAGGATTTATTGCCTACCCTTTCATTCACATATGTTGTGCTTACTGCCTCCTGCTCATCAGACGTGATAAGTCTGTCATCTGTTTAGAGCACCAGAGTTCTACTTTGTAGAATGTCAAGATAGTCACATTATCTGTGATAACTCTGAACCAAGACTATGAATCTGTACTGTTGATCCTACCAGGTAAAGCAAACTCTTTCAGGTGATTCTCACCAATCAATATGGAGAAAGAGACAGTAAGTAGGTCAGTGGTTATACAACGGTAAACTATGAATATCTGGGTTATCAGCTGCGATTGCAGTCACCACAATGAAGCAAACCATAATCTGGCCACTCTCTAAAACCCATCCAACTCTGAACAGGCCGAAAGGGCACATCAAATGCCTTCAGAAGTCTCTACAGTTTCCACAGGGATAGAGAAGAGCTTCCAGCTTACTATCCAGGTGGAGAGGAAGTACCAGAAACGTTCATTTATTCCTTCCTTTTGTAATTGGCCTCATTTCATGAGCCAGAGACCCAAAGCCTAGGGATTCTTCTAGTTATCAAGCATGTCTTCATTTACATTTCAGGAATTGTGGAAATGACTGACTAGACACACGTGGGCTAAGTATCTAGTACGTGACTACCTAAATTCTCACTTTGACAGGTGGGGCACAATAGCATTTTGTATCCCCAGCAATTATAAATTCAGAGCAGTACCTAGTAATTTTCCAAGGTCTGAGTACCTTACTTCCAAGAGCAGTCACTCCAGTAAATGGACAGTTTGTTTGGTGAGGATCGGCAGGAAGGTTATAGCAGTGCTGCTGGAACCTTTTGCAAGAGGCCTTACCTCTTCAATCAGAAGCTTTGATTTGGTGGTGCAAAGGGTTAAGTCTCAGTACAATGAAGCTATGGGTAGCCACTGTAGCATGAGTTCAAACCCTGGCCAGGGACGTGACCCACATGGCACAGCAGACCTCTCCTGTCTCCCCACTGCTCCCCTCAGCAGTGTATGTCAGTAAATCCACCTGTTCTTCTCCCCACTCTGTCTCTGGTGAACTGTCCCCATCCCCACACCTCTGGCCTATACCCCAGCTCTTGTATAAGTAAATAAATCTTTAAAAAAAAAAAGCTTTGATCTGCAATTTAGCTTAGGTCTGGAAACTGACTAAAAGACACAACTCTCTGATGTGGACATTCAATGCAAATTAGGGTCAACAGTTGCAACAGTTGGTTGATTGGTTGGTTTCTCTGTTATAAAGATCAAGCAATGCTAGTCCAAATGGATGGACTATCCATCCATTTCCTCTCTAGAGATGCACTGATCAATTAGACCCACCAAAGGTCCTTCTGGGTCAAGGCCTCTAATGGCGGGTCCATCCCTACTGCTCTTTCTGGTAGATGCACCGCCCTGGCAGCTAGCCTCTCCCGCTCCAGGGCCCCATCATTCCCTTGAAATCAGGGAGCCCACCTGCATTACAGTACATGCATCCATGGAATATCTTAAGATGTAAGTTCTCACCCCATTGACACATTTCTCATGTTTTAGTTAGGAAAATGTCTTCTGAGAATTTTCAGGGAACATGGCTTGGGATGACTATGGAGGTCACACATTATAAATCTACTCCAGCAGCCTACATCCTTTAGCCTTTGAATTCCCCCTTCCACAGCATTCCATGGAAACTCTATTCATTAAACATAAGCTATCCTCAAGTCCAAGTTTCAATCAACTCACAAAGTAACCTGGTAGAGATATGTTCAATTGCACAAATTAACATATTAAATGCAAATACACATCCATAAATTCATATTTTCTCCCACCCTCAGAGTTAAGTGCCATATATATTCCTCAGGATGAGGTCAATCTCTCCATTGGCAAAAAAGCTGACATTCTTCTTGTGTGCAAAGTGTCTCCTCTCAGGTCATAGTGTCATCATACATGACCTCTTGGAGAACATTGAGGTTTGACCTTTATTATGACTCTAATGGCAACGAAGCGTGCTCTTGGCATGTCTTAAAGAACATGGCCACACCCTTTCAAATCATGTGTCCACTGCAAGATTATCACAGTTTCAAACCAAGGAAAACTAGTCCTTTCAGGAACAAGAAGGCTAGTGCTTTCTATTGGCAAAGGGAAGCTCAAAGCAACTCTCCTTTTCATCTGAGTCCAACCAGATGTCTTTATTCCAAGGCTCAGGATCCCGTTCTCTGCTAATTTATACGCAAACTCTCACATGAGATGTTTGGCAATGCTGTAAATTTAACTGACATTTAAATTCTGCAACCTACACAAATTTTATGTTTGATTTTCAGCAATATCAGCCCTGCTTGAAATAGAGATTCTTTGAAGGATGCCACGGAAGCGCTGTGGTTCTCAAATCGTGATTTGAGTTGAGAATTAAATGACCTGAACTCACCATTTCTTTCTAGTAATGAAGGAATCCATCCCGCACCACAGTCGTTGCAATCACAATTACTGATGTGATGGCCCAGTGCAGTGGGGTTCCCAGACACGTGCTTCGGTTGGTGTTACATCAAAATCCATCACAGGTCAGAGTGTAATCACAATGTCACAGGGCTGTGGATTACCAGCGTCTCACGCCCCACTGGCAAGGGACGCAACACTGTGCTTAAGCTCCAGGGCACGCCGAAACCAATTAAAGCCCCACCTTTGAAGATCTTTCTCTGAGGACCACCCCATGCTTCCATTTTTAGAGTGATTAGCATCCAGTCAAGAGATAGAGTTCATAACCCATCATTGGAACAAGGAAATTTTCACATAATGAATTATTAACAAAGCATAGTTAATTAGTAGTAGGTAAAAGAGGACTCTAAAGATCCCAGAGGGGAAATAGAGCAACTTGTATGTCTAGACCACGGGCGAGCAAATAGTGAAGGAACTAAAGATGCGAAGGTCCTCCCCTACGAGCCAGAGTCAGACCTCTTCAGTGAGGGGGTGACCAGAGTCTAAGAAACCGCTAGGAAGTATGGGCTGGCACTGACCTGTAGAAGTGGACCTCTGGAGAGTAAGGCTGAGGGAGCATCTAGGCGTGGTCCACAATGGCCCATGAGGTGTTAGTTCCTGTGCTGAGTCAAAAAATTACAGATGGAAGGAGACCAGACCTGGAAGCCAGTGCCCGGCCTACTAGCACCTTACAGTGTCCCTCTAGCGCCCTCTACTGACAGAGCCTAACACTGTTCCAGCGGAGAACTACTACAGGGTCAGCTCCAGCATCTCCTAGCTGGCAAAGGAGGGTGTATTTGGAGCTCAGAGACAGTAACTCAGTAACTTGGATGGGGTAGAGAACAATATAGAAGGAAGTCAGAGTTTTCCAGGGATAGAGGCTACAGGAGGGACAGAGGAGAGAAAGGCATGAACTGGAGTCCTAAGAAGAGAACTTGGTCCCTGGTTCTCTTCAAAAAGAGAATACAGGGGCCCTTCCTGTTGGCACAATGGGTGAAAACACAGCACCACGAAGGTCTCCGCAGCCACTTCAGCACAAGTTCAATCCCAGCCAGGAAACTGACCCACGCAGCACAGCAGACCTCTCCTGACCCACCGGCTGCTCCTTGCAGCAGTATACTTCATTGATCTGCCTGTTCTGCTCCCCGCCCTGTCTCTGATGAATTCTCTTATGGCACCTGCACCTCTGGCCTATATGTATGCATGAATAAATAAAATCTTAAAAAGAGAGAGAGAGAGTACAATGAAATGATAAACCTAGCTTGGGAATGTCATGCTGTTCCACTCTCAACAGAAAATAAAATTCCTAGACAGGTTCCCTCCTTCTTCCCACCACTTGGAGTAAGTAAGAAGTGAATTGAGTGCATTTCTTCTTTTCTTTTCTTTCTTTTTTTTTTTTTTTGAAGAGGCCTTCTCAGCTCTGCCACTCCTGCTGACTCAAGACACACCAACAACTTTGGATTCAACAGACAAACATCCTTCAACTGCATTTTTGGCAGGTCTCCTAGACACCAAGCACTGAGTCTGGGAGGCTTTTGACAATGGGCCTCTGCTCAACCTGTCTGAACTGGCCTGAAGACGTGTTATGGGGGCAGACTGACTCACGGATGAGAATAATTGCCAGAAGTTGCTATGTTCCAGGTTTGGACTTGCTAGCATTTCTGTGATAATTACAAGAGCAAAAGCTTTGGTATCAAGTGACATGGTTTCTAATCTTATCTTAGTTCCTTTCTAGCTGTGGCCTTAAGCAACTTGCCTCACCTCTCTGAACCTGTTTCCTCACATACTGAATGTTTTAGGGAATATCTACCTCTCAGGATTGCTGGGAGATTAGGGACAGTGTCTGCACAATGCTAGGACCTGTCACGGAGGGTGCCCAGCAGGCCAAGCTTGAACCACTCCCAAAGTTGCATGCTCAGAATGCAGATGCTTAGGCTAGGGACCTGATGTCACTGATGCTGGCCCAGTGTCACTCAGGCCAATGGCACTGACATGGAATCTGCTCCAGAGAGCACCTCGTCCAGCCTCTTCACTGGACAGTGGACAGGTGAGGAGGTGAGCCCCAGAGAGGGAAGGTGTTCACTCAAGGCCTCACAGCTTGGTGGTCATGCCAGCAGTGGACCCTGGCCTTAGGGCATCAGGCTTTAGATCAACTGGAAGAACAAAAATAACATGCTTAATCGTAAAGACATTGGAGGAAGATAGCTTGTGTCCTGGCTCACACCATCATTCATTCAATCAATATTCGCTGCATCCTGACATGTGCCAGGCACCACGTTCAACACTGGGGACCCAGAGGAATCAGACCCATGTGTGAAAATTGCCATGTCAGGGCACTCAGAGGCCACTCAAGGCAGGGCTGCCTGAACTGGACATGGGGTCCTGGACATCAAGAAGGAGCCAGCCACACACACAGGAAGGACATCAAGGTAGAGAAAGGACAGGGCCTTGGAGGTCAAGGACAAAAGCTCAGCCTAATTCACAAACAGCATGAGGTCACTGGAGGGCTGGAGCTGACCAGTTTGGTCTCTGGCCTCCTTTTTTCAAATGATCACTCTGCTGTTTGTGAGATAGTGTGACCTTGAGTGAATCGCTTATGCTCCCTGAGACTCCATCTGCTCATCAATAAAGTGGGGATAACTGCATCTACCTCAAGGTCATGGAGACTGATGTGTGAGTCCACACAGAGTGCCCAGCAACGTGCTCCAGGCATTGTGAGAGCCAAGGACAGCTTTGCTTTTTCACACATCACACCCAAAGCCCATGTCCTCCACCAACAGGACACAGCTTGGCCTGGGCCAGCTGAAACCACAGCTTCTCCCAGGCCCATCAGCTGCAACCCCACCTCCCCCCACCCTGGAGGCACCCCAGCCATAGTTGTCTCCCACGGCTCAGATGAGGCCCCTGAGGCTCAGAGAGGACCCTCCTGGGCGCCCCTCCAGGAGAAGGCTCAGACTGAGGGCCTCAGACCAAGAGTCCCGCCCGCGTGACTATACCCTGATTTCTGCCCGGGCCATGGCGCCTCCCCAGCTCCTGCCCAGCTGAGGTCAGCCAGGGGAGGGCAGCGCAGCCCAGGGGCGAGGAGCAGCCAGGCCGGCTCTCAATTAGGGCCTCGCCGAGGGCCTCAGCATCCATCAACGTCACAGCCCCTCTCCTGGGGCTCAGGATATACAGCGCGTCCCAATCGGGGGCCAGCAGCGAGGTCGTGAGGAGCAATAATGGCCTTGGCCGGCTCCTGCGGCCAGATTTATTTGACATAAAGAAACTAATTTAGCTCCTGGCAGTAACAGGCAGCCGGCCCTCTGCGCTTGTAGAAATCCTATTTGCGGGGAGCTGGGGGGGTCTGCTCCACACCTGCCCAGACCCGCCACCCCGGGCAGAGCCAGCTGCACCCCTGGCTCCTGGTGGGCTTAAGGCCTCCCCCCACACGTCGGCGCGCGTGAGAACCCGCGCCCAGGCCGCGAGCGGCCCATGGCGTTGCCACCAGGACCCTCTGGCTTTTGTCCCCGCCCGGCCGGCCTGGCGCTGTGGAGCCAGCCCACCGCCCACTCAGGTTCAAGCCGCAGTTCTGTCCACTAGTGACTGTGACTTTGGGGAGGGGCCCCGCCCCCCACCAACCCCCTTCCTTGGACCTACTGTAAAGAGCAGTGGTCCGGGTTCTGGAACAGATGGAGGCGCCCGTGCCACAGGAGGGGCGGTGGTGACGGCGTTGTTACATGGGCTCCGGTCGTGAGACACAAGAGGGCAAGGCTAGGGTACGGCAGTGTCGGGGGGCTAAGCCTGTCTTCCTGCGATGTTATCTCCAGATCCCACAACCAGCCCTGCAAGCAGGTCCCAAACGGCTGATTTCCTAGATTAGGACGTGGGGTGGATCCAGGCCTGAGCATGGCCCCAGCTGGCAGGGCGTGGGGCAGGGGTGGCGCCCTGAGCAGCAACTCTCCTCCTAAGATCCCCCACCCTCCCCAGTTCCCCTGAGAGGCCAGAGAGTCCCCAAGATCTCCAGGCACACAGCAGCACCACCGCCCACTGCGTCCCCTCCTCCTGCCAACCCCCCCTGAGCCCAGTGCCCCTCACTTGTTGATGGGTCTCCAGGAGCAAAATCAGATGTGCTTCCTGCCCCAAGGAGCTCAACACTTGGGGGGGGGGGGGTGTAGCGAGGAAAGACGTACCCCACTGCCACGCATGCACACACACGCACGGGTTAGCTTTCACAGGAGCCGAGGCTTACTGGGTGCCAAGAAAGAGCATGGCGTCTCGCTTCCATCTGGGGGTTGGCCAGGCAGGTCCTTCCCAGCTCGACCACGCAGCTACCCTCACCAGACACGCCAGCGAGCCAGGGACCCACGACGCCTCACAGCTGAACCTGCTGTTCACGCGAGACGCGGCTTCCGCATGTCCCCAGCCGGCAGAGTCCCAAGAACGCAAAAGCTGCGATCTCAAGGTCTCAGATTCAGAACTGAGCTGACGTCACTTGTGCCACATCTATCAGTCAAAGCAAGCCACGTGCTGAGCCTGGGGTGTGTGACACAGGTTTCTGACCCATCGAGGGAGGCTCAGAGGTCAGTTCCGACCGAGCAGGCTCTGAGATTCAGACCAAGGACAGTGAGCTGTGCGGGGTTGGCATGACGTCTGTCTAACCAATGGACACGCTGGCACACAGGATGCAAAGAACATCGGTACATTTCAGAGCGAGTTTCCATAGGAAGACACTGAGTTCAGAGGCAAGAAGCGTCTTACCCTGGGTCACACAGCAAACCTGCGACAGAACCAAAGGGTCTGTGTCTCCGCCGGCGAGCCCACCCCACCCGCTGAGGAAGCGGAGGCTGGAGATGGGCTGGAGTCTCCAGCTGAGCCAACATCCCGGCAGGGGTGAGCCTCTGCCCTCCACTGTGTGTTAAAGGAGCCTTTCAGCGCACCTGGCACCACGCAAGCCACTTAGTCGCGTCCTCATCTGAACCGAACAGAATTGCTCCTTTTTCAGGCGGGAAACCAGGCCTGACACTGAGAGGTGGGCCTCCCGGGCGGTCCCCACAAAAGCGGGATCAGGGTCCAGACCCTCGGGCGGGAGAGGCAGCTCGGTGGCCCTCGAGGGTCTCGGGATAAAGCCCCCACCGGAGGGGACCAGACCAGGCTCCTGAGTCCCATCCAGTGTTCTCCCACCGCACCGGGAGGCGAGGGACGGGCGGGCCGGCCAGACACACGCAGGCTGCTCTGTGGCATTCAGAGAGCACGTTTATTTACAAAGCACTTTACAAACACCAGCTTTGCCTCCCCACAGCCCCTGCGAGGTAGGTCAGTAGTCATAGCTACAGTTTACGATGGGGATATTGAGGCACGGAATGGGGTGTGTCCCGCCCCATTGGAAAGAGACCTTCCCACCTACCCATCCAAAAATAACAAAATAAACAAAAAGGCATTGATCCTCCATCCCAAAATACACCATCTTCCTTGGAACTCTGGAGGCGGGGAGCACCCCGACCTAGCAGTGCCCCTCTGCAGTGGGCAGCGTAAGCAGGAGCCACAGGGACCTCAACTCCCAGGGCTGTCACTCAGCCTGGACAATAGTCACTGGTGAAAGCTGAGCAGCACCTGGCCAGTGAGGCCCAAGAGTTACAGGCCGGGGGCCGAGGTGACTTCATTCTGCAGACTGCAGGCAGGGAGGGGTCCCACCGAGGGAGAGGCAGGGTGGGCAGATCCCGCGTCAGGAAGCTCAGCTCACAGGTCAGGAAGCAGAAGTGGGAGGGGTGGTGAGCAAAACGTCCCCAGGGCTGCAGGGGACAGCGATGGAGGAGAGCTCCGGCTCACCCTGGGAGAGCCGGTCTGACCTACCCACTCGCAAATCAAGGCAGAGCGCGTCTCGCCAGGCCCTCAGGGGCTGGGCTGATGGGATCATCAGATGCCGAGCCCCCGTGCCCATCTCCCATGTCCAGAGGAAGCCAGGCGGGGTGGAAAGCTTGGCCTGGCACACACTCTAAGGACCTCACTCATCTGCCAAGGCTGGGAGTCAGGGGGCTCGGCCCTGCACCCCCCAGAGCCAGTAGTGCTGAGCCCCTGTCACTTGGCCAGGCAGTGCCAGGCCTCTCAGCACAGGCCCGCAAGACCCGATAGCAGTGGGGCTGGGCTGCCGTCTTGCAAAGCTCCACCTTATCACGCCACCTGCCCACCTGCTGTGGTGAGAGGCCCCACCCACAGCGGACAGGACACCATGTGGGCTCAGTGCCCACTCCCGTGATTTCCCTGTGGGGTTCCAGTGGAGCAGAGTTGGGGGCGCAGGTCGTCCTCGTTGGTCTGGGATGGGGGCTTGGCCCTGAGTGTGCCCCAGGCCAGGGGCCTCGCTATCTTGTCTCCAGCCCCTCCAGGTACTCCAGCGCCACATCATAGCAAAAGTGGTACTGATCCTGGGGAGAGGGAGAGGAGGACATCACCAGGCTGCACCCTCCCCCCGCCGGGGAGCAGCCATTGCTGGTGGGGAGCGGGAGGTGAAGGCAGCCGTTTGGGCATCACAGGACTGGAACCCAGGGCCCAACCGTGGGCCCAGATGTGGGAGCGTGGGCACCAAGGGACCTCGCCAGACATGGGCTGGGCATTGAAGTGGCCGGGCACAGAATGAAGCTTCTCACCAGGGTCTCCACCATGTTGGGCTTATAGTTCCTAAGTGTTTTGGCAGCAAAGAAAACGTCCACCAGGTTGTGGCAGCGGATCATCTCCAGGACCGTGGCGCAGGCGCAGAAGGTGCCACTGCGGCCGCCCCCGTTTCTTCACAAGAGAGGGAGAGAGAGACATTTGGGATTGGGCCTGGGAGGAGCGGGGGCAAGTCAAAGGTGAAAGGCAGGGCCAGGGCAGCCAGGGGGGAGCAGGAGGGAGGAGGAGGCTGGGGGGGAGAGAGAAGGAGGCTGGTGGGGAGAGAGGAGGAGGCTGTGGGGGCAGGAGGGAGGAGGAGGCTGGGGGGGAGGGAGGAAGAGGCTGAGGGGACAGGAGGGAGGAGGAGGCTGGGGGGCAGGAGGGAGGAAGAGGCTGGGGGGGCAGGAGGGAGGAGGAAGCTGGGGGGGCAGGGAGAAGGAGGCTGGGGGGGCAGGAAGGAGAAGGAGGCTGGGGGGCAGGAGGAAGGAGGAGGCTGGGGGCGGCAGGAGGGAGGACCAGGGGACCCAGAGGTAAGTGATAGGACCTCAAGGCGAAGAGGGCACCCAGAGGCATCTAGGAAGACAGAGCTTGCAGGAGAAGCGCCAGCAGGTCTGCCAGGCGGCCAGGCACACTCCAAGACAAAGACACTGAGACAAACACAGCGGCGAGGGGTCGAGTGGGATAGAGCAGACACCAGGAGAGCAGGAGGGAAATGAGCCCCAGGGAGACTGGAAGAGGAGCCGCGACACAGACGACGCAGACGGGGGTGGGCGCACGCGGCGCCAAACCCACAGCCCCCCACACAGCCCCTCCTCCCGGCTGCCTGCGCTGCGCTGCGGGTTCCGCTTAGGAAGTGGGGGCCGGCAAGCCGCTGCAGGCCGGGGCTGCTGGACTCACTTCGCACCCAGTACGCCCTGCCTGGCACCGGCAGGCGCAGTAACGCTGAAAGCGTGGGGGGCGGGGGGGCACCCAGACACAGGTGAGTGGGTAAACTTATGAGTGAGGCGGTGAACGAAGCCATGGAGAAAGCTGCGCGAACCAAGACGGAACTTCACGGCTACCTGAGCATAGCGTAAAACAAAGACACAAGGCTGAACTGGCGAAGCCAAACACCCCGCCGAGGGCAACTTTCAGGGTGCAAACTGACTAGGTTCCCCCAGAAGCGGCAGGGCCTGCTCGCCTGGTGAGGCAGAGCCAGGCAGCTGTCGGCCACCGGCCACCGGGGCCCTGGTGCCAGCCCCAGGCCCTCTCCCGCGGAGCGCGGCTCCCTGACCCTCGCCCAGCCCGAGGAGGCGGCACTCACAGGCAGTGCACCACGGTGCGCCCGTCCCCGCTCTCCGCCTGCCACTTGTCCACCTCGGCCAGCAGGTGCAGGAAGGCCTTCTTGGAGTCGGGCGTGTCCCGGTACGCCGACCAGCGCAGAAACTGGAAGTGCCGCACCAGCAGATGCCCCTCCTGCAGCTGGGGGCGCGGGCAGCCAGCAGGGGGCGCATGAGCGTGGCCGGACCAGGCCACCTGTGACCTTCAGAGGGCCACGGAAGCCACCCCAGATCCTTGCCCTGGGCTCCCAGATCACTTACCCGAGAGATGTTCTGCACCCGGAAGACACGGGCCACCAAGTCCTCATCCGCTGTCCCTGACACGAACTCCACCTCCATGAGGCCATACTGCTGCCGGCCGGGCTCTGGCCAGTACTGCGGGCATGGCTGGGGGTGCAGCGGAGACAGGGAGCTGAGCAGGCCAGGCTGGGGCAACTGCTGCTCACGCCCACACCCCCAGACCTCCACACCCCCTGGGCCCCCCCTACACTGATCTAGCTGCTCACTCCAGACTCATCTTCAGAGACACCCCCACTTGCAGACTCCCCCGTCAGACAGAGTGCACCCCTGCACCACTGTATTCTGCACAGACACTCGGGGCAGAGCTGAACATCAGCACTTCCAGGGATCTCCCGCTTTGGATCTCCAAAAGGTAACGGGGTACCCCTCTGGCCACCCTAAGCCAAAGGCACCAAGCAAGTGTCCGAACCAACCTCAGAAGCAACTCTCCCCCTCATCGTCTTCACCCCGCATGCGCTGGGCGCCTAGTACATGCTAAGCAGCCCTCATACATCCATGAGGCAGGAACTGTGATAGCCCCCATTTCACAAAAAGGAAACTGAGGCTCAGACAGACCAGTCAGAACATAAGGCGGCTGCAATTTCTGTGTCAAAGCCCCCAAGATGCGCAGTCTAGTTGAGAGACCAAAAAAGCAGCAGCCCTGGAAGGAGCTGCTGGGGTGAAGGCACAACTTGGCTAATTCAGCTCCCAAGCTCGGAGAACTTGCTTCACCGACCTGGGGCTTACCTGCCTCACCTGAAGCCGGTGAGCATAAAGCAACATCCCTGGCACACGGCAGGTGCTCAGGAACAACCACCAGCTTCTCTCCAACCCGACAGCGTCATTTTACAGACAAGGAAGCCAAGACTCCGGAGAGAGGTGACCTGTTTAAGGAGCCCCTGACTTTGGGGGAGCCCTCGTGCACACACTGGGGCCCCGGGCAGCAGGCAGCCTGCCTGCCCGGACAGTGGGCACCCACCCAGGCAGAGTTGGACTGGTGCAGCTGGTTGAGCATGACGATGGAGGTGCAGCCGTAGTCGTAGACCAGCCGCCAGAAGTCGGGCGTGGTGCTCTGCAGCGGGTGCAGGGTCACGATGAAGGCCGCGCTCTGGGTGTAGCTCTGCAGGGAAACGGGACTCAGCGGGGCTGCTCACACCCTGCCCGGTCCTCTGCACCTGCCCGGCCCCCCACTGCTCTGCCCAGCCCACTTCAGAGACTGGCTCCTGGGCCTTCCCAGAGACTGCTGAGTGTAGGAGTCCCAGAGCCCACCCCAGCCCCGAGCCCTCACGTCAGTCAGGGCCGCATTGATGTAGTTGTTGGGGTCCCCGTCGGCAGAGATGAGGAAGGGCAGGCAGCGGTCGGGCGGCAGGACGTCCATGCTGCGGTTCTTGTCCCGGTTCCGGGGCAGCAGGGCGATGCTGCACTCCTCCACGTCCAGCGGCGGCGTGACCGAGTTCAGGGTCTGCGGGGGTGCGAGAGGGTCTATGGGGGTGACGTTCCTCCTGCTTGGCCCTCAATGACTCCTAGAGCACGAATGGCCAATGCACACACACGCGCGCGCGCACACACACACACACGCTCACAAACCACACCTACACACCTATACATGCACAGTGGAGCCCCACCTGGAACTCCTCCCGCAGCTGAGAGGAATTACTCTGAGGGTCAATGCGGATCATCTCCTTATAGGTAGCCTTGAACTCACTGACAGGGATGGTGGTCTCCCCGCACAGGCAGGCCTCCAGGATTGCATCGTGGATGAAGATGTACTGCTCCTAGAATGCGGGCCAAGAATATGAGGAGCCAGAAGGGGACTAGAAGCTAGAGGCTTGGGGAGCAAGCTTAAGGCTGAGGGGGTGCTCTGAGGTAGCACCCAACCATGTGTTTCTACAGGCTGGATGAACCCCACGTGAAACCACCTGCGTCCCTGCATCAGCCTCATGAGAAGTTGTGAAGGGGAGAGGACAACCCAGGGTCACGTGTCTAGTGAAGCTACAAACACCATCTCTGCACTGCAGGAACTATGGCCTCGGCCCTCTGCTGTTTGGCCTGACCCCTCAGAGCACAGGGGAACTGAGTTTGGGAAGACCCTCAGAGGTCGGCAGGTCAAGTTCAGGGTCGGGAGAGAGGAGGGGGAGGGCCTAGGGAGGAGAAGAGCGAAGGACACCCTCTGACATGCCCACCAGCTTTGCATGCCTCTACGAGGAACCCGCGTGCTGGAGGGCAGGGAGTAGGGGGCTGTGTCCCCTACCTCCGTCTGGATCATGTTGACACGCCGGGAGCAGAGGGTCTTCACACAGTTGTAAATGTCCACCACGCCCTCGCACTCCGCCATGTCCAGCATCACATCCAGAACAATGTAGCAGCCTGTGCGCCCAGTGCCAGCGCTGGGGAGAAACCAGCCCCAGGCCAGCTCAGAGCCTGGGGAGACAGCCCAGGACCAAGAAGACGAGAACAGGGAGGGCTGGAGAACAGAGGCCACCTTCCCCGTCTATACCACGCCACGCGGGGGGATGGGGTACCAGAGAGACCCCATGCTGCTCCCAGGGGGAACCAGGGAGAAGGGACAGAGCTGGGGGTGTGTCCTGGGGAATGCGAGGAGGAAAAGTGTAGGGAGGATGCAGAGGGCAGTCAGCAACTCTGAACAGAAGACAAGGACAAAGGTGAAGCTCAAAGCTTAATCCAAGAACATTCCTGCCTCCTGGGTCTCCCTGAATCTCCTGAGCATCTTTCAAAGCCCCACACATTCGTGCCCACTCACATGCCCGGTGGGACACTGTCATTCTTGTGTTGCCAGAGCAGCGACACAGGCTCTTATCATCCCCCCCTCCTGCCGCTCCTGTGGCCGCCTCTCTGGCCTCCCTGGGCTGAGACTGGGAGCTCACTGCCGTGGGACTGTGTGGGTATATCTCTGGGACCCCCACACTCAGCACCAGACAGAGCTGAGTTTAGGGGAAGGGAAACAGATGGTGATGACACCAAGATCTCAAGCTTGAAATTGGTGGTACTGAAGTGCTGAGGATGAAGCGACCAGGTCCCCCAAACACTGGGGGTCGACATTCAGAAGATGCCTGTGGAAAACTGTTCGGACCTATTAAACTGGATGTTTGCACAAGACAGCAATTCCGCTCCTCTACACACCTACACCAAAAGCCAATGTGTGTTGGTCAAAAGACATGAAATAAAATGTCCTCAGCAGCAACTTAGCATAATAGCTTAAAACGAGCAAACTCCCAGATGCCTCTCCACAGCAGAATGCATAAGACACACTGTGGTTTATTCATCTAGTGGGATGTGATGCAATGCAATTGGAGAAATCGTACACGCAGAAGGCTGAAGGAAAGATATCTGACACCAAAGAGCACCTGCTGTATGATTCCACTTACACAAAGTTCAAAAATATGCAAAACAAATCTGTGGCTTTGAAATCAGGACAGTGATTGCCGGGGAGGGTGGGAGTGAGACGCCACAGGCGGGAAGGGAGGGAGGGGACTTCTGGGGCCACTGAGGTTGTTTCTTGATCTGAGTTGTGCTGGTTATTTCATAGGTGTGTTCAATTTGTGAACATTCATAGCTACACATACACTTATTACTTGTGCTCTTCACTTTTATTATACATCAGTAAATTTTAACCTAAAAAGATGGCATCTTTTATGGGTCCTCCCTGGTAGTGCAACGGATTAAAGCGCAGCACTGTGAAGTTAGCAGCAGCTGCTTCAACACGAGTTCCATCCCTGGCCAGGGAGCTGACCCACATGGCACAGAGACCTCTCCTGTCCGCCCGCTGCTCCCCTCAGCAGTGTATTTCAGTCGATCTGCCTGTTCTGCTCTCCCCTCTGTCTCTGGTGAATTCTCTCACCTCTGTACCTCTGGCCCATACCCCAGTTCTGTATGAATAAATTAATAAGTCTTAAAAAAAAGATAGCATATTTAAAAAAATTAAAGTTACACGGTATTACCTTAAAGAGAGCTAAGAAACCAAAAAGAAGCTGGTTTGTGGGGGCAGGCAGGGGGAGGCATCAGGGGACAGGTCAGGGCACTGAGCTAGGCTGAAGCCACAAGAGAAAGACAGAGGAGGGAGCAGAGACAGGAGAGGCGACTGGACTCCCAGGAGTTGTAAAAGGAGGGAGAAGAAACCAGAGCTGCCGGAGGCGAAGGCCAAGGAGTAAGGAAAGCCCACTGTTCAGGGGAGAGAGGGCAAAATCCCTCCCGGCACCGGGCCAGACTAGAACGCTTGCTGAATGGAGGCCAGCGAACCCCATCCCGCCTGGTGCCTGAACAGCCCCATTCCCTCTGTCTCCAGCACATGTGGACTCTTGGGGCTCCAGAGGCTTCGGGGAGCACATGCAGGTGCAGCTCTCAGCGTCCAAGCTCAAAGGGCAAAAGCTCCTGGGGGCCATCGCTCCTGCACTGCCTCTAAACACGATGCAGCCAGCCCAGGCTCCGCGGGGAGCAAAAGCCACCCCTCCCCTGGCGCCAGCTCCCCACCTGCAGTGGATGACAATGGGCCCGGCATCAGGTGGGGTGGAGGCCTTGACGCGCCGGATGAAGGCCAGCAGCCCGGTGGCGTGGTAGGGAACGCCGTGCTCCGGCCACGCCGTGAAGTGGAACTGGTGGACCTCGTGCCGGGCAGAGTAGCCTCTCTGGGGAGACACGAGGAGTGACGGCAGGGTCACTGCTGCGTCTGTCAGACACTGTGTGCCAGGCGCTGCGGTGAGCGCCTCACCGCGGGGTCTCAAGGGATCCCAAGAGTCAACGGACACAGCGGGCGCTTGTGACTCATTGCACCGGAGCGAAAACGTGGGCTCAGAGAGGGGGTTCCCGCCTGAGGTGGGCGGGTTAGATAGACAGCCGTCATGTGGGGCTGTGACAGTAACGGCCCATCTCCACCACCTCGTTGTGGTGAACCCTGGGAGATGGTCTCTATTCTCTGGTCTTAGTCGAAAGGGGGACATCTGTCCTTCCTCTGCGGAGCCCAAGGGAGGGTGGCCAGGGCCCCGCTGGCCACCGGCGCGTGGCTGTCCTGGGCGGCGCCACCTCGCTGCTCCTGGCATCCTGACCGCCAAGTGAGACTGTGGTGAACTCTGACCCTGCAGAGCTTTCCGAGGCTGGGCAATGTGTGCAACGGGCTGAGCAAGGAGCCCGGCAGCAGCTGTCCTACTTCATCATCTCGACTTCCTCTGAGAGTTGTCAGCCAAGTGGCCACCATCCCACTTCCACGATGCTCCCTGCAGTTACCGAGAAGCCGCCTTGCTGGGGAGGGCAGCAGCACCCGCCTCAGCCTCAGGCTCAGAGAGGGGGTGCTGGAAGCCATGGGGAGGCGGACTCCATCTAAAGGGACCGGGGAACAGGAGACTCACCCGCTCCAGGGCAAAGGTGCGCACGACATATTCAGCGAGCGTCTCCGTCTTCACCAGCGTGATCTTGATGTCCCCGTACATGTCCGAGTCGTCCGGCCAGTAGCGTGAGCATTTCACCTGGAGACCCCACGCACAAGCTAGGAGGGCTCCTCACTGGCCGCGGCCCACCCTGCTGTCCTCACCTGCCAGCCCCGCTTACCCTGCCCACCTCTACCAGCTTGGTGATCATGACGATGCTGGAACAGTGTTCCTGCCACACCATGCGCCAGAAGTCGTAGATCATCTCGGGCTTCGGCCCTGGGGGCGCACAGGGGACTTGTCTCTGATACCAGGTCTCCACCGAGGGCCGGCACATCTGCTGCCCAGAACCACCAGCCCAGGCCAGGATGTTCCTGAGCCCCAGTGGGGACCTTGTGCTCACCCCACATAAGACCCCAACCACCAAGTGACGCCTGGAGGGCCCTGGGATGGGAAGTATCAGGCTGGGGACTCCGGTCATCCTACGTGGAGCCCACACGGCAGAGCTGAAGGGTGATACCCTCAGTTCATGGTGTAAGTCGCCAGCAGGGAGAGACAGATGGGAGGTGAGGGGGAAAGACACAGCCAGAGGACCAGGCAGCGCCAGACCGAGAGGCACAGCCACAGCCCTGAAGGCCAAGCCTGGCCAGTCCCTTTGCATGCACCACTGTGGAGACAAACAGATGCCCGGGGAGATGCAGATGACCCGAGCGCTGGGGAGGGCTCACACAAGAGGAGGTGGCAGCTGTGGCCAGACTCCAGAAAACCAGCCAGAGTGGGGGTTAGCCAGGCAGGGAGATAGACAGACAGACGGACGGGGAGTCAGCAGGGCAGGCAGAGAGCATTCCAGCACAGGGACACACGGGGGCCCACGCAGAGGTGCCGGGTACCTTGAGTGGCGATGAAGTGGTTGGACCTGTGGTAACCCTGGAACAGGAAAAGAGGGCGTGTCAAAAAAAAAAAAAAAAAAAACAGGGAGCAGCCCCAAGTAAGGAGGGAAAGAGCAGCTGGGACATCAGTGTTACAGGCATAAACCCACTCCAGGAAGGACACTCCTATAGGGGTCTGCAGTGTCCCCTGTCCACAAACTAGGGGTAATTATCCCAAACCTGCTTGCAACCCAGTTGCGGATTGAAGACGAAGTGCAGGGTGACCCTGCCCTGTCCCAAAAGCCCCAGAGGCCTAGACCTTGGTTAGTGCCAAGCCCAGATCTTGTCAACCATCCCAGCCCCTCTCAGGGCAGGTTGGGAGCAAATGAACACTGAGGTCGCCCTTGACCCTCTCATAATTGTTGTTCAGTCTTTCAAAGGAATGATCTGATCATGCACTGTGCTAAGCACTTTGCCTGCATGCTCTCCCGCAAAAGAGAGGCCACGAGTTGCTTTGTCCTCCATCCCCAGAGCCCTCAGACTGAGAAGAGGAGCCAGCCAGATCTCCCATGCCAGCCCTCGGGCCACAGCTGTCCATGAAGCCCTGCCCATCCTTCTGGGGCACCGAGCCCAGCCCACACTCAGGAACCCCCCAGGGCAGGAAAGAAGGGCTGAAGGGCCAATGCGAGAAAACAGCCAGGCCCAGCCACACCGAAACACAGCCCCCTGAAAGTCCTCTGGCCCTGTGGGCTCCCCAGGTCCTGGGAGCCCTGGAGTCAGACTGCCAGGGTTCAAATCCCAACTGCAGGTTGCTCTCGCTAGCTGTGTGCCTGCAGCAAACCTGCCTTCTGGATACCCTAAGCCTCCCAGTGCTAAAACAGAGTGACAGCGCCACCCTGCCCCTGCTGCCGGGAGGAGTGCGTAGGGGCACCGGACTGTGGCCAGGGCCTGGCGCTGTGGCAGGCAAAGGTCCGCACTTGTCATGGCCAAAGAGCACCCCTGAAGATCTGAAGAGTGGATTCCTGGGACATCGAGGTTAAGAATCTGAGTCTCAAAGTCAAGCTGACCCGGGCCCCTGTGGAGCTCAGCCCAGCAACAGCCATGCAGCTCTGGCCACTAAGAGGCCACTTCTCAAACTGGAATGTGCACGTGAGCCCCCTTTCCCCCCAGATCTTGTTAAGAGGTAAATTCAGATTCAAAAGGTCTGAGTGGCTTGGGGTTGTGTATATCCAACCATTTCCAGGTACAGGCAGCATTGGGCCTCAAAACATTGCAGAGCCAGGCTCCCAGCCTCGAAAACCCTGTCTTCTGCAAGCTGTGGGGTGACAGGACCTGCGCCCCAGTCTGTCACCTCCACACCCTTCCCCTGGAGTGGCCAACACAGTAAAATCCGCCCACGATGAAAAGACCCCGCGGACCACTGGGAGGCCTCCCTCCCCGACTAAGTCCCGCCTGACTCCTGCCTCTGTGTCATGTCCCCCGCGGAAGTGATGCTCAATTGGGGTCAGAGGGAAAGGCAAGGGGGGGCTGGGGACAGCCCCCAGAAGGTACTGCCACCAGGGGCCACTCTTCCATCCCCAGCGCTGGCCATGGGAGGCAGGGAGGACAGGCCACCCGCCTAAACCCAGTTTGCCTAAGAATTCCCCGTGAGAACAAGTGTCTCCGTCCAGCCCGTGCCCACACAGTGCCACCTCCCAAAAGGCTGGCCGGGAGACGCAAGATTTTAGACAGCTCTAAACCTTCCTCTGGCGTTAACTTTTGCATTGCACCATGCACTACTGCACAATCGCATCACAGAGATGTCGCTGAGCTGGGGAGTTTAGAATGGCGCGATGCAGGTGATGAGCCTGCCTGCACCGGGCCTCCCACGCGGGTGTCGGCATGTCCCAGAGCCCTCCTTGGGGTCTGTGGGGGTGCTGGGGGCTGAGCCTGGCATCGACACCCTGGTGCAGGGCCTAGGCTGGGCGGGAGGCCCAGCTCTGCCAGTTCAGGGCAGCACAGTGGTGGCATTCCCTTAACTTTTCTAAGCTTCTTTTTTCTTATCTGCCAAAGCAGGTTCCCACCTTGCAGTGCTGAAGAGAAGAGGGTAAAGGGCCTGGCCCAGAGGGGCGCTCAGCTGCTGGGGGGCACTGACGTGCTAATGAGGAAGCCAAGTCTTTCGAGAGCATTTGTAAGAAACAAGAAACCAAATGGGTGGGGTGAGGTGTGTGCCATGGAAATTGAGCTGGGAAGTGTGGCCGCCCGGATTCACTCCCCACCCAACTCGGGCGCTGGCTGGTTTGCAGGCCCTTCGTGGGCCTGACAGCCTGTCTGAGTCTGAGAACCTCACAGACCAGCTGTGATCACACAGAGGAGGGCAGTCTGGGGCACGTCTGATGACGGGCATCTCTGAAGTCGCCACCGTGGGGACTTATCACTCTGTATACTGAGCACCTCCGTGTTGTCTGAAAGCCTCATCGTGAACTGTGTTGTTTACAATCGTAAAAGAGCAAGAGTTTGAAAGGAAACAAGGAGCTAAAACAGAGAAGGTACCCACAGAAAAAGCAGATACTCCCCATCAGCCAGTGGGTGTTACAACAATAACACGTCTGCTAAGGATCGAGTCAGAGGTTCGTTAAATGAATTAGGTTTTCTTAAATATTCTCAAAAAGTCAAAAGATGACATAATTGTAAAAAACTGAGTAGCCATATTGCTCCCTAGAAATAAAATACTCAACTTAGGGCTCCGTTGAGGGCAGAGTGGTTGGAGTTGAGTTTCAAGCAAACCGATCACAAAGGGACTTGAATACAAGGAAGCAAGCTGGAGAGGCCTGGCCAGGCCATCATGCTCTGGAAGCAGCCAAAAGTGGCCATCCAGGGCAGCCTCCTCCCACCCTCCCCAGGCCCATAGTAGCTAGTGAGGACTCAGGAAGAGGAGGGCTGGGGGACAAAGGTGACAGGTGGTTGTCGGTACAGAATGGGGCCCGGGACAGCACCCCCACACTGATGCCCTGTGTGGGGCAGTGGAGGAGGGGGAGGAGGCGCTTATAATAGGGGAGGTGTCACATCTCAGCCCTGGGCGGCCCTCACCAGGCTGCTGAAATGGACGGCCAGTGTTAGGCACAGGAGTGGACAAGAAAGAGGACAGAGACAGAGAGAGACAGCCAGAGACTGTGAGAGTCTGAGATACAGCTGGTCAGACAGACAGGAGGAGGAGGAAGGGAGTGGGGGGAGGGGAAGGAGAGGGGAGATACTTACTTCTCGGTTTATCCGAATCTTAATGATTCCAGTGAGGGAACAGTATAAAGCAAAAGAGACAGCTATTAGGCCAGAGGCAGATGGGTAGACAGAGCACAGGAGTGGCCAGAGGGGCGATGCGAGCAGGGAAGGCAGAGCAGAGACGGGTGGGCCTGGCAGGCGGGAGAGGGGTGAGGGGTGTGTCCCTGCCGAGGCCCGAAAAGAACTGACTGGGACCTTGAGGAGACCCAGGAGAGGCCCCTGTCACCAAAGCTGCCCAGGTCTGAGAGGCCAGGCCCAGCCCGCACCCCAGGCGAGGGCGAGGACGGGAGCGAGGGAGAAGGCAAGGAATCCCGGAAACCATGGGGAGCGTGTCCGGCCCCCACGAGCAGGTGAAGAAGACGGGGAGGGCGGTGATCTGCAGAGTCCCTGTGCACCCTGGCTCCCAGACACACACCTTCCTCTTCCTGCGCCCTCGGGCCTTTGCTCAGGCTGCCCCACCCTGGGCGCACCGCTTCCTTCCTTCCTCTCCAGCCACCCAGCACCAGCTGGGTGGCTCCTCCCCAGGCCCTGGTCCCGCCACCCACTTGCTGTGTGACCCTGGGACTGTCCTTCCTCTTTCCTGGCCTGTCTTCCTCCATCTACTCTGAAGTTATTTTATTGGGGGTATGCTTATGTCTCCCCGGCTAGAATCGTGCTGCTCACTGATGTAGCCAGCATGCTGCCTGGCACAACCAATACGTGACTCTCTCAAACACGGCCCATTGTAGGTGGGGGGGAGTCTGGCCAGACTCCTGGCCCCACCCTCCCTCATCGGTACTTGGGGAGCAGACACAGAGAAGCTACGATTTGAGCGCCTTCTCGACCACTCACTAGCTGTGTGACCTAGGACAAGTAGCTTCACCTCTCTGATCCTGTTTCCTTACCTCTAATGTAATACAGGTGTATTATGACTTATGTATGATATTATAACAGGGGTCAAAATGCCACCTAGTAGGGCAGGGTTTACATACAATTATATATGCTATAAAGTGCTTAACACAGTCCTTGGTACGCAGTACCTGCTGGATAAACATGAGTTATTATTCTCAAAGTTCCACCCTGGCCATGGTCAAGACACTTTCGGTGACCCCCTGTGTCCCTAGGAAGGAGCCCAAACTCCTTGGCCTGCCATTTGAGGCCATCACAGTCCAGCCTCTGCCTACTTCAGCCTCACTGTGTATCAGGGAATCTGACCTCTGAGCCCATGGGCCCCTGTGGAGAGGGGACCCTGCCTCACCTCCAGGCCTAGCCATGGACCCTCTCACCATCGTTCTGCTTTACTGAAGGTCCCATCACTGAGGTCAAGTCCCGCCTGTGGGAGCCTTCCTGCAGTACCCCCTCCTCCAACCTCCCTGGCACTGACTGCAAGAGGCAGGGGCGCTGGGAACCCAGCTATGTGAAGCTCATGTATCCCCAACAGGCCCCTGCCCCTGCCTGGACTGTGAGCTGGAGCGGGCAGGGCGGGTCAGTGGCGATGGCAGGCACAGCACTCACGTCTATGTAGTTGGCGTTAATGTAGTCGGCATCCGGGTCTCCCAGCATCGGGTGGAGTTTCACTCGGTGCCGATCATCTGGAAAAATACAGCGCAGGTGCCATGGGATGGGCAGGGGCAGAAATAAGAAGCTCGGAGCTGGGGCAGGCAGGGCGGGTTTGCTCGAGGCCAGGGTGGGGCCAGGCCCGGGCTGAGTGGCGGGCTCTTGGCACCATGGAAAGCAGAGGGCCGGGATCTGGGCTCTGAAGTCAAGGAGGCCCAGGGGCATGTGGTGTGCGGCAAATGTGTGCGTGCGCTCAGGCAGGGGCCTGACCTCTAAGTCTCACTTTCCTTATCTGTAAAGTGGGGGTGACAACATGTCCCATATCACACTCTGGCTGTGCACCCCTTCCTGCTCCCTCCCGCCCTCTGCCCCACACCACAAGACTCACAGGTGGGGATGGGCTCCTGCCGGCTGCCCTTGACCTTGTCTTTCTTCTTTGTGGCATCCCAGCCTTCAAAGAAGCTCTGCCAGAGGGAAGGTGGTGGTCAGGAGGAGGGAAACCCCTCACTCATACGCCCCCGCCCCTCAGCCTGTGTGATAGGAAGAATGGGACAGGGTCAAAGGTCAGGTTGAGGACAAGCTTGGGGCCTGAAAGAAAGTCACTGGACATCTTTTATCAGAGCGGGACCAAGCCCAGAACCAAGGGTGGGGGCGGGGAAGTGAGAAAAGAGGGGCAGAGACATTTCAGAATGAGTCAGGTGTAGTGGGGAGGAAACAGAAATAAAGCTCGGATGAGGGCGGTGCTGGTGTCCAGATGGAGGTGGCACAGGATTCCAGCACGGACGAGGGCTGAGGGCGGGTCACACTGCCGCTCACCGCAGAAGTCAGGGTTTGCGTTCCAGGGAGGGTTGGGAGGGAGCCAGGGTCGCGATCCAGAGCAGTGAGGCCGAATTCAGGGCAGGGTTGGAAAGTGGAAACCAGGTCGGTCTGAGATTAGGAGGAAGGGTGAGATCAAAAGGGGTGGGCTGAGCGGGGGGCCTCAGAGGAGAGTCGCAGCAGCTGGGCTGTGGGGTGCCAGTGTCTGGTCCACGAGAGGAGGCGCTGGGGGAGGCGCGGGCGGGCCCGCGGGCTGGGGCCATGCACCTGGTACTCCTGCTTGAAGCCGTAGCCCTCTGCCGTCCTCATCTGGTTAATGTGCTGCAGGAGGTCGGCCACACGCACGGCGGGATGCAGCTGCCCCGTGTGGTACGGGGAGCCCTTCCGGCCACATGGACGCCTTGGTGAACCCCCCAAGAGACTGCTGGCCTCGGTGACCCCACCGCTGCGCCGGTCCCCTGTAGTCAGAGAAAGGGAAAGAGGGTCCTGGCTGGGTGGCCACAGATGGACTGGCGGGGCCGAGGGAAGGAAGGGGGCACCACCGTGCAGGCCAGCTGGGTGGTTCTCTGGCGCCAAGCAGGCTAGCCGGGCCCAGCCTGGGGGGCCCTGGCTTCTGCTCCTCGGTTTTCCCTTTGTAAAATGAGTGGGTCAGAACACACGACCTCTGAGGGCCCCTGGGCTCAGCCTGCCTGCTGGGATCCCGGGATCCCCCATTCCAGCCCCCTGCTCCCCAGCAGGACCTCATCCCTGACTTCACCACGCCGCCTGCAGGGGGCAGCACTCAGCAGACCCCGAGAACCACGCGCCCCACCCCCCACATCTCCCTTCTTCTTTCCTTCCTCTCCCTCTTCAAAGGAACAGTCTGGAACACTGGCAACTCCTAGTAATTACTCCCATTCAAAGACAAGCCAATCCCGAAATTAGCTGCCGCCACCCCCTCTGCAGATAAATGCGAGACACCTGAATAGAGGCGGCGTTTCTCCTGCGCCAGCGTTTCCATTGTCAGCCTGTGCGGCAGCCTCAGCCAGTCAGGGGAGGTTGAGGGGGTCACAGTGCCCCCCACACCCGGAGAACTACCCCTCCCCCAGGCCCGCCCACTCTCTGGCTCTTCAGGGTCTGCATCCCCAGGACGTCCCAGCTTGGGGCCCGAGGTCAAGTCCTGGGGGTGCAGAAACCAGCCCCCTTCAAGTCACACCACCTTGGACACTGGGTCCCACAACACTCTTAATGCTCATCTCCCTGCTGGAAAAGGCGTGGGGTCTAGGGGACTCCACTGGGGCCTGGATGCCGGCCCCTCCATTCCTGTGCCTTCGCACATGCTGTTCCCTCCCTTCCCCGCCAACTCCCTTCCCCTCCTCTTCTGGCCTGGTGAGCTTACACTCATCTTCCAGGTCACAGTCAAATCAGCCCTCCTTGGGGAAACCCTCCGCAGGGCTGGCCTCTGCGTCGGTGACACCTAAGTGTGTGCCCCAGCGCCCAGACAGAGCCCAGTGCAGCTCTGCTTCCCAGTCCCACCTGTCCCTTCAAATCTGGGGGAGAGCGCACCTGCCTGCGCCCCCCCACCTGTATCCCCTTCTTCCTTCACCACCTTTAAACGTCCACTTGGGCCCTCCCTTGTGGCACAACAGGTTAGGACACAGACTGCAAGCTAGCCTCAGCCACTTCAGTGTGAGTTCAATCCCTGCCCCGGAGGTGACCCACAAGGGGCGGCAGATGTCTCCTGACCTGCCCGCTGCTCCCCTCAGTAGTGTACTTTGTCAACCTGCCCATTCTGCTCCCCACTCTGTCTCTGGTGAATCCCCCTGCACCTCTGGCCTATACCCCAGTTCTGCATGCGTAAGTAATAAATAAGTCTTTTAAACAAAAAAAAAGTCCACCAATGGCAGTGCTCACCCCACATGTACCTCCTCCCTCAGGAGCCAGTCCCAAGCTGTTGTTCCCCAGTGTCTGAAAAACAGCTGTTTCCTACTCTGGAGGGCAGGCAAATCACAGGCAATTTACACCCTGTGGTCAGATGCCAAATCTTTAGTTTTACAGGTGGAGAAGCCACAGTCCAAGGATATAGTGTGATAGTTGCCAATGTATGTTCCAGAAAACACTAGTCCTGCCAGATGACTAAGTGGTATTCCATTAAAAAGAAGAAGAGGAGGAGGCAAGGAGGGCTCAGTGAAATTCTGTTTTAAACAAAAATAAGTGGTTCTTTTCTCTGTCAGACCACTCAAGCTTCCAACATGTTAAGGTGCATTTCAATCTCTGGGTGGTGAGTAGAAAGAGGAAGTGGCAACAAGCGGGGTTCGTTTATTTGTTTCATGAAACAGCCTCCGGGCAGCACAATGTAATATGATTAAGACAGGCTTTGGGCTCAGCTGACCACAGATCAAAGCCCAGCTCTGCATGTGACCCCCAGGATTTTAATTACTCTCTCTAAACTAAGATGTAACAGGAAAGGATTTCTGCTCGGAGAACTCTCAGCCATGAGTCTTAGTGGTCTTTGGGGAAACCAGGTCTACAGTGCCAGGGAGCTTTCCAGGTAGAGAGAGGGGCAAGGAGGCCGTGGCCGCTCATCCAGACATAGCTTCACAAGCAGGAGGAGATCAGCTTGCGAGGACTGAAGACAAGCAAAAAATCCCCCCTCCTGAGAAACCAGAGCCAAATCTGGACAGCTTGCAGCTGAGCTCAAGAGCAACACAAGATGTTCTACAAACAATGTTCGACCACAGATCTTTCCATAAAGAAAACAACAGAAAAACATTGTTTTGTAGGTGAATTCCACCAAACTTTCAAGGTGTCAAATATCCAACGTCTCATAATAAGGAATAAAGAAAAGAAGCATCAGTGCATTTTATAAAGAAACTTGAGGCCCTCCCTGGTGGCGCAGCGGGTTAAAGCCCAGCACTGAGAATCTAAAGCCGCTTCCGCATGAGTTCGATTCCTGCCTGCCCCGGAGGTGACCACATGGCGTGGCAGACCTCTCCTGACCCGCCCGCTGCTCCCCTCAGCAGTGTACTTCGTCGATCTGCCTGTTCTGCTCCCCACTCTGTCTCTGGTGAAGCCTCTCGCCGCCCCTGAGCCTCTGGCCTGTACCCCAGTTCTGTATGCACAAATAAATAAATCTTTAAAAAAAAAAAAAAAAGAAACTTGATACTAAGAACAAGTTAAGAATATTATGATAAAGAACAAATTATGGACCAATCTCACTTTAAAATCTTAAACAACAGTATAATTACCCTGAATCAAACAATACATTAAAAAAATAATGCATCTTGACCAAGTTTGGTTTACCCCAGGAATTTAAGATTAATTTAATATCAGAAAATCTAAAAATCACCTCATTAACAAACTGAAAGAGAAAATATGACATTGCAGTAAGTGCAGAAAAAAGCATTTGGTAAATGGAACATCCATTTAAAATAAAATCTCTTAACAAACTAAAAACCAAAGGAATTTTGTTTATTTCATAAAGCATTTCTACCAGAGACCAACAGTAAATTTTATTCTCTATGTTTTAATGTTAGAAACAGTCCTTTTAAAATCAGAAAGACCAGGATTTCTGCTACAACCACTTCTATTCAACATAATCCTGTCGATTCTAGCCAGTGCCAGGCAGAAAGATGGGGTGGCGGGGGAGGTAAGAAAACAGAAAGAAAAAAACCAAATTGTCAGTATTTGCAGATCCTTTGATTACACTCAGAAAACCTAAAAGAGTCTACAGACAAATCAGAATTTAAAAAGCTTATCAAGGAGTATGGATAGAAGACCAAAATATATACATACAAAAATCAACTACATTTCTCTACACGTGCAACAATTAGAAATGTGTTATTTTAAAAGAGCGCCATCTGTGCTGGGGAAACTGGATGTCCACATGCCAGAGGATGAAGTTACACCCCTGTTTAACACCATACACAAAAACTGACTCAACATGGATCAAAGATCTGAATGGAAGAAATAAAATTATATGATTCTGAAAAGGCATGGGGCAAAGCTCATGACATTGGATTTAGCAGTGATTTCTTGGTGATGACACCAAAGGCACAAGCAAAGAAGAAAATAGAGACAAACTTCATGAAAATTTTTAAACTTTCTATCAAAAGACATAATCCACAGAGTGAATACGGCAACTCACAGAACGGGGGGAGATATTGACAAACAATATAGCCAATAGAGGGTTAATACCCAGATACGTAGAGAACTAGTAACACACAATAACAACCCAATTCAAAAGTGGGCAAAGGGCTCAAAAAGCCATTTCTCCAAAGAAGATACACAATAAGTACATGGAAAAAGGCTCAACTTCACATCATTCAACATGAAGAAGCTACTAATCAACACTCAACCCCACCTCAGGTCCATTAGGATAACTACTATCAAAAAAAGAGGAGATGATAAGTATCCGTGAGATATAGAAGAAGTGGAGTTCTTGTATGTTATTAGTGGCAATGTAAATGGTTTTTGTGTGCAATTGCTTAAGATATCTTCAATAATGGCCCTCCCTGGTGGTGCAGCAGATTAAAGCACAGCACTAAGAAGCTAAGACCACATCTTCATGCGTTCGATCCCGCCTGCCTCGGAGGTAACCACATGGCGTGGCAGACCTCTCTTTTCCTGTCCCCCCGCTGTCCCCCTCAGCAGTGGACTTTGGCAATCTGCCTGTTCTGCTCCCAACTCTGTCTCTGGTGAATTCTCTCACCGCCTCGCATCTCTGGCTTGTACCCCAGTTCTGTATGCACAAATAAATCTTTAAAAAAATATATATTTTTTTGGGCTCTCCCTGGTGGCACGGTGGTTTAGTTAAAGCACAGCACTAAGAACTCTTCATGAGTTCGATCCCTGCCTGCCCCGGAGGTGACCCACATGGCACGGCAGACCTCTCCTGACCCACCCACTGCTCCCCTCAGCAGTGCACTTCATCTATCTGCCTGTTCTGCTCCCCACTCTGTCTCTCTAGTGAGTCCTTTCACTGCCCCTGAACCTCTGGCCTGTACCCCAGTTCTGTATGTATAAATAAATAAATCTTTAAAAATATATTTTTTAATAGTTTTACCATATGGTAAACATCCAGCAATTTCAAGAACTGAAAACATGCTCTCAGAGATATTTGTACACCCATGATCATTATGGACAATAGCTAAGCCATGAAAGCAACCCAAGTATCCATGGATGGATAAGTAGATAAGCAAAATATGGTCTATACACACAAAAGAATATTATTTAGGCTTGAAAATGGAATGAAACTCTGAAAGATGCTACAACATGCATGAATCTGGACATGATGCTAAGTGAAATGAGTCAGTCATGAAGACAAATACAGTAGTGTTCCACTCATGGCAATGGCACAGAAACAGAAAGATGGGGTGGCAGGACAGAGAGGGGTAACTAGGGAGATACTGTTTAATGGGGATAGATTTTCAGTTTTAAAAGATGAAAGAGTTGGCCCTTCCTGGTGGCACAGCGCTTAAAGCACTGCACTGAGAAGCTAAAGCCGCTTCCACATGAGTTCGATTCCTGCCTGCCCCAGAGGTGACCACATGGCGCGGCAGACCTCTCCTGACCCGCCCACTGCTCCCCTCAGCAGTGTACTTCGTCAATCTGCCTGTTCTGCTCCCCACTCTGTCTCTGGTGAAGGCTCTCGCCACCCCTGAGCCTCTCACTTGTGCCCCAGTTCTGTATGCACAAATAAATAAATCTTAAAAAAGAAAAAAAAGATGAAAGAGTTATAGGTGCATATGGTAGTGATGTTACACATTATTATGGATGTAATTCATCCTACTGTACACTTTAAAATGGTTAAGATGGTCAGTTTCACATGTATTTTACCACCAAAAAAAAGTGTATAGTTTGCGGTGGAAATAAAAAATACATTTGTTACAGACAATACCTGGTGCCACATATAATAAAAGATGTGTTCGATGTTATGTGCAAGATTTTATGGAAAAAATTATCAAAAGACATTCAAGACCTAAATAAACAGGGTGACATATACATCATATTCATGAATGGGAAGACAATTCTGTAAGATGTCATTTCCCCCTAAACTGATCTCTAGATCCAATACACATATATCTAGCAAGGTTCCTCCAGGAACTTGAAAAATTATTCTAAAATCTACTAGCAAATGATGACAAATACAGCAAAAATCATCTCTGATGTAGAATAAAGTCGGGAGGGTTTAATATTTCAGATATCAGCTCACCTAACGACAATGTGGTATTGGCGAGGATCATCAAACTGGTAGGTGAAAGAGAACAGGGAACCAAAAAACCATCTGCATATATTTGGACATGTAATAGATGAATAAAGGGGGGCCCACACAGGGGGGCAAGTATAAGCTCTAATAACAAATCTGCAAATCGTTGGCCCGCCCTGTAGAGAAAAGTCTTTAAAGCCTTAGTTCATGCCACACGCAAAAATCAATTACAGATGGGTGAAGATTTGAATATGAAGTACAAAATATTCAATGCTTTAGAGGAAAAAATGTAATATTTTACGACCTTGCATAAGAAAGAATTCTTCAAGAAAACACCAAAAGCAGAAATCAAAAAGAAAAGATGGGTGAACTTGACTGAACTGAAATAAAAACACACTATAAATAACTGCAAAGATGAGCCACAAATTGGGAGAAGATATTTGCAATTCATAAGTAACAAATGAGTATCATCCTAAATATATAAAGAACTCCTAAAAAACACTAAGAAAGCAGCAGAAAACCCAATAGAAAATTAGGTAAAAGACATGAACAGGCGTTTTATAGAAGAAGAAACCTGAATGGCCAATAATGATTTGAAAATATGTTCAACCTCATTAGTAATCAGAGAAATGCAAATGCGGACTATAGAGAATTGCCATTTTATACAAACTAGTTTGGCAAAAGTGAAGGCGCCTGGAAAATTTTGATCTTGATGTAAAGCAACGAAAACTCTGTTTCTAGGAGTAAACATGGGCAAAGCCACTTCGGAAAACAATTTGGCACTGTCTTTGGAAGCTTAACAAGCGCCCACTCCACAACTCAGCAGTTCTTCTTCCAGAATCTCCCATGCAGGTGCATCTGGAGAGTCATCAGAATAGCCACGGCAGCCTCATGTATAGGAACTAGGAAATGACAAGCAAATCCAATGTCCGCGGATGGCTGAATAGAGAAATAAATTGTGACCTAGTCACCCAAAGGAAAATGATACCTCAGAGGGGAAAAAAAAATTACTGTGAAGCATCCACCTGGGTACATATCAGAAATAGGATGTTCCGTTGAAACAGAGCGAGAGTTCAGCTTTATGCAGCTGACAAACGAGCAACACCATCCAAAGCACTGTTTGGGGATACACGCACACACATGGTAAAATTACCCCCCAAAAAGGCAAGAAAATTATAAATACACATTGCAGGGGAATATTTCTGTCTAAGAGGGAGGTAGGGAGCGGAGTTAGAAAGCAGCGTCCAGACGATGTTCTAATTCAACTAGGGAGCTTCGCTGGTGTTTGCTGGGTTATTATCACTTCGCGGCTTTCATAAACATTCCATATTTTCTCTGTATGAACCAACACTAGCATGAAAAGGTGTGTGATGAAGCAATGACGGCCAGCTCCCAGCACGCAGAGCTGACAGCCCCACCGGCCGGCACACCACCAGCAGATGGTCTTCAGCAGCCCGACCAGCAGAGCGGCCTTTACCCCCATCTCAGCCAGGAGGAAGCAGACATCCAGGGAGGCTGAGCGAGTCGCCCAGGTCACACAATTATGCCAGGTCTGTCTGCTCCAGTCTCCCTGCTTGGCCACTGGTCTGCTTCTCACACAGCAGCTGCTCAAAAGCTGCTCTGATCCCCACTGACCACAAAGTATCACGCCCTCCTCTGAGTCCCTGGGGAACATCCCACGATTTATACCTTTAACACAGGAACCTCACGTTCCCCTTGGGCCTCTATCCAAGCCCGCCCGTTTCCTAAGCTCCTTCCACAAAGGGCACACCAGCGCCCTGTCTGTATCTCCAGTGCCAGCGCCCGACCCCAGCAAGGGCACCAGATGTGCTTCAGCATCAGGGTACACAGACCTCACTGAATGAGGGGCCTCCCGGAGGGGCTCCACCCTACTCAGTCAGGTGCCTCCCCCAAACCCCAGACCATGAAGGAGGGGCAGCAGGGGCAGGCACTCACCCCGGGGGCTGTAGCCGTGGGCGTCCATGAAAGAGAGACCCAGCCGCTCGTCCTCCTGCAGGGTGCTCTGGTCCGTGAAGCTCCTGTCCGCTGCGCTCATCATGTGAGTCTTCTCCTGGCGGTAGTTGACAGTGGCCTTGGTCATGTTCACCGGCTTCCTGCAGAGGTGGTGGACAGGAGACACAGGCCTCAGTGGGCAGAAGAGTGCCCACCCCTGGGGAGGAAGGCCCAGCCGTCAGGGGGCCTGGAGACCAGAAGCAATTCTGGAAGTGTCTCTGGACGCTAAGAGGACTCTGCTTTCATCCTTCACTCATCAGCCCGAGCACCGCTGCCCCCCCCCCCCAAAAGAGCCTGGCAGGGCCCCTGCTCTGGGGACTTTTGCAGAAAGCGAGCGATAGAGTGGCAGCTTGGGGACGTGGCTCCCCAACGCCCACTGACCCCAGCGGTGAGTCACCGTACCTATTCCGGTGTCTCGGCAGTCGCCTACCCCAAACTGGGACGTGGCTGCCCCAGCTCCAGCCTAGTGCTCCCCTTGGCCATCCTCTCTGTCCCCAGAGATGTGACGGAAGCTGCTTCTCCTGCAGTGCCCCTCCGTGGCAGAGGGTCTCGCGAATGGAGAGCCAGGCTCAGGGGTCTTCCCCAGGGCCCAGAATGAACTCCCAACATTGCTTCTTCTACCCTCAGGAGCTGCAAGCACCACAGATGTGGTGTAGAGAGCCACCCAGGAGCCACCCAGGAGCCACCCAGGCCCTGGAAGCAGCAGGGGGGGGTGAGAGGTCAGACCCTCCCAGAGGGCAGGACTTCTGGAGCCGCTGCGCAAAGGCCCGCATGGCCCAGGCTTCAGCCCAGCTTTCTAGGTGAGAAGACAGTCTGTGACTCTGAAACTGGAAGGAAGCTGTAGGGAAAGTGGGAATGGGGGGCCGGGGGGTGGGGAGGCTGGAGGCACCACTCCAGGACCGAGGGGCCAAGCAGCAGGCAAAAGGGATGACTTTGGCTCTACACTGAAACTGGACAAGAGTCTCCAGATAAGAGTCATTCACCTACTGGCCCTACAGCATGTGGGGTGTGAGGTAGACCTGAGAAAGGACTTCCAAGCTGTGACGCTTCTAGGACACTGATCATGCATGGCGATATTGAGGCCAGTGAACAGGTCTTCCCAAACCTGTTTGGGAAGCTCCAATCAGCCCGCCCTGGTTCAAGAGCTGCCCGGGGCAGGGGAAGGAAATCATGGCCCCCCATGCTGCTCCTACCGGTCCCAGTGTCCAGCCTGTGCCTAGAGGACCGCACTTGTCTCAGTGTGAACGAGACAGCTCAACAGCACGGCCTCCAGGCCCAGCCCCACCCTCTAGGCTCCAGGCTTCACCTTCCCTGTGGCCAGGAGCAGAGCCAAAGGGCCCTGTGCAGGCAGTTGAGAAGCCTCTGTGGCTGTGACCTTGACCGTTGATATGGAGGGAGGATGAAGGAGGAGGGAAGGAAAAGGAGGTGAGAAAGAGGAAACGCGAGGATGAAGATGAAGAAGAGGAGGAGGAGAAGGGGAAGGAGACAGACCAGGGAGCAACAGGCCAGACACCAGCAAACCAGAGGGCAGACAGAGGGCCAGGGACAGATGACAGCAGGCGGGGCTGGCCGCACAGTGGGGCCCAAAGAGTAACCCCCACCAGAGGCCACAGCCCAGAAGGCGTCTGCAGAGGCACCGAGGGCTCTCTCCCACCCAGGCCACAAACACCATCCAGCCAGACCCACATGAGGCTGACCCAGACGGACCCCAACACTGCGGCCTGCTCCAGCCCACTTCAGGGGAGATTAAGCGGATGGAATTGCACACCATTTGGAAAAGTTCTGCCTTTAGTTTCCAAAATCCACCGCACAAGTAGAAGACGGACTGCCTTGTCAGCAATTCCTGCAGAAGCTGAGCTGAGGCTCCACATGCGTGGATAGGGGGCAGCTGCTGGAAAAGCTAGGGTGACCCTGAGTGACCTCCATGCAAGTAGAGGGTACAGGGAGCAGGGTGAGAGACCATCGTCCTCTGGGCTGGCGTGGGGACACCTAGACCTGCTCCACAAGTTGGGGGGGGGGAACAAAACAGGTGTGGGGAATGTTCTGGAAGGTTTGCAGAGTCACAGAGGACAGAAGCATCAGAGGCTGTAGAGCCAGATGGGCCTGGGTTGTCACCCAGCTCTGGCACTTCCTGTGACCTCTGACAAGTGCCTGGACCTCTCTGAGCCTCAGTTTTCTCATCGGGGAAAGTGATGGGAGGAGGTGTGAGCAGCGTGGGCCACCAACTGAGAAGGGGTCCTGGTAAGCCGGAGGTGTCTGCTGTGCGGGACCGGCCCACCCCACATGCACACAGCAGTCCAGGGATCCCAGAGGGGGCCACCTGTGGACCCCCCTTGACATGGGCGTTGCCCATGGGTGGGCAGGAACCTGAGGACCAGCGAGGGCTCATGAGCACAAGGGGCTGCCTGCTGGCCCGGAGCTCCCCAGGCTTGGGGACGGCAGGTGACTGGGCAAGGCAGCAGTGCCAGGTCTGAACCCCAGACCCCGAGGACCAGCCAGCGCTGGTGACTCCACGGCGGCAGAGAGAGACAGAGCCGGGACAGAGCTCAGACAGAAGATGGCTGTGCGAACGGCTGACTCCAGGCCAGGCAGGCGTGTGGGAGTCAAGCCTGGCCAGCGGGGCGGAGGAGGGGCCCGCAGCGGCTGGTGCGCAAGGCCAGCAGAGCTACTTACGGGTAGTAGGAGTAGGCATAGTGGTCTCTCCTGGCAGCGTGCAAAGAGAACAGCACAGTTGGGACCTGGGTCCCTCCGCAAGTCTAGGCCGAGGGCAGCACCCAGCCAGCAGGGAGGGGCCTGGGACTCTCCGAGCTGAGGATGGGGCTGGACAGGTCAGCGGGGCCTTCCTTACCCCATGGGCCAGGCTGGCTCAGTCACAGAGGGCCTTCTGGAACCTTCCCCAAGTCTGTTGCCAGAGTGTGGAGGGGGAGGGGAAGCAAAGCCTTCACACACAGACCTGCACATACTCAGGAAGTGCACACCCTGGCACAGACACGCTCACACACTCACACACAGACATACGCATGCAGGCGTCACACAGGACCACACACGGACACACAGACATCTATTCGCAGACACGCACAGAGGGGAACGTTCGCGTGGACACCCCACTCACACCCTCAAAGGTAACTGCACTCGCCTCTGCCGACTGTCCCCCACGCTCCATCCTCTGCCCCCACACACCTGTGTCTGAGCAGGGTGGGGGAAAGTCCAGCAGGATTTCAGGGGCAGACTTGGGGCTCCCCCACCCAGTCAGACAGCTCCAGCTTACCCCCTCATGTGTACCCCGAAAAGCCTTGGTGAAGAGCCCCACCATTAGACAAAGCCCCCACAGAGAAGGCAGGGCAGGTGAGGAAGCAGAGCCGGAGTCACACTGTACCCCAGCCCCTGCGGGGTCAGGGGCAGCCCAGGGCAGACCTTTGACCCCACAGCACCTCTGCTCCCCCCGGACGGCCCTTCTGGGCACGTTGCAGGGGCCTCCATTCACCTGTCCCCACATCATCCCATCAGCAGGACCCCAAGGAAGGGCCCCCCGCAAAGAAATCCTCAACACTGAGAGAGGGGGAGTGGAAGACTGAGGCCCAGCCAGGGCAGAGGCCTGAAGCTGCTCAGCAGGGAGGGGAGAGAGAGGGAGCCTGGCACTGTGCCTGATCAGGAGGCCCGGGAGGGGGCCGAGAAAAGGCACTCATGACTTCAGAGGGCCTTCCCTGACCACTCCCGACAGGCACAGTAAATTGCACCCCTCTCCCTGTCCCCCCCAGCCAATACCTCATTCTTGACACCGTCTGACTGTCTATTTGTGCTTTTCTAGTTGCATGCAACTCCAAGACAAAGGCACACGTGGGCAGCGCCCTGGCCTCTGCTGCCCTCGGCTGTCCTCTGGGCCTCGGGGCAGTGCCCAGTACACAGTAATCTCTCCAGAAGGATTTTTTGACCTTATAATACCCACAATAACTTTCATACAAAGCTAATGAAGTCTAAAATGGCATAACCCGTCAAGTCCAAATTTGAAACTTTTTCTAAATAAATAATTGCACTATAAAAAGCTTTTTAAAAAAAGATGTTTTGAATTGAGTAGTCAATAAGTGAGGATAAATCAATAAAGGCACACCACCTGCGTGAGGTTTTCCTCCTCTAAACAGTGAGGTCAGTAATGGGCCCGGGGCCTTCGCATCAGCAACAGCAAGCCCCACTCTGCCCCCCCACCGCTGAGGCTGAGGCCCAGCTGGTTTCCTCTCCCAGCGTCCTTCCAGGGCTGGCCTGCTGGCTCAGACCCTAGCGCTCTGCCCACCCTGCCCACCTGGGAACAACTCCTCGGCCCTCAGGGGCTCTCAGTGCAGCAGGGTAGTAAGCAGGGAGCGAGGGCTGAGCTGGGGAGAAGGAAGTGTGCAGGCAAGGACAGGATGGGGGGGCAGGATCCAGACCCCCCAGGCCCTGGGGCTCCGGGAGCAGGGCCCCTCCGATTGTTCCAGGGGCAGGCGGGCTTGAGTAGATGACCTCTGCACTCAGCTGTGCTCCTGCTGTCTCCCGTAACCCCCCAAGCCGCCACCAAGGAGGGCTCGTGGGGTGGGGTGACTATGTAGCCGCCCTCCTGCAGCAACCGCCTAACTGTCCATTCCATTTGTGCTTCAAGTTGATCTGAGCATCCCCTCCCCTGCCAGAGCTGTTGTGTCCCATGACACCCCCCAATGCAGACTTCAGGGAGCCTTGGAGAGCGCAGGGAGCCCTGAAGGCGATGTGGGGTCCCGGGATGCCATGAAGTCTACCGACAGGGGTGGAATGATTTTAGAAGGGGTAAAGAGGGGCAGCAGGGAGCCTAGAGGCGTCTGGGGTGGCCTGACAGGCTTTCTGGGGTAGCAGCTGCGTAAAATGAGGGTTTCGGCCCTGCCTGGTGTGGCAATGGGCTAAGGCGCAGCACTGTGGAGCTCCCCACAGCCACTGGAGTTCCACTCCCAGCCAGGGAGCGGGCCATATGGCAGCCCTCTCCTGACCTGCCCACTGCTCCCCTCAGCAGTGCGCCCCACTTCAGTCCATCTGCCTGTTCTGCTCCCCACTCTGTCTCTGATGAGTCCTCTCACCGCCCCTGCACCTCTGGCCTGTACCCCAGTTCTGTATGCAGAAATAATAAATCTTTAATATATATATATTTTTAAATTTATTATATATATATATTTTAAAGATATATATATAACAGATAAAGAAAGTGGGGTCACCTAGCGTGGCCCGGCAGCATCATTCTTCCCCCTTCCCTGGGCCAGCGTTCTCTTGGCACCTGGCTGACATCCCCAACTTGGCCCACCTTCTCTCCTTGAGGGTTAGATTTCTAAGGCCTCAAATACCACCTGCAGCTTCCCCAAATCGCCCCCCCCAAGCCCTCTCCACAGGGGAGACTGGGGGAGGGGAGCGCGCAAGCAGAGGGGTCTCAAAAGCTCACCCCCAGCCCCAAACAGAGGCCCAGCCTCCAGCTAGTTGGTGTACTCGGCCCCAGGAGAGATTGACTCAGCACTTTGAAGACAGGTTCTGTGGCTTTTTTAAAAGATTTGAACCCCAATAGACCATCTGTCCTTGAACTGCCCGGCAACTCCCATTTTCTGAGCTCAAAACCTCTACAATTCTAAATACAGAGCCTGGGGGGGAGGGGGAGGCCTGGGACAGCCGAGGTGCAGGGTCCTTGGGGTGAAAGGGAGTAAGCAGCGCCCCACTGCTCAGGGAAACACCACAATCCCTTGGTCAGCGAGGGCTGCAGAGGGCTGCAGAGTCCAAGCCAGGCCGCCTCCACACACACACTCCCCTTGGGACAAGAAGCCGGCAGAGCAAGGCGGGCGCCGACTTCCAGCACAGCTCCTTGGCAGCAGCTACGGGGCACCCTTCCCTGGCAGCGGCCCCTGGCACCAGCCAGACCTGGGCTCGGGCCCAGCTGCTCTGGGGCAGCTCCTTTTGCAGAATCTCTGGCTCCCCACTGCCAGCGTGGCCTGAAGTCCAGGCTGGCAGCCCCGACCACCAGCCCCCAGCCCACCCCTCTGTGCCCACCAGGCCTCTGAGCAGCAGGAGCCTGGGTGAGCCAGGGCACCCGCCTCACTCACCCCTTGCGGATGATGACTATAATGGCCCCCAGGAGGAGGATGAGGACGGCGAGGCCCCCTGCACAGATGCCCAGGATGAGCCCCATCTCCTCCGATCTCTGGGACACTTCCAGGGGCCGCTTGCTTTCCTTGCAGGCAGCTGAGGAGAACAAAGCAGGACAAGAATCAGAGGGGAGCGTGGGACCCCCTTCCCGGGTCCGCCAGGGTCTGAGCTGCCCCAGCGAGCAGCCCGCGCGCATGCACGCACACACAGAAACAGCCACCCCAGCCTGCACGCGCCGTCGACCCCACTCCTCAGCTCCCCACAGCTTCTGCGGCCGCCTCAACTTCTCCTATCAAGACTGGCTTCCCGCTCCTCTCCACACACTCAATCCCACCCCCATCCTTCGGTGAAGGGGGGTGGAGGGCACCTGGGGCCATCAGGCCTCCCTTTGGCACCCCTGGGAAGTGACAGGGAGAATTATGTAGGCGGGACACGGCTGGCATCTCAGGGTGGGGGCCTACTACCCTCTCTGCCTGGGAGCAGGGCAATGCCTGCACCCCAGGGTCCGCGCTGCCCTCACCTGCCCTGACCATGGCCCAGCGCCCAGGCCCAGTGCCCAGTATTCCCCCGGTGGCCCGGACATCTGGCTGTCCCTCCACAGACATGTTCCACCCCGTTCTGTGACTAGGGGGCTGGGGAGGGGGAGGTGGTTAAGCTCTGCCCCTGCGACCCAGTCCGGGAGAAGGAATCCTCGAAGTGGGGCACACAGGGGCCCAGAAGGGAAAAGCTTCCTCACCCCAAGTGTGCCGGCCCACTGTTCTCTGCTCCCACGAGTCTGGCCCTCAGAGTCTACCTCCCAGAGCCCAAGAGGGAGAGAAACCCAAACGGCTGAGGGGACCCAGGGGACCTTACCTTTCCTGGCGATGCGGATGCAATTCAGACGGGTCTCCTGGAGGCACAGACAGGGCGCTAAGCACCGCTGAAACCACGCCCTCACCCTCCGGGGAAACCTGGGGTGTCTTGGTCTAGCTCAGGGCTTGTTAGTGAGAGTGTAACTTAACACACCTCCAGCCCAGAGGGCCTGGGGGCGGTGAGGGAAGGAGGGATGGAGAAAGGAGGGGGAGTCCACAAGTAGGGTGAGGCCTTAGGAAAAGGGGAGCGGCTCCAGGAGGGGCCGGACAGTCTAGATCAGAGAGCAAAGCTGGGAGGAGCGGGCTTCAGGGAGGAGGTGGTCCTGGGCCCGGGGTGCAGAACCCCTCTGGGCTCCTGAGACAGGACCTCAGAAAGAGAACAGGAGTCAGGAGGTCTTGGGGAGCGGGGGTAAAGGCGTCTTAGGAGAGAGCAGGAATCAAAAGCGGAAAGTGGGCTCAGAAGTGCAGGCGGGGCCTGGGGCGTCCATCTCCAGGTGGCCCCGCCGCCCGCACCACAGCCCTGGCCATCGCTCACCCCCTTCAGGTGGCTTGTTGCCTGGAAGTAGATGAGGTAGGCCTTCCTGGGCTCCAGCGGTGGGTTCCAGAAGCCGCGGTAAGTCTGGTTGTCGCCCACGGTGAAGGGCATGGCTTCAGGCAGACTGCTGGCCGCCAGCTCGGCCCCGAAGTAGTGCACCAGGCCACGGGCCAGGGCCGCATCGAAGGTCAGCGGCACTGGGAAGCAGTCCTGGCCCCCTGGCTCCCGCCGCAGCCTCCGCGGCCGCTCCTCCTCCACGACCACCTGGTACACGCTGGACAGGGAGGGGGCACAGTGACCACGGGGCCGGGCAGGGAGGGGAGCGCAGTGACCATGGGGCCGGGCAGGGAGGGGAGCGCAGTGACCACGGGCCGGGCAGGGAGGGGAGCGCAGTGACCACGGGCCGGGCAGGGAGGGGAGCGCAGTGACCACAGGGCCG
>NW_004567109.1:14126694-14139901 GCF_000260355.1 Condylura cristata | reverse complement strand
GGGGCGGGCAGGGAGGGGAGGGCAGTGACCACGGGCCGGGCAGGGAGGGGAGCGCAGTGACCACAGGGCCGGCCAGGGAGGGGAGCGCAGTGACCACAGGGCCGGGCAGGGAGGGAAGCGCAGTGACCACTGTGGCCAAGGGCACAGGCTTTGGGGTCAGGGCCTTCTGGGGCTGATCTCTGCTCTTCTTCCCTGCTTCAAGCTGGGAAATCATTTGTCCTCTCCCCCTGGGCGTCTGTGAAATCAGTGACCACAGGCCCGGCTGCTGCATGCAGTGTGTGTAGGACAGCAGATGCAGCAGGCGGTCAGTGCCCGTTCACTGCGATGAGCTGTCAGTGAGGCCGCAGAAGGTGGGAGAAGGTGGGTCCTGCTCCATATTCCTCAGTTCCCACCCAGACTCCTCAGCGTGGCCTCCTTGCCTGACCCAGGACCTGGGGACCCCACGCCTCTGGCTCCACCCCCGGGTTACCTACAGCTCCATCTGCCAGAGTTAGACATTCAGAAACTGCTTCCTGGGCTCAGACACGCACCCCGTGCTGGGTACTTGGAGACCCAGATGTCCTGAACTGACCTCTTGGGGGGAGACAGCCAGCTAACAGGGACACCCCACACTGGCAGCCTGTGCTAGGGGATGTAGCCTCGCTGTCCCGCTGTTTCTTCTGAGCTTCCACACTGTGGGGGAGTCACCAGCACCCTGGGATTTGTCCGCCCTGACTTGATCCCTCTCACTTGCCCATGGCAAACACCACCCTTCTCCTCTAAGGCCCTATTCCCTCAGTGTGAGGTCAGGTCTCCCCCACCCCAAGAACCACCAGATGATAATAATCAACATCAGTCATGAAAAAAGTGGATCTGGAGCTGGAGGGTCCTGGATATGCAGGTGAGGAAAGGGAGATCAGAGAAGTGAAGGAACAGGCCTGAGGTGGCACAGCCTCCGTGCCGCTCCCCTCTCGCCTTGTTCCACCCCCGCCTGCCCCCTGCCCAGCCTGCATCACATCACCCCTGAGACACTGACTGGGCCTCACATGCCCCCTCAAGAAGACCAGGAAAGAAGAAGACACAACTGGGCTTCCTAGAGCCTCACAGAGGCAACTGTGCGAGACCCCAGAGACGCCTGTAAAATAAGAAGAGCCCCACAGGAGCCAGGCTTTAGCCAGGTCTCCCCTGAGCAGACTTTGCAGTGGCCAATACAGGGAGACAAAGGAGGAGAAAAGAGGTGGGCTGGTGAGGGGTGTCAAGGGCACCCCTGAGCCTCTTTGGGGGGCTGGCTAGGACCTTCCCATGCTGAAACACAGGCTGTCAGCCTCTCTTAGAGTGGAAGGAGCGAGCAGGCCAGAGGGGCAGGGCCCTTGGCTTCACCTCGAGGCAGACTTCCCAGGCAGACCTGGGTTCCACTCCCAGCTCCATCACTCAGCTGTGTGGCCTCGGGCTCTGGGAGCCTGGTGGCAGCACCCACTGCAGAGGCCGCCACGAGGACTGAGTGGCTCCTGCAGGCAGCCCCCTCACGGTGTCTGGCTGACAGGGAGAATGTGCACTGCCTGCCCTCTCTCAACGCGCACAACACCTCCATGCCACATGCCACATCTTTATCCACACTCACACACATGCCACCTTGTCCCAGCACCTTCTCCCCAGCAGAGGCAACGCTACGCCACCAGAGGCCCCAGCCTCCTCTGGGAAGAAGAAAGTGGAGAACTCAAGCAGTTGGCCACCCAGAAGGATGGCTTTATCTGGCTGATTGCCCTGGCCTTCTAGAAAGCCTTTTATGGCTCCCTGGGCAGGACTCTCCAGGAAAAAAGCTGAGTAGAAATAGACCTCCAGGCAGGGTTCCACTTCCCCAAGGTTTTTGAAGAAACGCCCCCCAGAGAGGCCTGGACAGATCCTCTCTGGGCTAGACCCTGGCCAGGGCTTTGATGACAATCACTGCCAGACACCAGGCTCCTCAGGGGAAGCAACCACAGCTTTCCGCCTACCCAGGGGCAGAGAGCCCTCCAGACACGGAGAGCTGCAGGAGATGGCTAGGACGAGGGCAGATTGGCCTGGGGGTGGGGCCCTGGGGAGCCGAGGGGTGTCTTCCCTACGACCCTGACCTCCCCCTCCATCCAGGAGAAAAGTCCCCACCTGATGGGTGCACCTCGGCCCTGGGCCGGCCTCAGCAGCACAGTGATGGTGTTCTCGGACTCGCCCAGGGGTGATGGCATGTCAGCGTAGTCAAAGCTGGGAGCTGGGGAGGGACAGGCATGTTAGCTCAGGGCCTGGACGCCAGGCCAGGAAGACCCGGCCTCAGGCTCCTCTGGCGCTGTCCTCACAGCTCACTGTCTTGAGCCTTAGCAGCCTTGCCCTCTGACCTGGCCCCTGACCTCAGCCCTCCGATGCCACTGACCAAGTGTCCTCACCCCTCCAACGTGGTCCTCCCTGGCCCCTGACCTCAACCCCTAAAGAGGCAGAAAGTCAAGTAGAAAATCACAGCTATGGAAGCATAATGTCAAACAAAGCCCGAGCATATGCAGTCGTCTGCAAATCTAAAACACTGAAACATTTGCTAAAGCAAAACACCAATAAAAAAATAAGAGCAGAAAGATACTTTTTAACTAAATACGTAAATAAATAGTACACACATCTCAGCAAGGGGCCCCCTATAACCACCCCAGGAGGACCCCACTTTCCCCTCTGCCGGCAGAACCCTGGGACTCTGGGCCGCCTCCGCAGGGGCCAGGCTGAAGGCAGGCAGGACCCACCTGAGATGTTGGTGGTGATCTCAGTGAGTGCCGCCTGGCCGAAGCCTTTGCCCGTGCGGGCGCGCACAGAAAACAGGTAGGTGGTGCCCGGGTGGAGGTTGGAGAAGACATGGTAGGTCTCGTTGCGGAGCTTGGAGATGGTCCGTCGTGGGCCAGGCACGTTCACGGCCGGGTCTGACGACTCGATGCTCTGGTAGCTGATCTGGGGGCAGGAGGGACAGGCAGGTGGGCAGTGGGACGAGGAAGGGGAGGAAGGGTGTCACTGGCCAGAAGCCTCCCACCCGTCAGGGTTCAGGTGGATTCGTATGAGCTCGGGGCTCTGGACACCTCCGCCTCTCTACTGCCTTCCCCAAATCCACGGGCCAGACCCTGGCCTTAGCTGAAAGCATCCTGCTGGCCACCTCTGGCCCAGCCCATGAGCCTCCCCCTCCAAGCTGCGTGCTGCCTTCCACGAGGGGACCCTGCTGTCACAGGGTCCAAACCCACCTCGTACTGAGTGATGAGGCCATTGGGTTCCTGGGGCTCCTCCCACTTGAGGAAGATCATGTCCTCCAGGGGTGTGAAGGTCAGGGACTCGGCTGCAATCCCGCCAGGCACTGAGAGGGAAAGGCAGCATGGGCCGGGGGAAAGTGGCCTTTGGAACCAGAAACCTAGGATCGGGTGCCAGTCTTGCCAATTCGTGGCTGACACCCTGGAAAACTGAACCTCTCTGAGCCTTGGCTTCCCCATCTGCACAATGATAACCCCTCCCTCACCAAAATTAAATGATGGACTACTTAAGGCTCTGGCCAATGTCAGCAAATTCATTTGGTTCAACTTATTTCTGAGTTCTCCAGAAGTATAGCTGGCATATTCATGACTGAGCAGGCCACCTCAGTACAGAATGTTTGAATGCTGCTATTTTGTTCCACTTGAGTAGTTTTCAGAAAATATAGACATTTGCCAGAGAAACGAAAGCAACAATTGCATTGCAGTGTCAAGATTATGGGTGGAGATGTTTTCTTGTCTAAAAATTCCTAATTACACAAACAATACGTTCAATGCAGAAAATCAAAATGAGCAGAGAAAATTAATGGGCACGTATCATTCCATCACCAAAGGTAAATACTAGTAACATTTTAGCAGAAATCCTTTTGGGTACAGTTTTTCTTCATTTTGCTCTTGCTTGAAATGGATTATCTTAACATCAGGCACAAGGAATTGCTCCTAGGAAGCGTGGTCTTCGGTTAAACACCTTGATAAACCATTGTGGAGAAACAGAAATCCTAACATAGGAGGAAACAATGGACAATCAAGGGAAGCTAGAGCGCTCTGCGTTAAAATGAACATTTAACTAGGCAACGACACTACCCACGCCCCACAAGGGAAAAATGAAAGATAATTTGAAGTGCTGGGAGGATGCCAATTTTCACACACCGCTAGTGGGAAGTATAAGTTTACACCACCAAAGACAAAGCTGTCTGGCATATTATCATCTACTTATGATGAACACATATCCTGCAACCTAGCTGATCTACTCATAAGCACAAAGCCATCATAAATGTGTCTATCTATCTACCAAAAGAAAGAAAGAACTACAAGGAATTTATTTGCAGCACAATTTAAAGTATCTGAAAACTGGAAACACTCCAAGTGCCCAACAGTAGTCAACAGGCTAAATAAACATGCTATATTCACATAATGAACTCTTCAGCAGTAAGAACAAATTCTCCAGAAGTGCGCATGCACCATGGGTGAATCTTTCAAGCACAGAATTGAGAGAAAGGAACCAGTTATTTAAAAAACAACACTGTATAAGTCCACTGATAAAAAGTTCAAAACCAATCAGAAATTAATCTATAGCATTATACGTCAGGATGATGGCTACCCTTGGGAGATAGAGGGTGGGTTTTGGGGTGCTGGTGATGCTACTTCTTGGTCTGGGGGTGGTTCATCCTGATGTGTCCAGTCTACAAGAATTCATTGAGTTGCCCACTTAACATAAGCACACTTCCTGTAAGCATTATGCTAATACATCAATGTTGGGGACCAAACATCTGCCACTCCAAATTCTGTCTTTGGCAAAAAAGGTTGATTCCACTGGGAGGGGCTCTGAAAGCTGAGTGGAGGTTGCTTTTGAAAAAGACATTTATATGTAAATTTCTCTTTCAAAGGGCAACTCCTTCACTGTATAGGAAGCTCTAATCTCCTTATCACTTTTCAATGAAAAAGCAAAATTAAAATCTGCATACCCATATTTACTCTCTCTCCCCTGGTAAAACCTGGCTGACCTCCCTGCTTTCTAACCTCTCTTATTTTAGTTAAGCTGTTGAAGATGGTATGTGAAGCTCTGTGGCGGTGGGTCTCTCTCTTGTCTACACTGATGTCTCTTTTGTTTTTTTCTCTTATCAATGTGTCTGGTGTTAGATAATTTGTCAACCCAGAAAGGCCCAGAGGGGTATGGGATGATTTTTTTTTTTTTAGCCCAAAAGATGAAAAATAAAAAATATTAAATAGGGCCCTCCCAGTTGGTGCAAGGGGTTAAAGCACAGCACTATGAAACTCTCTAAATGAGTTCAATCCCAGGCCAGGGAGGTGACCCACATGGTGTTGCAGACCTCTCCTGTCCGCCCACTGTTCCCCTCGGCAGTGTATTTCAGTCTATCTGCCTGTTCTGCTCCCCTCTCTGTCTCTGGTGAATCCTCTCACCCTCACACCTCTGGCCTATACCACAGATCTTACATGCATAAATAAATCTTTAAAAAATATTTATATATGTATATGTCAAATAATGAGCAGTTATTGGAGGGAGGGGTAAGGAGAGAGAAAAGTAAGAAGAAAGAAGCAGCCCAAGTGAGGCCTAGCCAGGGTGGGGCCATAACATATCTTGGGGGGTCATAAGGATGCAGGGCCACTGAACTATAAACAGAATGGCATGATGTTCAGCTTTAGGTGGTCTGTGAAGAGCAGCATATGCCATCCCCAAATATGCCATCTTGGCATAAGGATTATTTGGAGCTGAAATGAGAAGCAAATACAAAAAGCTTCTGACTAAAAGCAGGATAGACACTTGTAAAGGTGCCTGCCCCCCCCCCCAACCCTTTATCAGGAAGGGCAGAAGTCAATCACTGAGCCAGCTCTAGGTCTGAGGACTCTCTGTAACCCACTTCACTAACTCGCTTTCATCTACCACTAGTTCCCCCCCCCCATACTATCCTCCCTTAATTTGCTGCCCCCCGGGAGCTCAGAGCCTTTTGTTTTGTCTTCTTTCTTCTCAATAAATATACTGTCCTTTGGTGAAGCCACAGTTCTAAGCACCGCCTTGAGTTACTCATCTCTGAGTACTCCCACATGTATGTGTGAAGCACATGTGAATAAACTGCTGCTTGTTTTTCCCTGTTTTTTCTATGTCTAATTTACAGGAACCCAGCTAAAAGGAGAAGAAAAAGACACTGTGTTTTTTTCCTGTCTATCTGCAGTGTTTCGGGGTGAAGCCCTCCAGGACTCACGCCCGCCCCAGCAAACCCTCAGCCATCAGTGCAGGACAGAGCGTGTCCATGCGGCCTCACGTGAGGGTGACGGAAATGAGAGAAGGAGCTGAGTGTGATGTCTGGGCCCTGTGGAAGGAGCAGAACACGGCACGTTAGGGGGGATGGCTTTGGAATTGTGCTGGCAATAGTGTGGCTGTTAAGAATGACAACTCTGGGGCCCTCCCTGGTGGCGCAGTGGGCTAAAGTGCAGCACTATGAAGCCATTCATGGCCACTGTAGCACCCTGGCCAGGGAGGTGACCCCTGGCCAGGGAGGTGACCCATATGGTGCAGCAGACTTCTCCTGACCCGCCTGCTGCTCCCCTCAGCAGTGTCTTTCAGTAGCCCTGCCTGTTCTGCTCCCCATTCTTGTCTCTGGTGAATCTACTCAAACCCATACCTCTGGCCTGTTAAAAAAAAAAAAAAAAAAGGATGGGGCCCTCCCTGGTGGCACAACTGACAACTGGTTAAAGCGCAGCACTATGAAGCTCTCTGCAGCCATTGCAGCAGGAGTTCAATCCCCGGCAAGGGAGCTGACCCACAAGGCGAGGCAGACTTCCCCTGACCCACCCCTGCTCCCCTCAGCAGTGTTATTTAGGTAGATCTGCCTGTTCTGCTCCCCACTCTGTCTGGCGAACTCTCTCACCACCCGCCTCCCCCCTCCACCTCTGGCCTGTACCCCAGTTCTTGTATGCATAAATAAGTAAATCTTTTTTTTTAAAGATTGATTTATTTATTCATACAGAAATGAGGTACAAGTCAGAGGAGCAGGGGCGGTGAGAGACTTCACCAGAAACAGAGTGGGGAGCAGAACAGGCTGATCGACAAAGTACACTGCTGAAGGGAGCAGCGGAAAGGTCAGGAGAGGTCTGATTCACTATGTGAATCACCTCCAGGGCAGGAATCGAACTCGCACTGAAGCGGCTGCGGCCAGCTTGCGGTGCTGCGTCCTAACCTGTTGCACCACCAGGGAGGGCCAATAAATAAATCATTAAAAAAAAAACAGAATGACAACTCTGAAACCACATGGCCAGACATGAAATCCAAATCTGCTACTAGACATGAGCTACGTGACCTGATCTGCAAAATGGGGACAGCAACAGTGCCCAGAAGGGGTGTGGAAAGAAACAAAATCTGCTATCCCCAAAATGTCTCTTTGGCATAAAGATTATTTCATAGGAGGTCTGAAGGCTGGGGGAGGCTGTCCCCCTCTAAGATGTAATTTTAAGTGTGACCTTATTAAGAGATTCCCTGAGGCAAGCCAAGATAATCCTTTACATTTTCTTTTCAAGTCAATCTTTCACAACTACCAATGAGATGAGTATTCAGAATGAGAGCTTTTACAGTTTTTCAATTTAGAAATTTTCCCATTTAATGGTGACTCAAACCAATCAACATCACAAGATCCAGAAAAGTTCACTTCCCGAAAAGAACCTAATGTGGTCATAAAAATTCCTCTCTCAAAACAACTTATAGCTGCCCACGTAATGTACATGGACATTCATCCTTCAGTTAGCAAAGAACAGAGAGATAGGTCACAAAAACCTAAAGTCACAAAGTCATATAAAATGCAAAAAAGGAAAGATTTAATGAACAGTAATGACTTCCACTAAGCCTTAGCGCTCTTGCAGTCAAACTTGGACCTAAGAGATTTGCCACAGGATTGAGGTTATTTTCGTTTTGTTTTGCTTTTACAGAGTGCTTGCCTACTTGCATGGATTGTGTTTATGGCTGGTGGCTGCTAATTAGCCTATTCTGTGATTAAAGAAGTCATGGGGAACTTTTTTAAAGTGCTAAGCTTTAAAATGCTTGACCCAAGCCCAGCAAATTTGCAGCCTTTTGGTTCCCAAGATTTTCTGAGCCATAGTCTTACCTTGAGTCCACCTCAAGGTTTTCCCTCCTTATAACAACATAGGAAAGACTATGAAACATGAACATTCTCTGAGAGAAAAGGGTCCACCAAGAATAGTCAAACCAGAATGTTCCATCTCGAATGAACAAAATAAGCTCCCCTAATACTTTGCTCCTAGCGGTCTTGATTTTAAAAGAGAGAGAAAAAAATCTCACCACTTTTACTTCCATTGGACCCCTGCAAATAGAGATCCAGAAGAATAACAGGTAAAAATTTTTACCTTTTACCAGCTATTGTCAGGGGTTCCAGGATCTCTCTCTGCAGCAGCCAGCAGGAACAGTATCCAGTCAATGAAGTGGGTCCCATCTGAGTCGCCAAACTGTTGGGACACAGGGAAATATCCCCTTGCCCCTCTGAGGTCTTTCTTGGGCTGGCCAAGCAAACATGCATATGCAATTAAATTTGTTCCTTTTCTCCTAGTAATATGTCTGATGTTAATTTGTTTGCTCAACCAGCCTGAAAAGAACCTCAGAGGGGCAGGGGAAATTTTCTCCTGTACTTTTACGGTTGTCATGGGGATTATACCATTGATATGTGAAAAGCATTCAGAACAGTGCTTGACATGTAGCAAATGTTTAATAAGTATTAGCTTGACATAAGTAGAACACTGTACTCAACAGTGACAGAATGCACATTTTTTTCAAGTACACATGAAACATTTGCCAAAATTTAACCATATGCTGGTTTATAAAGGAAGGATCAAGTTTCTTAAGCCCTAAATTAGAGCCTGTTAATTTCAGGGTGGCACTGTGAACACAGTGGAGTTAGGTTAGAAGTCAGTAACGAAAACAGAATTAGAAAAGCACCAATTGCTTAGAAGTTAGGTAATACAGTTCTAAACAACTCTTAGGTCAAGAAAAAAGTCATATCAGGAATTTCAAAATACGTTGACGTGTATGATCCTGAAGAGAGGATATATCAAAACTCCTGGGAAACACCTCAAATGGGGCTGAGAGGGAATTGATGATAGTGTCAAATGCATGTGTTATAAATGAAGAAAACCTCTAAACAAATTATCTTACACACTTCCTCTCATAAAGCTAAAAGAACACCAATCAAATTCAAAGAAAGTATTAAAAAGAAAATAAAAAATAGGAAATATACAGTTAAAAATCAACTAAGTCAAAAGTTGGTGCGTTGAAAAGATTAATGAATGAAGACACCTCTTGCAAGAATGAACAAGGAAAAAATGAGAAGACACAAATTGCCAATAACAGAAATTTAAAAAGAGATATCACAATGAATGCCGTGAGCATTAAATAAGAGAATACTATAACCAACTTATGTCAAGAAATCTGAAATTTTAGGTGAAATAAACAAATTCCTTAAAAATGCAGTACACAGGGCCCTCCCTGGTGGCGCAGCGGGTTAAAGCACAGCACTGAGAAGCTAAAGCCACTTCCGCATGAGTTCGATTCCCGCCTGCCCTGGAGGTGACCCCATGGCATGGCAGACCTCTCCTGACCTGCCCACTGCTCCCCTCAGCAGTGTACTTCGTCGATCTGCCTGTTCTGCTCCCCACTCTGTCTCTGATGAAGCCTCTCACCACCCTTGAGCCTCTGTCCTGTACCCCAGTTGTGTATGCACAAATAAAGAAATCGTTTTTTAAAAAAACACAGTACACCAACACTGTTACAGTAGAAAATCTGAATATTCCAACATCTATTTTAAAAATTAAAGCCATTACTAAAAAAACTTGCCACAAAGAAAATTCCAAGTTCAAAGGGTCTCACTGCTGAATTCTTCCAAACATTTAAGGAAGAAATTATACCAATCTACCCCAAAGCCTCCCAAAGAATAAATAGTAGTTATATTGCTTTGTTGTTAGACCGTTGGCTTAATCCTCCATTAAGCTAAAAAAAAAAAAAAACTCCCGTAATTGCTGGTCTCCAACACAGGGAGCTACAAGAGGCTCTCAGGGCCCCGGAACCGCGCGAGGACTCTTACCATCCTCGTCCGTCTGGAAGGTGACCTCCTTGCCCTCCTTGCGCCCCTCAGGGTTGGTGAGGATGAGTCGGACGTGGATGTTCCTGTAGGGCAGCAGGTTCCTGATGGTGTGGCGGCTGACACCCCGTTCCATCTGCAGGCACTCCCGCACTGTCTGGTTGTGGCTGCTGCCCAGGGTGTAGTGATAGCAGAGGGACACGGTGTAGGTGTGGCAGCGCGTGACGTTGTAGCCCAGGGGCTCCCACTGCAAGGTCAGCTGGCGGGCCTGGATCTCTGCAAAAGCCAGGCCTTTGGGGGCCCTCATGGGCTCTGGGTCCCCAGAAGCAAAGAGAAGGTGACAGAGAAATGGGAAGAGGAACATCAGTCAGCTGACCGAAATCCTTCCAGTTTTGCTCCCCAGAGCTCAACAGAATATCAAACGGAGGGGAAGGGTGTGCTGGAGTGAGGCAGGGTCTATCCGAGCCCCGGCTCTGCGCTGGCAGCTGGCAAACCACTCCCTGAGTTGTTCCACTTCTCCGAGCTTTCATTTCCTCAACTGCAAAATGGGATGATAGGCCTCACCTCGGAGGACAACTATGAGGCTTAAGGTGATGTGCATAAAGGATGTGTGACAATGTCTAGGACAGAACATTAGCTATCATTTTTTTTGAAAAACACAGCTTCTCCTAACTCAAGATCATCCTCGATGCCCCTGGCCAGTGTGACAAGTCTGAATCAACCTATTGCTGTATTTTCTTAATTCCAACCTTATTTTGAAACAGCTTATAATAAAGCATATGATACAATAACATACAGGCTGATAGGGAAAATGAAAGCCAAACGTTAAAGAAGCCAGGAGAGTGTTCGGGAAACAGAAATGAGAGCCATTAGATCCTAAAGATAAGGTCTGAATTGGATAGTGAGTTGCCTGGCTGCCGAAGTAAAAAGGAAAAATTTTTGTATAACGCTAATAATGACAGATTATGGGTATTAGCTTTGTCAGTACCAGAGGTTTATAAATGCTTTATCTCATTTAAACTTCTCTGTAATCCAATGAGGCAGGTATTATTATTAACGCTGTCATACAGATGTAGAAATGGAACCATAGAGAGGTTAAGTAACTTGACCATAGTCACACAGAGTATGAGTGGTGAATCTGGAATCCAAACCTGGACAAGCCCCAGAATCCATTCTTTTGACCAGCACTATCCTGAGTCCCATGAGAAATCCACATTCAAAAAAATAAAAGAGGTCACACCAACACCTCAGGAGAAAGACAGCTACCCCCACAGGAGGGAAGAACACGTCACTATGCTTCACAACCTCTCAGTAACTCCAGAGGGGGGGCCAGAAAGCTGTTCCATTTTATAAAGCAACTGAAGCCTCTGAAGCGAAGCCAGGTGAAAGGCCAGAGGCTCAGCCCCACTCCTGCATCTGCACTGACCAGCTGCATGATCTTTATTTTTTTAAGATTTATTTATTTTGCATACAAGAACTGGGGTATAGGCCAGTGGTAGAGGTAAGAGGATTCACCAGAGACAGAGTGGGGAGCAGAACAGATGGATCTACTGAAATACACTGCTGAGGGGAGCAGCAGACAATGCAGGAGAATCTGCTGCGCCATGTGGGTCAGCTCCCTGGCCGGGGATCGAACTAAGGCTGCGGTGGTGATGGCAGGATGGAGCTGAGACTTGACCTCTTGGCCACCAGGGAGGCCCAGCTGTGCGAGCTTAAGCAAATCTCAATCCCAACCCCCACATCTGTCAAGACCACTAATGATCCTTTCCTCTCTTGCACCCCGGCTCTGAAATGCCATTCATTGCCCTCCATTGCTGTGAGCCCCCGCAAAGCATGCGCAGTTAGAGAATCTCAGGACACCCCTCAATGAGCAGGCGAGAAAGCACTGCTGCTTGGCTGTTTATGATTCCATACAAACCTCATACTGTTTTTTCTGGTTAATTTGCTCGGGGTGCACTTTACAAAGCAGATGCAAGGGAAGTCACTGGGCTGCTCTCAACAGTGTCTGGGCAGCACAGCTTTGATGCCAGCCGCAGGGCAGCACCGGTGGGAGTAGAGTGGGGGTGGGGAGCGGCATTTCCTTTCTTTGCCTGGGTCAGAGGCAAGCACATCTCCAGCCACAGATCGCAGATCAGGCCACCAAAGAACTTTATCAGCTGCTAGGAGCAGGGCCTCTTGACATCTTGCAGTCTGTCTCCCTCTTGGCCTGAGGCATACCCACTCCTCATCCCAGAGGGACACTGAAGGTCTGGCTTCTCCCGCTCACTGCAACCTACAGGCTGGCTGCTGGTCGCAAGCCCACCTGCCATACTTAGGTTTTCTCTCCCATTCCTAGCCCACAGAGATGCTCCTGATGCATTTAAAGAAAGCCATGAAAAGTTAAGAGCAAACTAGAGACACAGTCTGGGAGGCTAAGGGTGGGGGGGATGGCCCACAGTGCAGAAAGTTCCCACCCAAACGGGGGCTGCTGCTCCCCAGCTCACACGAGGCTGCCACGCAGGACTACTGGCTCGGGGTTGCCAGATCCTCCCATTTTTTAAGAGAAGCCAAATATTCAGATTTTTTATGTGAAATCTCCAGATTTATAAATACTGGCAACCGACTCAGGAATTTTAAAACCACCTTGCAGGGTACAAAATAGCAACTTCTAACTTAGAGGATGAAACTTCCAACCTCATTCTTGGGTATCCCATTCTCCAACAGCTGTGTTGGGCCCATCTGCCTCGCTAGACTGAAGGGTCTTTGAAAAGAAAGCACCCTTCACTCTTCTCCCCCATTCTGATCAGAGCAGATCTGGGAGCCAAAAAGTTTGTTGACTACAGATTGATTTGTTGATTGAGGGGTGTGAATTCATGAGTCTTTCTGTTTCCAAAAACCATCTGGCACCCAGACATACTCCAACACACAGACTGGAAAACAAACTTGGGGGCCACAATGCCTCATCCCTGTAAATTCTGCAGGACTACAGACAATTCAGAGATCAAAGGTCAAAATACACCTTAAAACACAGACTGGAGGCCCTCCCTGGTGGCGCAGCAGGTTAAAGCACAGCACTAAGAAGCTAAAGCCATTTCAGCACGAGTTTGATCCCTGCCCGGGAGGTGA
>NW_004567109.1:14122508-14126234 GCF_000260355.1 Condylura cristata | reverse complement strand
GATAATTAACATCTGTAAAGTAGACCACATACACTGATTTTAATATACCAATAAGGATGCAGTAATTCTGGAACATTCCACTGCTTCTTTGTAGGACTGGGGTCAGCCCCACAGAGTTCAAATCCTACCTCCATCGTCAATCTTTCTGTGAGTCTAGGCAAGTTACTTAATCCCCTTCCAACATCAAGTTCCTTGACTTGAAAAATGGAGATTATGAGCCCTACCTGGAAGGGCAAGTGTGAGAGTTACAGAAGATGCTGTGAGCCAGCCAGCTGTACTCAATGGAGAAATACGTGTGCACTAAGGTGACACCCTGGTAGTAGTTTAAATTAGTGCAAACATTTTTGAAATCAATCTATGTCAAAGCCCTTTCTTCAGCCATTACGTCCTATCCTAAAGAAATAACCCAGGGGAATCCATCATAAACACCGTATTCCCCTGCAGTATTATTTACAAAAAATAGAGATCTGGAAATAAATAGTTCAGCAGTATGGAGACATTCGATGGGCTTCCACTGCCAATAAACATAATTATAAACAAGATAACACATGTAGCAACACCAAGCACAGGAAGTAGAAGACATAATGCTTTCACATCCCAAGAACAAAAGTGTAAAAATGTGTACTGTGGGCATATGGGCAGAGATTTGAAGAAGACAGAAAAACTCAAACAGCTGCTGGCTAGGATGGAGAGATTGAGAGTCAGAGTGATTTTTCAAATGTTCTGTGCTGGCATTATATTGCTGCTTTTACAGTAAATAATATTATGAAAAGAGAGTTTTGTGGAGATAAGGAGCGAACAACACAGCTGGCCAACAGCAAAACACCTACTGGCCCAGATGCCTAAGCAGGGAGGGAGCAGTGATGTCCATGACAGAAGCATGCAATTTGGGGGGGCAAGAGTTGTCCGAGTTCCGTCTGTTAGCTCCCTGCGCAGAGCTTCCGGCCAGCCTATGGGAAGTCTCAGTGCCTGGCGCACAGTTGTCAATCAGGCCCTTAAGAGCAAATCTGTTGCTGTGCAGCTGCAATCTTATACCAGAGGTTAGAAATCAGGACCCTCAAACTTTGGTTCTGAGTCTGCTCTGAGCTCACTGTGTAGACACAGTACTAATTTTTTAAAGGCGTACGAATACTCTTCTATTTTTATAAAGATTCATTTGCGGGGCCCTCCCTGGTTGTGCAATGGGTTAAAGCACAGCACTATGCACTAGCCACTGTCTCTTCAGTGGGAGTTTGGTCCCCGGCCAGGGGTGTGGCCCACATGGCGCCGCAGACCTCTCCTGACCCGCCCGCTGCTCCCCTCGCAGTGTGCTTTGTCAGTCTGCCTGTTGCTCCCCACTCTGTCTCTGGTGACTCCTCTCACCACCCCTGCACCTCTGGCTTGCACCCCCCAGGTCTGTATGCATAAATAAATGGATCGTTTAAAAAAATAAATATATATATTTTTTAAAAAGTATTTGTGCATACAAGAACTGGAGTGCAGGCCAGAGATATGGGGAGTGAGAGGACTCACCAGAGACAGAGTGGGGACAGAACAGGCAGACGGGCTGAGGAGCAGCAGGCGAGATGGGAGAGGTCTGCTGTGCCATGTGGGTCAGCTCCCTGGCTGGGGATCCAACTCATGCTGTAGTGGTTGCAGAGAGCTTTATAGTGCTGTGTCCTTGCACCACTAGGAAGGGCCCTAGGCAAGTGATTAAATCTTTAAATCTGTTTCCTCTGTAGAATGGGAACAATGGACAGTGGTCACCATGAAACCTGCATTCTTGACCCACTGTGTGACCACAGGCAAGTGCCTTTCCCTGTCTGGGTTTCAGTTCCCCTGTATTCACACTAAAAGGAGTCAAACAGAGTCTATGTGGAAACCCCAAACCCAGTTCTGATTTTCTTTATCCTTTGTACACTGGCTTTGAGAAGTTAATTACACCATCATGATGACAGTGGACATTTACTGAGTGCTCACTGTGTTGGGCTCTACACTTTACATGCACTTACTGTCTTCACAGGCAATTACCTACATTTAACTCAAAATACTGGAGAACTCCAAGGTTCAGGCCTCACAACTCTTTTCCATCAGCACATATTCCCTAAAATCTGAGGACTAAATCAGGGGTTCTCAGCCTGGGCACTACTGGCATTTGGGCTAAATAATTCTTTGCTGTGAGGGGCTGTTTGCACATTATCAGATGCTTAGCAGCTCCCTGGCTTCCTCTACCCTTTAGATGCCATTAGCACTCCACCCCCAGTTGTGACAACCAATATGTCTCCAGACACTGCAAATGTCTCCTGGGAGACAACTCAACCCCAGTTGGAAACCATCAGCGTGAAAGATCTCATTCAGTCTCATGGCTTTAAATACCATCCATACCACGACTATACCGATGACTTTCAAATTTATATCTGCAGCCTGCACCTCTTCCCTGAACTCCACACTCATAAATCCATCTGCCTGATGGCTATCTCCACTTGAACGTCTAATAGGCATCTCAAAGTCAACGTTTCCAACACAGAACTCCTGATCTATGACACCCCATCATGCCTGCTCCTCCCGCGGTCTGCTCCTTTGCAGTAAACGACACTCCATCCTTGCAGCTGCTCAAGCAAAACACCTTGGAGCCATCCTTGACTTCTATTTCCCTCTCCCACTGCAGAACCAATCCATCAGCAAAGGCAGTTCACTCTACCTTCAAAACAAGCCCAGAATCTAGCCATCTCCTCCCAGCCTCCAGCTTCCTCTCTGAACAAAGCTGTTGCGGGGCTCTCCTCCTCCTTCCTCTACCCTTTAGATGCCATTAGCACTCTTCCTTCCTCCTCTGACCCCACAAAGGGGTCAGAGAGAGTCTTTTAAACAAAGTAGATGATGTCACTTCTGCTCTCCAAACCCCTCAATGGCTGCATCCCACGACCCCAGCAGGACTTCAACTCCCTCGCCTGCCACCCTTCCCAGGCAGTAGACCACAACCACCCTGGTATCCCTGCTCTGCTCACACACCAAGTATGCTCCAGCCCCCAGGCCTCCGATGCACTCTGCTGTCTTCCCAAATGCCTCTTCTTGCAGCAATCCCTACGGTGTCCTCACCTCCTTCAAGTCTCTACTCAAATGTCACCTTTCAGTAAATGGTTCCTTAGGCTTTTAGTATAACAATCCTCCTACCCCGTGAACATTCCACTCTCTGTTTTGTTCTTCACACACTGTCATCTCATGAACTATTCCACTGGTTACTGTGTCCTTCCGCCTGAACGTGGGTCCCAGCTAGAGCTCCTGATCAGGAATTCTCACACTGAAGGTCTTTTTCCAGCTTGACTGTAGTCCTACACCTCTAACTACATATAACAGCACTTAATAAACAATGAATCTGGGCCCTCCCTGGTGGCACAATGGGTTAAACTATGAAACTAGCACTATGAAACTAACCACAACAGCTTCAGCACAAGTTCAATCCCCAGCCAGGGAGGTGACCCACATGGCACAGCAGACCTCTCCTATCTTACCCCGCTGCTCCCCTCAGCAGTGTACTTCATCAGTGGACCTGTTCTGCACCCCATTCTGTCTCTGGTGAATCCTCTCACCACCCCCTGAACCTCTACCTGTACCCCAGTTTTGTATGCATAAATAAACCTTTTTTTAAAAATAAAAATAAAAAGAGCTTCCCTATGACCCAGCAATCCCACTCCTAGGTATCTACCCAAAAGACACAAAAACACTGATGGAAAAAGATACCTGCACCCC
>NW_004567109.1:14102333-14122008 GCF_000260355.1 Condylura cristata | reverse complement strand
AGGAGACTGAAGTTCTAGGAGATTAAGTAACCTGATGCAGATCCCTGAACTAGAAAGCATTCCAGAACATACCTACCCACTAAACAAGCATCCCCCCAAATGTAGCATTAAACTGGTTTAGATGGTTCCCCAATCAACTTTTAAACACACTAAGAACAACAAATATTGACAAAAAATCAACTTCAACCTAAACCTCAGAACTTACCCAAAAATAACTCAAACTGGATCATGAACTTATATGTAAAACTGAAACACTTAGGGAAAAACTCTTTGGGGGTCTATGAGTAGGCAAAGAATCCTAAAATTTGGCACAAAAAGCACAATTTGTAAAAGAAAATTTTGGTAAATTGGCCTTCTGCAAAATTAAAAATGGTTGTTCTGTAAAGGTTCAGAGAGAGGGTAAAAACAAGCTAAAAGCTGGACAAAATATTTACAAACTACATATTTTGTTGGGTATGTATGGGTAGTCTTTTGTTAAGAACTAGTATCTACAATGTGTAAGTAACTCTCAAAACTCAATCGTAGGAAATGAATAATCCCATTAGAAAATGGGCAAAGACATGAACAATTCACAGAAGAGAACGTACAGATGGCAAATAGCACATGAAAAAATCTTAACATCACTCAGCATTAAGGATATGCAAATTAAGGCCAGAATGGGATACCACTAGCTCTCAGAATGGCTGAAAGAAAAAAATGACACTAAAAGCTGGCATGGAAGCAGAGAACTGGACGAGTCACACATTGCTGGGAAGAATGCAAAACTCTACAGCCATTCTGGCAGCTTCTGACAAAACCAAGTATATAATTACCATATAACCCATCCGCTGCAACATGGCCATTTACAACAGAGAAATGAAAATGTATGTATACAAAAATCTGTACATAGAGCCCTCCCTGGTGGCACATCAGGTTACAGTGCAGCATTGCTAGCCAGCACAACCACTTCAATGCGAGTTCGATCCCCGGCCATGGGTATGGCCCACATGGCACAGCGACCTCTCCTGTCCTGTCCCTCTGCTCCCCTCCGCAGTGTACTCTGTCAGTCTGCCTGTTCTGCTCCCCACTCTGTCTCTGGTGAAGCCTCTAACTGTCCATGCACCTCTGGCCTATATCCCAGTTCTGTATGCATACATAAATAAATCTTAAAAAAAAAAAAAAGCCTGTCCACAGATATTCATAGCAGCTTCACTTACAATAGCCAAAATATAGTACTAGTTCATATGTCCTTCAACACATGGCGTGATTAAAATTGGTACAGCCACACCATGGGACACTCAAAAGTAAATACACTCAGCAATAGAAAGGAATGAACTACTAATCTGCACCATAACCTGGATGAAATCTCCAGGGAACCCCTAATTCTCACTGGGGAAAGAAGAGTCCTTATAAAAATGAGGCCAAGAAAAGTGACTGTTCACATGTAGAAGAGTGAAGTTGGACCTCAACCTCACACCACAGACAAAATTAATTAAAAATACACCAAGGACCTGTAAGAACTAAAAGTATAAAAGTCTGGCCCTCCCTGGTGGCACAGCGGGTTAAAGCACAGCACTGAGAAGCTGAGGCCACTTCCACATGAGTTCGATCCCCGCCTGCCCCGGAGGTGACCACATGGCGTGGCAGACCTCTCCTGACCCGCCCACTGCTCCCCTCAGCAGTGTACTTCATTGATCTGCCTGTTCTGCTCCCCACACTGTCTCTGGTGAAGCCTCTCACCACCCCTGAGCTTCTGGCCTGTACCTCAGTTCTGTATGTACAAATAAAATAAATCTTTTAAAAAAAAAAGTATAAAAGTCTTAGGGAAAAATTAAGGGTAAATCTTCATATGACTCTGGATTAGGCAATGGTTTCTTAGATATAACAACAAAAGCACAAACAACAAAGAAAAAACAGATAAATTGGGTTTCATCAAAATTAAAAACTTGTTTTTTGAAGAACACCATCAAAAAAATTAAATGACAACCCACAAAAACAGAAGAAAATATTTAGAAAGACAAGTATACATCAGAGATATTGTAGTTTGGGTTCCAGACCTCAGCAATAGAGCAAATGTTGAAATAAAATATTTTTGGTTTTCAGTGCATATAGTGTTATGTATGCTAACAGTATGTTTATGCTCTACTGTAGTCTAGGAAGTGTGCAACAGCACTATATCTAGACAAACAATGGACATGCCTTAATTAAATATGACAGCAAGGCATGAAGGGAGCACATGCTTTTGGAAACCTGGAACCAACAGACTTGCTCCACTCAGGGTTGCCACAAACCCGCAATTTGTAAAAAAAAAAAAAAAAATGCAATATTGGCAATTCACAATGAAGCAAACTCAATAAAAGCAAGGATACCTGTGTGTCTGATAAGGGTCTAGTATCTAGAATGCATTAAGAACTCTTGCAACCCAATAATAAAAAGACAGGTGACCCAACTTAAAATGGGTAAAGCATTCGATACACAGAAGACAGACAAATGGCCAATAAACACATAAAAAAAAAAGTTCAGCATCACCACATAACATGTAAAAACATTAAACGTCAAGGAAATACTAGTGAAAACCACAATGAGATACCATTTCACACCCTCTAGGAGGTTGTAATCAGAAGACAGTTAACAAAAAGTGTTAGCAAGGATGTCAAGAAATCAGAACCCTCATCCACGGCTGACAGGAATGTAAAATGATACTGCCACTTTGGAAAAAGTCCAGTATTCCTCTAAGGCTCAGCATAGTAAGCATGATACAGAATGGTGAAAATGAATAAAGTCCTAACACACGCTACAAACGGGGAAACCTTAAAAAACATGCTAACTGAAAGAAACGAGTCACAAAAAAGCTTTCTGTTGCGTGACTCCATGTCTCTGAAATACCCACAGAGGCAAATCTACAGAGACAGAGAGCATAGTCTCAGCTGCCTTGGCTGATAGTGCGAGAAAGGGAAGAGCGGGAGGAGGGAGACTGTTAAAAAGTACAAGGTTTCCTTTTGGATGAGGAAACTGTTCTAAAACGGATTGTGGTTGTATAACCCTCAGGGAACATACTAAAAACCGTCGAATGGTATGCACTAATGAGTGAAGTGTATGAGAATTCTAGCTCAATAAAATTGCTACTAAATTAAAAGCTCAGTTCCAAAAGGTTATTAATCATGACTTCAAAGTATCATGATTTCCATAATATTTTTGAGAATACATTGTTTTAAGAATGAAGGACAGATTAGGGGTTGGGGGATGGAGGAAGAGACAGTGAGTGTCCTGTAGCAGGCAGGAGGGCATCAGGTAACTGACCTGTTCATTACCTCGACTGAGATGGTGAAGGCGGGAGCCTACCTGCGTGGTAGGTAAGTTGTAGGACTGAATATACACCCATGCACGCAAGCAAGCACAAGTGGAAAAGTCTAAGAGGGCCTGTGGACACTACCAGCAGCAGTCTCTCCACTGGGAGATTATACTACATTCAGCAAAATGTTACCAGCAAAATCTACAGGGTGAAGGATACAGGGAATCTTTTTCTCTTACAACTGCTTATGAACCTACAATTATTGCAATAAAAAAATCAATAAAAACACTGAAATCACAGAATGAGAAAATTGTTCTGTTCTCAATTTATCTTCTGATAAAACAACAACAATCTCCTGTGGTGCAGGTGTCTCACGTTCAGATGCCCACACAAGAGAATCCAACTAGAACTTAATAACATGCTTTTATGTTCCGGTTTTTCACTTGCTTGTTTTACCTAGATGATAACATGTAAAATTAGGAACACCGATTCTGGAGTCAGTCAATGGTTCCAATGCCTCTTACTAGCTGTGTGACCTCAGGCCAACCCCTTCACACCTCAGTCACGCTGCCTATAAAATGAAGGTGAGGACAGTACAAAGATTCTGGTGGTGGTGTGAGTTTTAAATCAACAAGTGTGTGCACAGGTGTAAGTGCTCGCTATCCTTACTATATTTTTACTGTAGGGAAATTCACAAAGTTCTAGAAGCACAAATCCAGTCCATACCACCTCGCGACCCTCGGTTGCCCTGAGCCCTGTACCGGGTTTTCAGAGAAGCGAGACCAGCACCCACCTGCGCACTTGGTGCGGCTGATGAGCGGCGGCCCGGGGCGGCCAGTGCCCCCATCTCCCGGGCGCGTGAGCAGCACGCTGATCTCGTACTCCGTGTCAGGGTCAAGGTGCCACAGCTTGTAGGTTTGCAGACTGACCGCGTGCACCTCCGCCCAGGGGCCGCGCGCCATGCGGTACTCGATCTCTTTGCGCACGATCGGCCCGTCGCCAATGATGGAGTTTGTGTTGAGCTGGATAATGAGGTAGGTGGGACCCGCGCGCAGCAGCTGCGGGGGCGCGATGGGGGTGGGGGGCTCTAGGAGGTGAAAGGGGGAGAGGTGGAACCGATGGGTGGCGCTGAGACCCTGGCCCCAACTCTGCATCCCACCAGACCCAAACCCCAAGAGCCCCATGCTGCCTGCAAGCCCTCAAGCCTGCCAGACCAATTCTCCAGCACCCATTAAATCCCCACGCACCCAGGAGTTCCCAGCTGCAATGACTGACACCACCCTCACACCTCAGCACACCTCCACTCCCTTCCAGATCCCCAAATCTGCACCTCCAGGAAATGAATATTAGCCAGCTGGGGTCAACCCTGGTGCCCTGGCCGGGCTCACACTTTGACCCTGTCCCCCTAACCATCTGTTGGTCAGACCCGGCCTCCTGCATCAGACCTGGTCCCAAGAGAGCCTCAGACCACGCCCCCACCCACCCAGCCCCACCTAACCTCCACACCCACATCCTCAACCAGACTTTTTGGGGGGGGCGGGAGGTGGGGGCAGCAGACCCGGCTCCCCCCTCTCGCCTTCTGCTGCAAGCCTCTGTGTGCTAACCCTTGACAATGAGCTCGGCGAAGTTGGAGACGCCTGCACCACGCGGGGCCTGGGACACGCAGCGGTACAGGTCCTGCTCTTCAGGGCCCACCGCGGCCAGCGGGAACGTGGCCAGGAAGCGCCGGTGGCTGATGTGCCGTATGCTGGCCGCTGGCACCAGTGCCCCGCTCTGCCTCTGCATGGGGAGAAGGGGCACGGATCGGAGGGAGAGTTCCAGTCTCACTGTACCTGGCTGAGGGTAGTGATAAATGTCCTGGCCCCATTTAGCCCTCCCTTCTCCCTTAGGGGCATATGGGGCTCCTGGAACCAGCTCTGCCACAGGAAAATGTAGGATAAGGTGCTTAATTAAGACAAGCGGCAGCTCTGTCTCTGATGGAGAGTGACTGGGAGGTCCTGGAGCTAGCATCTGTCCTGGAGGTATAGGACCATTCAGAACAGACCCTAAGGGAAAGCCCCAGCGGGGGGGGGGGGGGCGTGGTTGGCTATAGGGGCATGGAGGATGGAGGAAGGACAGGCACCTGCAAGGGAGTCAGCCCAGAAGTGCCCCTCACCTGCAGGAGGAAGCGCTCTGCCTCGGCTGCTCTGCCCGCTGCCATGCACTGGAATGAGGCGTTCTGGCCTGCATTGACCTCCACGTCCCCAAGACGGGAGAAGTGTGGGGCCTTTGCTGCAGGAACAGAGCCACGTGTAAACAGGGCTTGAGGCCACTATGGCCACCCAAGCCCCTCTCCTTGTGCCCCAGCGAGTTGGGACTCACCGCAGGGGTAGCTATGAAGCAAGATGTCATCTAGGCCCATGTAGCCCCTGCGGTCTGGGGAGATGAGGGCCTCAAACAGCACCTGGAGGAGGCAGGAGGGAATCTGTCAGGCTGACGTCCCCCCAGTCCTGCCTGGGGAGGTACCCACAAAAGCCGCTTTTCAGCTCTCCCAGCCCTATCCAGTCTAGCTCATAATGGCCCTACCCAGCCAGCTAACTGTGGGAGGGGGTGTCACCCTGAGCTAACAAGGTCAAGATCAGAGGTTCCATCTGAATCCTGGACAGCCACCTTCAAGCAGCAAAATCCTTTCCCAGACACCTTCTAAGTCAACACTCTTCCTGATCCCTTGAACTACCCCAGACTACATGGAGGCCATTAACAATGACCTCTGATGCCAAGCTAGACTAAATAACCCAGTGCTAAAAATAACCCAGTGCTAACTAACCACAGACTCGTCGTTGACCTTGACCATAGGCTCACCCCGATGCTGAACACTGACTCATTCTAATCACGGTCACTCGGTCACTCGCTTACTTTGACCTCTAGCTGACACCCCTCTCCCACCCCCCACCTACTCCCTACCTCAAGACAGGCTTACCACAGACTGAACCCAGCCCACCTGATATTCATTGGGCCAGAAGGTGCTGACAGCCAGCTCAGCCTGGTGCCATTGACGGCCATGGGATCCAGTCATATTCCAAACAGCACTGCCCAGGGGACCTCCATTGACACGCACATAGATGCCCAGAGTGCCCGGGCTATGCCCATCCCGGCTGTACAGGAAGTAACTGAACTGTACACAGTGGGTGTCGTTCTCGCTCAGGGTCTGGAAGATGATATGGGCCCGCTGACCTGGGCCATGCTGGGAAGCATTGACCATCAAGTACGAACCTGCAAAGAGAAGAGCAACAGGCAAGAGCTGAGAAGAGCTTGTGGGGGCAGAAACAAAGCCCTCCTGATATTTAGACACACTAGGAGTCAGGGGTTCTGAATTCAAGTTCCAGTTCTGGCTCACTGGGCAAGTCCTTTCACTTTCCTGGCGCTATTTCCCAGAGGGTGGGTTGGGAGTAGCAAAAACTGTGTAGATCTGACTTTTCAAAACACTTTCTGGCCCCTTACCCAGGCCGATCCACAGGGTTCCTGGTTCCGAGTTGTGCTCGAAGGTGGGAGCGGTCATTCACCGCAGGAATCAAGACACTGGCACCTGACAGGCCCTCAAAGTCCCCCCCCTTCTGAAGCCCTGCCTCCCTGCCCCTCTGTGGGCCCTCAATCATTAATCAAGTGCATGTCTGTCTCCCCACCAGCCCTGGGGCTCCACTGCATCCCCAGAACATGCTCCAAACCCAAACTGAATGAACTTACAGAACAGAGATTGAATAAAGGATTCTGATTCCCCTTCCAGTCCCCCCTCCACCCTTCCCCACTCCACCCCAACTGCCAAGTATAAATTCCTGGGATAGAATTCTCTGGATTTCCAACCTGCAGACAGACAGCCCTGCCCCCTCCCCCGAGATCCAGGAACTAGAAGTTGGGGTGGGGGTGGGGAGCTGGCTGGACTCCTCAGAGCTTGGCTGGGCGAATTTGGCTTCCCTGCTGTGGGAGAGGCCCCGGCAGCTGCTAAGGAGATGCCTGCAGCCACCAGCACCACCTTCTCCTGGCCTGGCTGCCAGCCAGCACAAGCTCATTCAGATCCCAAACCAGGAGGCTCCTGCTCTGGGAGGCTCCACAGGGAGGCAGCTAGAGGGGATCTCATTCACCTCGGAGCCAGAAGCCTGTGAAGACAGGTCCCAGCTCAGGCCGAGTGGGGCAGTAAACAAACTCCAGGTGCCTACCAGGAGGGGGCACCCCCTCGCCCACTCCTTGGCCCTGCTCTCCCCTCTCCCTGTGATCAGGCCTGTCTTTCTCCCCCTTTCAACCTGACGCTTTGTTCTTGCCTCTTCCTCTGCTCCCTCTCCACCTCCCTTTCCCCTAGTCTTTCTCACTCTGCATCCCCGCACTTCCCTTCCACTTACTTCATTCATGTCGCTCTTCCTTCTCTCTCCTGCTCTGCCTCTGAATGTGACTCTCATTCCTTCTCTCTCCACCCCCATCTCCCTTCCTTAGATTGTGAGCACAAGAGAGAAAGCCCAGCTGCACCTTGTTTACCACTGCACCCCTAAGATGCAGCAGGAGGCTCACACTAAATACTAAGTGTCTCTCTCCCCTTTCTCCCTGGGCATGTCTCTGCTCATCGTGGGGGCAGGAGGAGGGGGCAGAGCCCACACAAGGTGGTCAGGGCTGTAAGAAGTGAATTCACCTGGGAACCAGCCCCAGCAGGGCCATAGAGATATGGAGAGGGACCACACAGGGTCCTCGCCACGATGGGCACCCTGACAGGTGATTGCCAGAATGGTCGGACTTGACGCTCTAGAACAGGGGGCAATCAGGCACTGAGAACCCAGCCAAGTCAGGATGAATGCTCCCTAGAGGACACTGTGTGCGCAAATGCACAGAGCGGGAGACAGGGAAGCCTCCAGGAGGCCAGGTGAACAGGTAGAAGAAGCCACCTGTGCCACGTGAAGGGGCCTCTTTCCTGGTGCCTCAAGTGCCGCCTGAACCCTAAGAACCTTTGCTGCCTCCACCCCCACACCCATGGCTGCAAGTCCAACCTCAGACATGCTGCGGGCTGGGGACAAAGGTCCTGGCCCACTGCTGTGGTAGAACCTAGGAGGTGGTCTGTGGGCTGCCCAATATGGGGGCTCCCTCTGCACGGCCTTGGGGTTCTCATACTACACTATGTCCTTCGACACAAGCTTTCAGTATTGAGGCTGCTCATTTGGCCTCCAACTGTCTTCTTTTAATTCCCTGTTGACTGTGTCACCAACCAAAGGGGGTTCTAGTCAACAGATTCCTTCAAATCACCCCAACATTAACAACAGAGCATACAGTGAGCCCCTGCATGCCATCCCCTGCTGTGTACCATCTTATAACCCTATGAAGTGAATCAGTCTGGCCACCTCACACCCAGGAAAATGGAAGCTCGTGGAAGTTAAGGGACTTGCCCAGTTCACACGGCTGGTAAAGGCGAGGACTTGGGCTTGGACCCCAGTGTCCAAATTCTAGAACCAGTGTTCTTGACGCCACTAGCAGCCTCGAAATGACTCTGCTGACTCCCAGCCCAATGGTCACAATGCCAACGTGCCCTGTCCCAAAACAGGGCCAGACCCCATTAGAAGTTGGGGACAGTCAGCACTTCCAGGAAGAAGGGCGCAGAGGAAGGAAGGTTCGACACATGTCTAGCCCCTGCCGCACCTTCAAGTCCTAAGGAGACCAGGATTCAGCAGCTGTGGGGCGGCGGTGGGGGGGCGGGGGGACCTCCCAACAGTTGGAGGGTCTAGAAGGCCTGGAAGGAGGAGGTGGACTCTGAACTAAGCAAGAGGAACAATAGCAGCGCCTTTCAGCTGACTGCTCTCAGGGCCTTTCGTTACTAGGACCTGCACCCAATTCACAAGTGCGACTCCCAGACACAACAGGACAGGGCCCACAGTCCCACATTAGCAGTGTCGTACTTGTCGTGACGGACACGGAAGCAGAGGAGCAGATTAGAGACACGCCCCTGGTCACACAGCAGGACGTGGTGATGGAGACTCAGCTCACCGTGGGGCAGGTCCGCAGGCGTCCGGGTGCCAGGGTGGATCCGCACCTGCTCCCACTGGAAGTCGTCGTACTGGGCCTGGCTGTACTCGCAGGGCACTGCTGGGTCGCTCGCCTCCTCGAAGGTGCAGCCGGCTGCGAGGGCAGGGTCCGTGAGCCAGGGCGGGGCTGCTGCCCAGGAGATGCCCCCCTGTCGCCTCCCACCCAGGCCCACCTTCCTCCCTCAGGCTCCCCAGCCCTCCCCACCCTGCCCCTCCCAACACCAAGACCTCCACACACCGCCTGTGAGCTCAGTACTCCCCAGGACACCCTCACTGGTCCAGCGCCCATGAAAGGCCTTCCCAAGAAAATGAGTTATCTTTATGGCCAGTACCTGCGCCCCCCCCCCACGTATAGGATTAGAATCAGCCCACTTTACAGATGAAGAAGTCATACAGCCGCCGAGTGGCAGTGCGGGGAGAAGGGGTGTTAGCAGCAACACCCCCTAACCTACCTACTGGTCTGTATTCAGTTACCTGCCCCTCTGTCTTCTCAGAGAGGACAAGCACTGACCTTGGGAGTGGGGATCATGAATGCCCTATGACACCCCACACACAGCAACTCCCCAAAGTACTAGCAATCGCCGCTGTTGGCCTTAGGCTTACAAGCCTGCACAGCGCTAAAGCCCTTGATGCGTGGGGTCTCTGGGACGGAATTGCTACTACACCCCCTTGGCAGCTGGGTGCAGGATTCAGCCACTGCCTCAGGCACTGACTCCTCTGATCTGGAACCAGTGTTTATAGTTTAGATGGAGGGAAGGGGAAGAGGAAAGAGAGGGTCGAAACAGAGGTGAGTCCTTTGGTCCGTCAGGAGGGCCAAAGGCCGTGGCAGCTCGTCAAGCCCTGAGTTGGGCAGCTAATAAACTCCTCTGGCTCAGTCACTGCAAACTGGTCCCTGCACGCTCGCCTAGACCTTGGTGCTTGTGGTACCATCGCGAATAGTTCAAAGTCTGAGGCCAGGAGAATGCCTGAGCAAGTGGCAAGGAATGACTCAGACCTGCGGGGCCCTGTCCTAGGGGCCTGCCTGCCAGGAAGGCCTCCCAGATGGACCTTCCCCATCCAGAATGACCCCTCACCCTCACCCTTGTCCACCCCAGGGTAACATCTCTGGAGCCAGGGGCCCAAGAAGAACTCCACCCCAGGAGAGGGATAATCAGCCCTCTTAGGCCCTAGGGGAGACCCCATCACCTCTAGTCTGGATGGCTCAGGTGCCAGAGCCCCAAAGTCAAGTCCCAGCTCCTGCTAGAGGATGAGAATGTGGCCTGGTTTTGAATTGGGAAGCCACAGTAGGTGTTTGAGCAAGAGCTGTCTAGATTCAGATGAGAAAGCTATGCATCCTATAAACCATGAGGAGAGCAGATGGCTTCTCCGGGGGACACTATGGGAGCAGGAGGGAGCCACCGGGGGTCCAGAGTCAGATGGTACCCCCAGTGTGCATCCTGCATGCAGAAAGCAAACGCTCCCTTCACACCCAGAGTGCTGCATAGCACACACACAGAGCTCCACACTCACACTCGCTCATGTCTACACACACAAAGTCCCATCACCCCCAGAGGAGTCTGCGGGACACAGTCTCATTTGGGCTGGGGACAGGGTGACCAGATCCCTCTCTGGGAGCCCCATCTCTGCCAGAACAGCCCAGAAAAAGTGGGCTGAAGCAACCAAGACCCCCACGGGCTCCCCCAGCCTCAGCGCAAACGAGCCCAGCTACATTCCTCAGCTAATCTCCCCAATCAGGAAGGCGGTTGCCCAAGCAACCGTCAGCCACAATTTTGGAAGGCAGGAAGAAGGCTTATCCACATCCGCTAGCTTCCTCTGTGGGATGGGGTGATGGAAGGGGCAAAACAGCCTCTGCAGGAGCCAAAGCACAGGAGGGGGCCACCCTGGTGCGTGCCTCCACCCCTCCATGTGTGTGTTTCCATATGCTGGGGTGCACCCGTGTGCATGCACACATGACCGTAAGATTGATAGCCGCGTGCTGACTTGTGAGTACTCAGATGGGAGGCAGGAGACCTGGATCTAATTCTTGCTGAGCCGCTAACTTTCCAGGTGACCTTGAGCAGGTGACTTGCTCCCTTGCTGAACCCCTGTTTCCAAGCCAATGAAATGAGAAGGGGGACCCAGGTGACCTTTAAAGCTGCTTCCACCTCTAGAAGACTAATTCCATGAGCATGCACATGAGCCAGAATCATCGGAGGACCAGAGAGTGATCCTAGGGGGAGAGGCAGGTGGGGGTGGGTAGGGTGTGGGGCTCTCAGGCGGTGGGCTGTGAAGTTGTGTGTGGGTATATGCAGTCACGTGCAGAGGGACATGGCATATTCAGTGGCCAGCATGTGCCTGTGTGGACACTGAAGCAGGTGTGTGTGTGTGTGTGTGTGTGTGTGTGTGTGTGTACAGGGGCGCACAGTATATGAGCACCAGACCCTCCACCTGCCTGCACCACTGCAGCCGCCAGCAGCTTGGCCGCCAGTGTCTTCTGAAGACCCCGGGTACAGTCTGTTTGCAATGGGGTTCTTGTTCTCTGAGGTTAGTCAACCGCACACCCATTCCCCAGAGCAGCCCCAAGAGACATAAAACTCCGAACAGATTTCGAATTGAGTGGCTGGGATCATACCCGCCGAGCTGCTGGCGGCTGCAGTGGTGCAGGCAGGTGGAGGGTCTGGTGCTCATATACTGTGCGCCCCTGTACACACACACACACACACACACACACACACACACACCTGCTTCAGTGTCCACACAGGCACATGCTGGCCACTGAATATGCCATGTCCCTCTGCACGTGACTGCATATACCCACACACAACTTCACAGCCCACCGCCTGAGAGCCCCACACCCTACCCACCCCCACCTGCCTCTCCCCCTAGGATCACTCTCTGGTCCTCCGATGATTCTGGCTCATGTGCATGCTCATGGAATTAGTCTTCCAGCCAACCAAGGCTTAGGAAACCCAATACAACTTTCGTGATAACACTGGACTATTTCACCAGCCAAAGCCATGCCCCAATCCTAGATAGCAGAAGCCAACCCCAAAGCCAACATTAACTCACCCATAGTCCTTCTTGCCCAACCCAACCCTAGCCCACATTCTCCACCCCAACTACAGCTCCACCTCAGGCCCTCAAATCCCCAGCTCCTCCCTCCCCAAGATGAGGGACTGTCCCCAGCCCGTGTATAGCAAGTGGCCAACAGTGGCTGGGCATACTGACCCCAGGACCCAGCCAGCCTGGCTGAGGCCCACCCACCCAGACTCCAGGACAGGATTCCAGTCCACCTCACACTCTGAGCCAGATGCACATATCGGACCAGGCCAGGGCTCTCTGGTGCTACCCTTTATGGCCCTGAAAAATTGATGAGCAATTCATTGAAGACAGGGCTGGCAGCAACATGGCCAAACTCAAATCACCCAGGGTTCTGCAGAGCTGCCACCAGGAAGCTCACCCAGGGTCAGGCCACAGGGAGAAAAAGCTGAGCTGTACCCCCAGGTGCCAAAAGAGCCAACACAGAGCCTGGCAGTGCCAACAGCCTGCCATCTCCACTGAGGGTGGAAAGAAGCCAGGTCTAGCTGGAGAAACAGGCCAGACCCACTCCTCAGCCCCCGATCAACCTGCACTGCTCACCTCAAGGTTAACAGTAGGGCTGCCATATTGGCAATAGAAGAAGAAAGTATAGGGTGGTGCCCACCCCCTCCCAAGGCAAAGGGCTGGTTGTAGGGCAGAGCTGTGCAGAATCAAGGTCCCACGGAGCAAGGGGTATGCAGAGGCCCAGTGTGGTGTGCTGTGCAACATCAGTTCCACTCTACAACCCAGAGCAGAGCCCAAGCGCTTACAGACCCCAGAGCAGACACAGGCATGGCACAGCGAATGGGTCAGGCCAGGACACCCTTCTGGGTATGACCACAGCCGCATGGAGGCACAGAGATCCAGCACAGTACATTTAGGGGCCCAAGGGCTGGGCTCGGTGCTACCTGTGGGTGGATGGCGGAACGCTATGCTGGTCAGTTCAAGCCTCACCAGTTCTTCTCCCCCTCCAGACACTAGCTCAGGGCCAGGCACAGCACAGTGCTGACGCCTCATGAATTCTTACTAGAAGGATGGTGCTGCGGAGGCATGTGGACAGGGCGGAGGCCCAGGGGAGAGGAGGCTGTGGTGCAGGGCAGAGGAACTGCTGGGTGGGAAGCCAGTCCAGAATACAAGCTCAACACAGTCCCCAGGAGCAGCAGAAAGGCAGGCTGGCGGGCACTGGGGAAAGTGACAGAAAGGGCAGCAGTACAGATGACTGCAGAACAGTGAGCTGAGAGCAAGGGCTGGTCCTGAACCCAGTCAAGACGCGCAACCCAATGGTGAGCAGGTCCCGGGCAGGCTGAGGCCCAGCGCAGTGACCCCGTGCAGTGCACAGACGCAATGTTGGGTCCTGTGCAAAGACGCCACCTGCAAACCCAGTCCCGACGCCCAGACAAAGTAGCCCCAAAACTGCAGAGTAGGGAAGGACGCCAGGGGCCGTGTGCAGTGGCAGGGAGGGGAAGTTTGAAGAAAGGGGGCAGAGGTTTAACCTGTGATGCAAGATGTGAAGAGGCTGATCAACCGGGGCTGCACCGGAAGCAAGAAGCAAGAGCGAGATCTCCTGGGGGCAGCATTATGGCAGGAGAGTGTGACGGGGAGGGCTGGGCCAGGAGGAGGCACAGGTGCAGTGAGGTGCAGTGAAGCAGCGGGACAGAAGTGCTGCTGGGCAGAGGCACGCTGTGTGGGTACAGTGCCGTGTGCAGAAACTCGAGTCCAACCCCCCGTGCAGTGCAGACGCTCACTGCAGGAACGCAGTGCCACAGCTTGATGTGACGATGCAGTGTCTTGGTGGCATGCTTTCTGCGGGCACAGTGCAGTGGTGCATTGCCACAGTCCACACACCCAATGCGATGGAGACTGGCCGGTGAGCGAGGTCGGCCTAGAACAGAAACGCTCTTGGGGCGAGCATGCCGTGAGCAGGCCACAGAAAGCCTTCAGTGGGGCAGGGTGAGAGGCTGCCTTTCCGATCGCACAGTGACATACAACCGAGGGACACAGCACAGAAGAGGGACAGAGGGGTCACAACTGCAGGGTGGGTACAGTACAGTGGAGCAATGCAGACACCCTGGAGAGTCCACACAGCCAGTGCAATGCAGCATCCAGCAGTCATGCAGCATAGGGCTGAGACGCAGCTAGCACAAGGATGCAGTGCAGAGCCCAGGCCCAGTCCTGACTTAGTCTGGGTCTAGGAACCCCAAGAATGCACACCCAGGACAGCCCAGAGCCCTGAAGCCGTGCAGCTAGCAGGGAAGGCAGAGATGTGGCACACTGCAGAGGCGCTGGAGGGAGGGCTGCATATGCGCCCCCATGCACTGAAAACGGGGACACCCAGACCCCCGGAAAGCCCTGTGTATGAGCTGTTCTGCCGTTTGGGCTTGTTACCCCATAGACTGGGAAGCTGAGACCTCACTTTTCCTATGGGCTTCCCTCCACCCCACCCCCACCCCAACATCTTCCACCCCAGTGACTCTGCAAGGGCACAGGATGAGGCCATGGTCACCCCTGGACAGGCAGCCAAAACAGAGCACATTGTCCAGGTATTTATATCTGAGAGGGCCCCAGTGCACTGGCAGGCACACAATGGATTCAGATTCTGCCGAAAAGCTTTTGGACAACTGAAGCACATCCCCTGGCCCCCTGCCCAGGGCAGGGCAGTATGAGCAGGACAGAGGAGAGCAGTGGGGGGAGACCTACTTGATTAGACCCTGGTACCTCGAAGGTGGGAAGTGGGATGAAGAAGGGGAGGCGGGAGACAGACCCTCCCAACCTAGCTGGTCACTCCACCTCCTCACCGCCATCCACCCCTCTCAGGACAGGACTTCATCAGAAGCCAGAGCAAACTCTTCTGACATGCAAGAATCCCATACACACATATATGGAATAACAGTCAGCACCTCTGGTGCTTAACACGTGCCAGAGTCTGCCCTAAACTCTACCAACTATACCCTCGTGGCAACCCCACACAGCGTTTCTGTTGTTACCCCCATCTCGCGGATGACAACACTGAAAGCCCAGAGCGGGCATGTAACTTACACAGCAAGTGGGTGGAGCCAATGACAGATCCCGGATGGCCGGGCTCCTGAGCTCACGCTCGCAAACACCACTCCAGTCAAAACACATCTTCACACACATGCCACACGTGCAATCACAGAGGTGTGCACACATTCTGAGCAATGTATTACCCCTCTGGGGTTCACGTCGCCTGTCCAGATGGGTGCCTCACCCCCCCACCAGTTGCACCATCTTCTCCCGCAGCGACTGGCTCCATCTCCCTCTGCCCCCCAACCCTCAGTTCTCCCAACACTGCCTCATTCCCAGCTGTCCTCAGGCCCCACAGAGATCTTCACTGCTAGTTATCTGCCATTCCTCAGAATCCCCCAACCCCAGCATCATGTCTCCCCAGCTGTGATTTTGCCCATCAAATATCCCCAGCCCTTTCCAATATCCCCATCCAACCCTTTCCAGCTTTTGCACATTTCAGAATAAACTTCAGCAAGCTCTAGACCCTGGGAATCTGCCCAAGACTTCCCAAGTCACCAACTAATAGCCTCTTCTGAGTTTCCCACCTCAGGTGCTCACCCCCCATAGCCATTCTGCAGGCCATGACAGAATCTCCCCCGAGTCCGTCAAAGGGGTGCCGACTGCCCTGGGGAGCCCTAGTTCTCCCTTCCATGCACTGTGAGGCTTCCCTGTATACCCAGGGGTTTGCACTATGCCAACACCATGCAGCTGTGTACAAGGCCCTGGGGACAGGAGACGACAAAGACCCAGGCCAGAACTAGGGGCTCCCAGGCAGTGGACAGGGAAGATGGAAGGTGACAGAACACACTCAGACATGCAGTATCTGGGAGACCCAGCCAGCAGCGCCACAAGCGTCAGGATGTTCCGTGGGGAACGTGACCTCAGAGCTGGGCTCTGATACACGCGGGCAGGTCCCCAGAGGAAACAAGGACAGAGGTGCAAGAAGAGTGCAAAAGGGCCCAGTAGGTTGTGGGTTGGCACTGACCTGGTCAACAGGGCTCATGAGGAGGGTGGGGAGCAGGTGGGTCGGGGGGAGAGGAGTAGGCTGGAAGCTGGGGCAGGAAGACGGGGCCGGGTCATGCCAGAGGGCCGCCTCTCCTGCCAGAGTCAGGCTTGGGTTTGTCCCCTGGGTGCTGGGGCATCTTCAACTGGGGGCAAGGGAACAGCAGCACCTTATGTCTGCTTAACAGAGGTCATTTTGGTCACAATGTGTGGTCAATGTGGTATAAGCTTTTGAGAGCTAATGGCAGAATAAGACCAGAAAGGAGTCTGCAATTAACTGGGCAAGAAATGATGGGCTGGAAAGAGGGGACAGGGATTCAGCAAGACCTCCTTCAAAGCCACTGAGTGACGGTACATCCGGGCCAACTCCAAGCCGCTCGTTAAAGAGGTCTTAGACCTCACACCTCCAGACCAGCAGTGTCCAGAAAACTTTCTTCCATGATGCAAATGCTCTCTACCCATACTGATCAATACCGTAGCCACTGGCAACTTGGCAAGCTTGAGGACTTGAAATTGGGCTGGTGCACAAGGGACTTAACAAATTTTTAGCTTGATGAATTTTAACTATTAATATATAATTGCCACATGGAACTGACAGCCATGGTGTTAGCGTGCAGACAGTGAACGTTTCCATCAGTATAGGAAGTTCTTTTGCATAATGCAGCTCTAGACTGACTGACTCAGGGGGGCTCCTGGTCTCTGAGGTCTAAAGGGAGATCAGGATGCAAACCCCAGCAAGGGGGTGTCAAGGGCCACAGCTGGGCAGAGTGACTGGGACACCCCACAAAGGCAACACCCCTTTCCTGGAGACACAGACACCTCAACATAACTAGACACACCAACCACAGGCACCCTACACCCAGACTTAAACACCCGGATGCTCCTGTACATGGGTACCCCATTGCTAGATTCATAGATAACCAAACACAGAGACACTCAGGAGACCCACACCCAGCCACCAGGCATCTGGGCAGCCCCATTTGGGACTGCAACACACAAACACCCAGGCGCCTGACCCCCATTAACCTGAGGGCTCCCCCGCATCCAGACGTCCAGACACTGTGCACCCTGACCTTCCCATATGGTAGTATGTAGGCACCCACACCTAGATACTGAGACAACACCCACCCAAATAGCTCTGCACCCAAACTTCACTTAAATACCCAGACATCCTAGTAGCTATGAGGCTTGCCAAAGCAAGTCAACTCCCTACACAGAGTTGGTTAGACACCCTGCCAGGCCACCCAAATGTCCTATGCCCCAAGCTACAATCACACACACACACACACACACTAGCCAGATGCTGGCATCACACCTGCTCACACCTCAGCTGACCTCCAAGCCTACCTCCATGGGTCACCACAGGGAGCATTTTCCTCCCTCCCTCACTGGTAAAACTAAAGACAGAGCTGTGAGCCCACCCACCTGAGGCCGGAGGCAGAGTGGGCCAGAACCTCCCTCCCCCTCCTGACGCGGGCCTGCCCTCTCTCCCCAGATGCTCAGCCTGACCGTTGGGGTTGATGCTTCTCACCAACTGCCGACGCCTCAGCACAAAGGGCTGAGGACTGGACAGCCCCACCAGTTGCTGGGCGTGTTGGAGGGCAGTGAAGGGAGCTGGGGGGGCGGGGCTGGCAGGCAGACCTGTTCCTTAACTTCCTCAACTCACAGATCCCAGAGGAGCTCTCAATGTGTCCTTTCCACAATACACCATCCCCCAGCAGAATTTTCCAGATTCCTGGAGGGAAAACCTGTTTCTTTAATCTCTACTTTCAATGGAGTCAGTGCGCCCCCATCTGGCATCTCCAGTTCAAATCCTGACCCACTGGGCTCCAGTCCTGTATACTTGCTGAGCGCAAGTGAGCCAGGCCTGAGCCTGGTCCACCAAGCCTTGTCTGCTAAGGACTCAGAGGTGGCCTGCACACCAGATGCTGTCTGCAGAGGACACGCACTCGTAGGAAGACCACACCTATAGGCTGTAATTCGCTCTTTCGGTCAATCCCCGCCCTTCCTTCCTGGGCCGAACAGAGAGTAAAGAAGGGAGGCTTCAGGGAGCAGGTGATGTCTGCGGTGAGAGTTAAAGGAGGAACAGGAGCTCACCAGCGGAGTTAGAAGTGGTTTGAGTTCTGAGAAGAAAGCATAGCTTGTGCAAAGAACCAGGGAGGGCCTGGCGGGTAATGGCACCGAGGGGCAGTTGGTGAGCAAACAGACTGGACACAGCGTAGGATGCAAGGGGCAAGCCAGCAGGACCGAAGGAGATAGGTCTGGGGTTAGGCTGGCAACAGCGACGAGGGGTGGCACTTAGTCTGACGACAAGAGGGATCCTTCAGAGGACTTCAAGCCAGAGTTTGAGCATGTTTCAGGAAGATTCCTGGCCTCAGGAGGAAGGAATGTAAGGAAAAGGTGAGAGATGGCTAGGGATGAAGAAAAGGGGACAGAGAGAGCTCGGAAGAGGCAAGGGGGTGGAGGGAGGAAGGGGGGCAAGGCACCCCTGCCACTCTGGCTGACCCACAAATCCAACTTAGCTGCTAAGAGCGGGAAGGTGCCAGCACGCCTGCAGCAAGCCCAGCACCCACCCCACATTTCCCGACACCAGAGTGGGCAGAAGGCTGCCAGGGCAGCGCAGCACCCCCACACTGGCCACTCAGATTGCCTCCTCCTGTGTCCCCTCCCCCAGCCCTGGAAGGGCCAGCTGCCCAGAGAAGCCTTTATTGCCCAACCTGAAACCACTGGGCAGCCTCTCCCTCATTCCTGCTGTTCGAAACTCCAGCAACCGAAAGGACAGAATGAGCTAGAACAGGGCCAAATAAATTACTGCCAGATTTGCAAGGCTGAGACATCACACACCACTTTGGGGGGGGAGGATGTGTTCAGGAGGCATTCAGGGAGCTGGGTTGACTCTACCCACATCGGGGGCAAGGGCAGGGTGCCAGAAACTTTACAAGTGATAAGATTGGCCCAAGGTCACAAGGACAGCAAGTGGGGAGGCAGCACACGAACCCAAGGTTCCTTGGCCCGCAGTTTCAGCTGGGCTCTGGAGCAGTCCTCACCAGCATCTTTGTCCCCCGCACTCACACTCTTACCACCCAGCAAACACACACCCCCTCCCCGTGAAGCCCATCTGAGAGATGTGGAAACTGAGACCCCAAGGATGGAAGTAACTCCCTCATTCCCAAACCTCTTTGACACTCCATCAGCCCTGCGTCAGCACTGGAGCAAAGATGAGTTCTCAGAATGGGGGCGTGGGGGGGGGGCGCCTCTCGGGTTTGGCCTCACCGTGGAGGAAGGG
>NW_004567109.1:14028738-14101367 GCF_000260355.1 Condylura cristata | reverse complement strand
CAGCGCCGCGCAGAACTTGCGAAACAACAAACAGCCCGACATGTCGGAGTCGGCGGCCTCGGGGCCCCGTTTCCTCGCGCCAGAGCCTCAGGCCCGGCCCGCCCCGGAGCACAGGGGCTCCGCGGAGACAACTTGTTCCAGGCCCGCGCGCCACACATGCGGACACACACACACACACACACACACACACACACATCCTGCCACCGCCCCCTCCGGCAGCCTCGGCCCGGCGCACACTCAGCCAGGGCCCAGGCGCGCGCCACACTCGCAACATTCCCGGACACGCAGCCAGCACGCACGGACACACTCACACTCGCATCCCCTCCAGGCACGCTCCTCCTCACGCGTGCCCTGCACACTTGGCACCCCCCGGACCCACGCACTTCCCGGCGGTGCACACCAACCCCAGACACTCCCACACGCACACGCCGTGCACACGGCGCACCGACACACGGCCCGGACCCATTCCCACGCCCTCAAGCATGTACACAGGTCTCACGAGCACACACGCTACACGCGGGCAGCACCCACAGAACACTCCGGCCGCGCGCATAACGCACACACAAACACATTCGCAGACACAAAACAAACAGCGCTGTGGCATGCAGAAGGCAAACAGATGCAACACATTAACAGATACAACTCCGGTCACACAACCAACTCACGCACACACAACGTGCACACACCCTACCTGGCCACCCTACACCCGCCACTACACGCCGACACTCAGCGCTGCCTCGATGCACCTTCACCGGAACAGACTCGCAGTCACACAACCCACACAGCACCTCTTCTTGCACGCGTAACTCACGGACACACAACATTCGCAGGCACAAAACACCCCGAGCACACGACTGCACATCCAACATTCAGACACACACAGCGACGGAGCTGGTAACGCCCGGTCACCGAACACTCAGACTTTCTTCAGAGAGAAATACGCCACGGGCCCGAGGGCGCCGCCGGGCAAACTGGGTCGGACCGACGCGCTTACCTGCCGGAGTCTCGGTCTCGGGCGCGCAGAGCTGGAAGGTGAGCGCCAGGACAAGAGCCTGGGCGCGGGCCATGATGCGCCGCCGCCTGCCCCCGGGCCCAGCGCAGGGGGCGCGGCGGCCAGAGCCCGAGCCCAGCCGGAGGCGAGCCAGAGCCGGAGCGAAGCGGCGCAGCGCGGAGCGGGACTGGCGCCGAGTCCAGAGCGGGAGCCCAAGCAAGCGGGGCGCTGACGTCAGGCCCGCCCGTGCGTTCTGCGGTCTCGAGGCGCCCCCTGCTGGCAGCCGCGCAGGCAAGCGGCAGTTCGTCCCGGTCCCCCGTTGTCCGGGCGCGCCCCTCCTCCACTTCTGCACCCCTGCCTGCAAGTCCCTAGCCCAGGCTGGACGCCCCGTGTCTGCAGGAACCAGCCACCGACAGTCTCAGGTGAGCGTAATCACTGCCACACCTAGCTCCCGCACAGAGACAGACCCAGAGACATCAGGACTCTGTGCCATTCAATGCCTGAACCCCATCTACCTACACCCTTCAATGTGATCCAGTGCACATTTTTACTTACCTCCAAGGACAGGGAGCTCATCATCTACCAATAGTAGGTGACTGAATCTTTGGGAATTCTGGCATTTAGAGTGGCTCATAGTATCCCTGTAGTAGCCTTTTAATATCCATGAGATCTGTAGTGCTGCCCCGCTTTCATTCTTGTTATTAGTGATTTATGTCCTCTTTCTTACTAGTAGCCTTGCTAGACCCTTATTATCTTTATTGGTCTTCTAAAAGAATGAGCTTTTGACTGATTTTTCTCTCTTGATTTCCTGTTTTCAATCTCATGGATTTCTCTTTTCTCATTCTTTCTTCAATTCAGTTTCCTTTGGTTTTAATTTGCCCTATGTTTCTAGCTTCCTAAGCAGATGCTTAGATGATTGGTTTTATTTTTTTCTTCTTTCCTAACATTTGTATTCAGAGCTATAAAGGCTAAGCACTGCTTTTGCTGCATTCCACAAATTTTGATAAGTTGTGTTTTCATTTAGCTTAACAATTTTTTAAATTTTATCTTGAGAATTCTATTTTGAACCATGTGTTATTTAGAAGTGTTTTATTTAATCTCCACGTGTATGGGAATTTTCCAGCTATCTTTTTGTTTCTGATTACTACTTTCATTCCATTTTGGTCTCAAAGCAGATATTGTATGAGTTCTATTATTTTAAATATGTTAAAATGTGTTTTATGGTCCAGAGTATGGTCTATCTTGGGGTGTATTGCACTGCTTGATGAAATGATATCCATTGTACTCAACTGATTGTTAACTTCTACTATGTCCTTACTAATTTTCTGCCTGCTGGATGTTCATTTCCCTTTTTTCTAAGATTTATTTATTTATGCATACAAGAACTGGGGTACAGACCAGGTGAGAGCATTCACCAGAGACAGAGTGGGCAGCAAAACAGGCAGATTAGTGAAATACACTACTGAGGGGAGCAGCAGGAGAGATAGGAGAGGTCTGCTGTACCATGTGGGTCATCTCCCTGGCTGGGGATCAAACTCATGCTGAAGTGGCTGTGACTGGATTTGTAGTGCTGCACTTAAACCCATTGTGCCACCAAGAAGGACCTTGTTCATTTCTTTTTTCCCCACAACCATCTCATGTGTCCTCTTGTCTCTTTCCCTCCTCCTCCTCTTAACCTCAGCACTCTTCATGTATTTGTCTGGTAGTTTTTGAAAGTGTTTTACCATACAATTTCTGTTATATTAATGTCCAGTGTTTGTTTTTATCATTAAGACTTATTTGCTGTACACAATTTTGTTTTTAATTCCCTCCAATCTGATTGGAAATGGCTGAATTTCATCCTTTATTCTGACTATGTAATATTCCATGGCTTGTATGTACCACATCTTTTTTTATCCATTCATCTGCTAAAGGAGATTTAGGCTGCTTTCATGTTCTCCATATTATAAATAATGTTGCTGTGAATATTATAGCATATATAAGGGATTTTGCTGATGGTTGGATATGTCCATTTCTGACAGAGGAGTGTTGAAGTCTTCAGCTATAGTAGTAAAGTCAGATTTCTCCTTGTAATGCTGACTTTTTGAAAATTCTTCCTTTCCATGAAGACTCTGCCTCCCTCACAGATTCTCACTAGTTACTCTATCCTCTGGGTACACAGGTTCAGTATATTTGTGTCTTTTCCCAGTTTAAGCCCTTGTACAATGATCATAATCTAGTTATACATTACTTTACACAGATGGACTCATTTAATTTTCATCATTATTTTTCCCAGCACACAGTTGAGAAAGCTGGGATACAGCGAAAGAAATAGACTACTATGCACTGCTATGCAGCAGCACGCAGGTTGGAATTAAGGTCAGCTGACTTAAATTGAACAGGGCTAAGCCCTTGACTTCCATCATAAAAAAAACAACAACAACAAATATTGGATACTCATTCATTTATTCAACAATTACTATAATCCCAATAGATGTAAAACAAGCAAAAATCCCAACCCTCATGGAACTTACATTCCAGTGGAAAGACAACAACAATAAACCAAAACAATTTGCCATATCGCTATATCTCTAGTACATGAGCTAGTGACATGCCTGAAAAATGGTAGTGGATAGGGTTGAGGGAAAGGTTAAGACAATGAAAGGGAAGGGAATTAATTGTTTCCCTTTTGAACAGAGTACCTAGATATAATGTATTCATTATTTGTCTCCATCTCTAGAACATGAGCTCCCTGAAGCAAAGACTGTCTTAAATCCCAGTGTTTGATGTCTAGCATGTAGTTAGCGCTCAATAAATATTGAATGGATAAATGAATGAATATATAATCTGGCCCTTGCCTTCATGAAGCTTACGTTCTAAGGAGAGAGAACAGCAACATGCAAACACCTATGTGATAACAGTCTGAGGTGTGTACTCTAACAGAAACAGAGGGAGTGTTGTGATCAATAATGGTGGGGACTCTACTTTAATAAAGGTAATCAAAGAATTCCCTCAAGAAGTGGCATGGTGATATTTTTGCTGAGAACTGAAGGAAGAAGGAGCCAGCCTCATGCAATCATTGGGGCTAGGGTATTACTGTGTCCAAAGGCCAGAGCAGTTGGGTTTAAGTACAGCAAGGCCAGAGTGAAGTTGAATAAAGTGAGGGGGGAGGGGCGGGGGAAGATGCAGCAGGAGAAGCCAGCAGGGCCTGTAGATGATATAAGAAATTCTGGGGCTTTGAGTTAAACTCAAAGAGATTAAGGAGAGAAGAGTAAAAAGTTCTGATCTCTGTGTTCTTTTCAGTTCCCAGCAGATGATTGGAGAACAGACTATGGAGGCGAGGGACTCAGGGCAGATGAATCTAAGGGGAGCAGAGTCCAGGGGTTCAGGGTATAGTCCTCCCCATATACTGCCTCCATCCCCAGCTGGCAAAGCTGAGGTTTCCCTGATCCTTGAGGAGGGCTGCGGTCTCCTGGGCTCTTGGTCTTCTTGTAAATACTGATGAGCTCCAGGCTGATCCAGCAGGTAAGAACCAGAAGCAGAGAATTAAAAGAGAGGAAGGAGAAAGGTGACAGACAAGTGCTAGAGCAGAGAAGAGAGAAAGGGCCATCCAGAAAAGGAAAGTCCAGGAGAAAAATCTGGTAAAGAGAAGAAGCAACCAAAAGATCAGACATTATTTGCAGAGGACTCTTGCGGGAATCTCATTTTTGGATATGAAACCAAAGCTCAGACAGTAAGTCTCTTGCCCAGTCATACAACTAGTTAACATTGGGCCCAGGATTCAAACCTCGAGCTAACTGATTCTACATCCCTCTGCTCTTTGGGCAGGAAAGACTACAAGGCAGAAACTATGAGGAAGAAAGAGAACACAGGCATTAGGTAGACAGATGAAAGAGAACATTCTGCATCACTTGAAAAAGACCACAGACTCCTGTGATCCTTGAGAAAAGAGAGACGGGAGAAGGAAAGTCCTGGCCTGGAGTGACTGACCCAAATCTAGGAAAAGGAGACAGCTCCACAGACAGGGCCAGGCCACCAGGAGATTCAGTTTCTCTCAACTCATGGAATATGTATGACACCTATCCTGGGCCAGGCCCCATATTGGGTGCTGGCGTCAGGGAGACACACAAACATGCTCCACCCTTGCCCGAAGGGAGAGAGCACATCAATAAATAATAGCCTGGTCCCAGTGGCCGTAAAGCCAGCCCAGAGAAGACACAAAGGCAGCAAAGGAGTTCAGGAAACACCAAAGCAATGATACAGGCACCTGAAGCCCCACCCCACCCCCACCCCACCCCCGTAGGCAAGGCAGGGAAGAACACATCAGGCAGGAGCAGCTGCTAGAATAAAGACATGACGCGTGATGCTGGGAAAGGTGAGTTTCAGATGCTGTGGGAGCATAAGCTGTGAGGTCCAACCACAGGTGATAAAGACAGTGTGGGGGTCAGAAGATGCAAGAGGCAAAGATCTTGAATGCAAAAGCAGGATAATTGGTCTTGAACTGCTCAATCAATGATTCTCAAACTATGCCTCCGGGGAGAACTTAAGTATTCCTGAAGCCAAACTGAGGAGTTCTGTCACTGAATGAAAACCACGGTCATATTTTTCTAATTGGCAAGACAGCAGCTTCATTACAGTGAAGAGTTTTCTGGTGTTTTTTCCCGCATACGCTTTTTCATACCTGTGAGGCATGTCATCAGTATGAGAAAATGATAGGGCATAGAATCATAGTTTTGCTTACCCTTTTAGGTTTAATGTAAATTTAAGCTTGTATTATTTCACAGCCTTCTACAAAGAACTTTGTTTTCCAGTTCTCTAGAAATATCAGGGAGTCATGGAAGGACTTTAGGCAAGGGGAAAGCAAAATCTGATCTTTGTGTTTTAAAATAAAAATCATTCTGGACAGCTGAGAGGAAGGAATTGGGGAAGGAGAGAGGAAAGATCTTGGTTAGGCTGTTGATACAGAGGTGATCTGAACTGAAAGTGAGGACTATCAGAATGGTTGGGGGGACTAAATCTCACCCCTCAGGAGGAAGATCTGCTGATGATTCCCCAGGCCTCCTGGCCAGGCTGCCCAGGGAATTCAGAGGAGTCAATTTGGCAGAGAAGATAATGTCAACAGCTCAATGTCACCTAGGAAGTCTCCCAGCAGAGGATTACTTTGTATCTCCCTACATAAGGGGGCTCCTGTGTGACCATGAAAATAGGAAGTAGGATAAGGTATCATTCCTGTGTGCAAGTGTGAGTGTGTGTGCACACACATATGTGCTCACACACAGAGGTAGAACCAAGTTTAACCCTCACCATGGGACACCAATTTTCTCTGATAAACACAAGTGCAAATGCTTTTTCAGCATATGCTATGAGCCAGACCTTTTCCATTTAATCTTCACAGTAATTTCCAATAACATTTATCAAATGCTTTCAAGAGCCAAGCATTGTGCTATAGTGTTTCAATTGAGTAATATCTCACCTTGAAACTATTATCTCCTTCATTTTAAGGATAAGAAACAAGCAACACAGAGAGGTCAATGACTTGTCCAAAAATCAAATGGCTGGAAAATGGAGTCAAAGCCAGGTTTGCCAGAATCCAGTACTTCACCCTTTATCCCAGCACTTTGCTTTCTTCTCTTCCTCAGAGCAAAGACTGTGAGGCAAGCTTTGGGTCTATAAAGCCCAGAGAAAGAACTCATCCTTATCCTGAAAAGCCCTGGCTCAATGTTTCTCAAAGCCTATTCCTTGGGCCACCTGCATTAGAATATTCTTGAGAGCGTGTGAGAAATGTAGGCTCTGGACCCCTTCCCAAGATTCTAATTCAGTAAATCTGAGATGGGAGCTCTGGTGATTTTTATGCACACTGAATACTTTGAGTCACAGGACTAGATCCAATAGCACGTCCTCCAGTAGCCCCCACCCCACCCCCATCCCAGAGCACCTCTCTCCTCCAGACTCCAAAATTGCTCTCATGCTCTACCTCCAAATGGGGCTCTGGACTGCTAGTTATAGTTGTTTTCTCCCGTCCACTAAAAATAGATTTAACTTGTCTTCTGGGCTACATCTTTTCACAAAGCACTTCCCCTGTGCTTGTTCTACTCAGTCACCTTCTGTGAGCATTTGAGGGGGCTCTCCTTGTGACCCTCTTATATCTGAAAACACTGGTTTTTTACACTGTGTTCTCCCACCCACAGTAAATGTATTCTACTGTTTCATCCAATCCTTACAATAATTTTAAAGGAGGTATATTATCACCATTGTACCAATGAGATAAGACTGGTTCAGTCACTTGCCTAAGGCAAGCCAGGAAGTGGCAAGGCTAGAATCTGATTCTAAATCTTGCAAAAGATTTCTAAATCCACCCCCAGTACCTTTGCTTCCACACCATCTACATTTTCTGTAGAGGGACGTTAAATCCAGCCTTCCTCTGCTATTAGAGGATGGTGGGTGTTGAATGTTTATGCCTTAAAAGGCTTGGCACCCCTAAGCTGGCGGTAAATGGTAAGAAGGAGACACGGAGGCCAGGATAGGGTTAACGACTTCCCCCAAATCAAACACCAACCGCAGATTTTAGGCACGGCTGAAATCAGTCCCAGACGCTTCTTTTTGGGAATAAACTTTGGCGGGCCTCGAATTCCGGCAACTGCAAGTCCCTCCCACGGCCATGCTTTGCTCCAGGCTAGGCTCACCCTCTCGGGCTGCCGAGGCGCAGGAACCAAGGAAACAGCCCTTTGAAAGGAGCAAGGGGCGTGGCCACGCCCAGGGGCGGGGCGGGGCGCGGGCGCGCGGCGCGGGCCGATGACGTACACTCGGCGTCAGACTTTGAGTTGACTGGAGGGAGCATGTGGGTCGGCCGGGCGTTGTGGGGGCTGCGAGCCCCAGCCCAGCTGCGACCCGGGCTGCTCCCGACTTCTGGCCGCCGCGGGTCTGGCTTCGCCAACTACTCCGCTTCTGCAGAGCCCTCCCGGGTACAGGCGCTGGTCTATGGGCACCACGGAGACCCAGCCAAGGTCGTCGAGTAAGAGACGGCGCCGAAATGGGGAAGGGGACTGGGGAGCCTGGAGGGCTTAACTTGGGCTATGGAGAAGGTTGGAGAAGGGAGATGCAGACTCCGAGGTAGAAAGCGAAGAACGAGACCGAAACTGAAGCCCAGGGCGCTCTTGGTAGCTCAGAAAGTCGGCGCTTCGAGATATTTGAAAACCCGAGGTACCGTTACAATGCTAACAGTGGCTGACATTAATTGATCGAGTGCAGTGTCAGGCATTCCTTTACTTAAGAGCATGCTCCCATTTAATCATTCCATTTAATCATTCCAACAACCTTTTGAGGTAGTACTTGATTTAATGCCATTTTGCCGATGAGAAACTAAGGGGTGAGAAATAAAATCATCTCCAAGGTCACAAGCCTGGATCTGAGTCCAAGTCTGACGGGCCGGCTACTAGTCTCTTCTGCTCTATCATTTTTTAGAGAGACTTTAAAGAATATTTTTACCATTACACGGATCTTCATTTCTCAGTGAAGTAGGTCAGTGATGATCATTGTTTACATTTTAGAGAAGTGAAGGGATTTGTCCAAAGTAAGGTAGTTAACAAGTTATTGGAATAGAGAATGGAATCTGTGGCTTCTGACCCTTTTCTTGACTCTCCTCTATAGGCATGCACCTTCAGCTAGTTTTGAACAGGCTCCTGTTGTGGAGCCGTATAAACCTAAAGTTATAGTATATAGGGGTCATGTCATTCAGCCCCTGTAAGCCGAATGGATCTTAAATCTGTGGTTTTTGCATGTGGCTAATAAAAACATATCTGACTTGTCAACCATTATGAATCTCCATATGAGTGATGACAGCCATTTGGAAGGCTAGAAGGGTCACGATAGTGGAGCTAAGACAGAAGCACTGGTCAGGGAATCAGAAACCCTAAAATTGAATCGCTTGCCCTACTCTATTTGGCAAGTGTCTGTGGTTCTCTAAGTCATGTTTTCATCATTTTTAAAAATGGAGACAATACAGTCATAGCTTATAGTGCTAATCAACTTAGATGTCAGTCTTACGCTCACCACCCGAAAGTACTGCATAACTCTCTTGCAGACCCTAGTTTACAGCTATTTCATTTCTAGCAAATGGGTTTGATTGTTTTCCAAAAGATAGGCAAACAATTATTTTCATGGTTAGAATTTTTCCAAAAAATAGGCAAACAATTATTTTCATGGTTAGAATTCAAAGTAGAGTGCGCGGTTTGACAGCCCATGTTCTAAAATTGAAATGGTTCAGAGGAGATTAGCATGGTCCCTGCACAAGAATAACACATCTATTTGTAAAGCATTCCACGTTTTTACTTAAAAAAGAAAAAACAGTAACAAGCTAGATATTTTGACAGCTAGAAGGGGTAAGCCTCAGATAAATTCAGGGTCACACACTCAGCCTCGACATATCTACCGTTAGAAGAAATGAATAAATTTTTGAGAGAACACATCAGTCAATAAATTCCAAATTGTATGTTGATCATAGATAATAAATTACCATGTCAGGAAGACATCTCCCTGAGGACTGTGCCTAAAACTGGTAAAGCTCTGATGAACCCTCCTTTTCCAGGAGTGCATCCCAAATCGGAACAATCTCTTGCTTCTTTCACGGGCTTGTAATTTATGTGTCTGGTGCAGGAGCCGCCACAAAACAGGTGCTTCAAAAGTGTTAGTTAAATCTGATTCTAATTTCAGTAAGAAAGACACCTTTTTAAGGTACGTGGTAATAAGGAAAGCATCTTCCATGTTCATGGACCCTGAGGAAAGGCGTAGGAAGGTTAGGCAGCTGAGTGTAGCCACTTCCTGGTTGATTCCCTCCTGTGGGAGAACCAGGGGAGCTGGAATAGTCTGGTTTGTTTACAGATGCCACTAAGGGAAAAAAAGAACAGCTTCTTTTGGCTCCCTCTGGAACCCTAGTAAACTTCCTAGGAGTTCAAAACATGATTCTCCCATGAATCATATTGAACTCTGCTCGCATCTCAGTCACTGTGTCACTTAACTAGGTATTCCCAGGTTCACCCCTGAGGTACTTTGTAGGTCTAGGATGGTCCTAAACATTATTTAAAAATCTCCTTATGACATCCAGGCCAGGGTTGAGAACAAGGAGCTAGTGCTGTGGGGATATGGGCTGGCAGACAGGCAGTAATTCTCCCTCTGCTACAGAAGGGCCCTGGGGGAAGCCTGGGAAGGTTCGGCAGCTGAGTATAGCTGACCCAGATTCAGGCAACCTGACTTGTTAGTATGGACTGAAGCCAGAGGCTGGGACTCTCTTCTTTGTAGTCATGTTTTAGAAGGTTTCTGTCACAGAAAGAATCAGGTGTCCTTTAAACATCACGGTGACTGGGTATGTAGGTCAGGTTACCCAAGGTAGGGTCATGGAACTACCCAGAGTCCCAGCAAAGGGCACCCAAACTGGCCTGGTGTTTGGCATTTGCACTGTGAGCCAGAGCTTTGCAGGTAAGAGGATGTGAACAAGGAACAGCCTGCATAAGACTGAGGAGTTGCAGAACTCCTCAAAATGAGGCCTCCAGGGATTGCCTATTACAGCATTCTGAATGTGTTTCTCCAAATGTTTTGGTTATTCTCTCCTAAGTTTTTTTCGTTGGTCTCTTAGGTGTTTCTCTGCCCCCAAAACAGACTTCCCTGAATAAGTACTTGGGCCTTTTTCATTTAAAGGATTAAACACCACATGTAAATGAAGTCAGGCTGTACAGGAGAAAAATGACAAACATGGGAGAATTACAGACATTGTAGAAATTTCAGAGGTTCCTGTGGCCACTGCCCTTTGTTCAGGATTCTCTATCCAGTATTTTCCATAAATGCTAAAGGCTTTCTCTTTCCTTTTGTTGCTGAAGGCCCCCTTTCAGAACTTTGACTCTTATGGTAAAAAGCTCTCATCTATTCTTTACCTAGTATGTGGCAAGCATTGGGCTAAGTGCTCAGTATCATGGAATTCAAAAATCACAATAACCCAGTTTGGTCATTGTTATCCCCATATTACAGATCGGGAAACTGATGCTCAAGAAACTTAAAAATCACTTGCCTAAAACCTAGGTTACAACTTGGATCCCTTCTTTATTAGAACTTCTTGATAATAGGCATCAAGCTGAAGATAAAATGACAGTTATCTTAAATGTTATTTGAGAATGAAATGGAGTATAAAATTGGGACTAAGATAGGTCAGGAGAGAAAACTGAAATTATAGGATTCAGCTGTCCCCAAATCTCTACTCTTCATAGAAAGGGAAGTACACAAGCTGGCTGGAATGTTACCCTCTGTCTCCTCCCCTGCTCAGGACCCTGAAGCTCTTCAAGGCTCTCTGACCCATCTACTGCTAGCATGAGATGAAACAAAACTGCAAACTCTTGGGCGCATACCCGCTCTGTCTCACCAGATGGAATTTGCTGGGTAGGACTCAGGCTGTGTAGGTCATAAGTTCTCACTGTGCGACATTGTTTACTCTCAAGGGAGTTCTTCCCATCACAGTTGATGGCAGGTTTAAAACCTAAACTATGCAGGTGACTTGGTTGTTGTTTTTTAAAGCTTTATTTATGCATACAGAACTGGGGTACAGGCCAGAGTTAGAGGGGCGTGAGAGGACTCACCAGAGACAGAGTGGGGAGCAGAACAGGCCGACTGACGAAGTACACTGCTGAGGGAACAGCGGGCGGGTCAGGAGAGGTCTGCCGCGCCATGTGGGTCAGCTCCCTGGGTGGGGGTCGAACTCGTGGATAGCTTCTTGGTGCTATGCTTTAACCTGTTGCTCTACCAGGGAGGGCCCTAACTTGGTTTTTAAGCCAGAATGCAGCAACCTCCAAGGAACCACACTGTGGCTAGAAATCTGGGGTTCTGGGACAAGATTTCACCCTGAATACCCTTTGCTCTTAGGAAGTTACACAATGCATACACAGCCCCCTTCCCTCCCAGCCTCCAGCCAGGCAGGGGCTACTGTCACCTCTGTACCCTCAGAGTCCAAAGCAGCTGCGGGCAGGGAGTCTGCCCCCTGCTGACTCCCCACAGAGACTAAACCACAGACTCTAACTTCCTTGGAACAAGTTTCCCCATGCCTGCAGATGTGGAGTATTACGGGGCTTGCAGGGGCTGACAGTCTTAGCTGAGAAAGAGGAAAGGACTGAGAAGGGAGGCATAGGGGAGGGTTTATTTGCTGACCACCTGGGCAGAAACTCCAGAAGTTGCCTCAGTCTCTGATTCCCTTTAGTTAAATACAAATGTGCTAAGGAGCAAAGAGCCCTGAATGGTGGAAGGGCAAGATTACTTCAAGGCAGAGAAGCTGAAAGAGGCATAGGTTGGGGGCAAGTAGGTGTGCCTGACACACCCAGAGATGTGACACGGAGGAGCTTTGCTTAGGAAAAGGAGCTTCCCTGGGTGCCCAGGATTCTAGAACTGCACCAATTGAGGCTGCCAACACCCCTGCTGGGGGACAAGCTGTTACAAGCTGTGAGTTGACGGACTTCATCTCCGCCCCCCCCCACCCCACGATCTCCCATTTGTGCTCTGTTTAATGATTATTAAGCCCAATCCCACAACAATGTACCCAGCATACCAGGCATTTCACTAAGTCACAGAACGTGACTTGTTTGTGACCATGGGGACTGCAGACAGTCTGGGGAGAGCCACGTAAGATGTTCCCTTCCCTAACTGCCCTACAGTGGGTCCTGGCTCTGTAAAGAGCAGATGAGAAAGTCCCTGTGCCCATTTCTTCCTGCTCAAAATGATATTGGGCAGCTTGAGGTGACTGAGTGGAAGATGCGAGATAAGTACAAATGGTTGCTAATTAAATGCAGAAGGTGGGGAAAAGATCTTAGTAGAACTGGCAAGTGCCCGCCTTACACAGCACATATAACTGAGCCAGTCCCCAGAGTACTGGCCTCTTTTTTCCCCTCTCAAAAGGCTCTTTCTTCTGCCTGCTTTTGTCTCCCTTGTAGTTCATATGGCATCACAGGTGTACAGCCTCGGCCTCAAAGGAGCCATTGTGACCTTATCCAGTCTGGGATCTGTCGAGGGAAGACAGTGGCATCCCTCGGAGTTGTATGGCGCCACCACACTCACAGGGGAAGGACCTGAACAGTCTTGGGAAAGTGACTTGAAGTCTAGCCAGGCTGTGTTTGGGTGCCTCGTTTGCACCCCATCACATAGCTACCGGTTCCTTTGGTGAGTTAAAAGAAAACAGGGAAGAAATTGCTATCATTATGCCAAAGGTCCAACTCCAGGAATTCAGACAGGAATTCCTGTCTCGGCAGAATGGTATCCTTGACAACGCTGTTAGAACTGTGGCAGGAACAGCAGTGTCTGTGGTATTGATGGCATTCCACTGGGCAGGCTGGGGCAGGTCTCCCTGGTGAGCCGCAGCTGGACCAACACACATCCCCCTGGGCGTGCAGCTTGCGTCAGGGCCCCGCACCCTCAGCCACCTGTGTTTGCAGCTTCAGCTTGCCAGCTTCTCGACCCTTGTCCCCACCCTACTCTCCTCCTTCCTACTCCTGTGAATTTCAGCCGCATAGAGCAGCTATGCGGGAGACACGGGAGAGAACTGGGAAGCCGGTGCAGCGCCCCTCAAACTGCAGCTTGAGGACAGACATGCTGAAAGAAAAGTGTTGCCCACTGAGTTAATTCTGGCAGCTCTGGATTCCACAAAGCCTTGCAGGTGTTTTTTGAGGACTTCTCAGAACGTTTATGGCTGACGTGCAGGCTGAATCTTCTCCAGGGAGCAGCCTGCAGGCAGCATTTCTCAAACACAGGACCCCAGGGAAACCTTACCTCTCCCAGGACAGGAGTTGCACACTGTAAGGGATGCCAGTTCAACTGAGTCAAGCTTAAGATGAGGTATTGCCACTTTATAATAGTTTTAACCTTGGGCGAGTTATTTCTCTAAGGATCAGTTTCCCATCTGTAAATTGGGGTGATGATACTCTAGAGAGAGATTTTGAGAACTAATAATCCTGTATATAAAAAGCAGAGCACAGTGTTTGGAATTTAGTAAGCTGTCAACATTAGTTGTCCTCTTTTAAAATTTATTTCTATTTATGTGTTCAAGAACTGGGGTGTAGGCCAAAGGTATAGGGAGCAAGAGAATTTACCAGAGACAGAGTAGGGAGCAGAACAGGCAGATCTACCGAAAGATACTGCCAGGGGAGCCATGGGAGAGACGGGAGAGGTCTGCTGCGCCATGTGGGCCAGCGTCTTGGTGGAGGATTAAACTCATGCTGCAATGGCTGGCCATGGTTGATAGTGCTGAAACTTTAACCCCACACCACCAGGGAAGTCCTCTAGTTATCATCGTACGTCCAGCGCTGTCACCTCTGCTCTCATGGACTGCATAGACACACAGCAGACTCCAGCTTTTTCTGTCTACCAGAGCACCTCCCTCCCACTCCCAAGCCACTCCTTCCCCCGAGATGCCCAAGCCAGAAGCCTAGGTGCAATCAAAAAATTCCCACTACCTCCACATGCAGTTGGTCACCAAGTGATAGCAGTGCCACTTCACGTTTAAGGGACGGCAGGTTACTGAATCCTCTGCATTGCCAGAGCTCCAATCCAAAGCACCTGTCAAGTCAGATTCTTCGCCATCCCCTCTGGCAGAAAAGCCTACTTTCCTCTCTTGGTTCATCCAGTAAACTCTTGTTTATTTTTCAAGCCCCAATAGAAAAAGCCCATCTGCTAATCCTTTGTTTTCCTCTGGCCAGATGCTGTCAGCTTTTGCGTCACCAGCCATGTTTCCACACAATGAATTCCCACTCAGTCAAGCTCCTAGGCATGGTTTTTTTTTAATCTGTGAACCTCTTGGCAAAGTACTCAGTAGAACTGCTAGTAAATGTTGAATTAAATTTACTTGGGGGCCTCCCTGTAGGTAGCACAGTGCTATCAAGCTATCACCAGCCACTGCAGCATGAGTTTGATCCCAGGCCAGCTAGGGAGCTGACCCACATGGCACAGCAGACCTCTTCTGTCTCACCCACTGATCCCCTCAGCAGTGTATTTCAGTTGATCTGCCTGTCTGGCCTACACCCCAGTTCTTGTGTGTATAAATAAATAAATTTACTTGAATTTCCTCAAAAGTTGCTGTTTCCTTTTATGATTCAGTCATTGTTTTTAAAATAGAGCAGCTAGTTGTCACAGGGGTTTCCTTGGATATTATTACCACTGATAACAGCTGCCATTTCTTCAGCATCTAGGATATCACGTACTCTAAGCCCTATGACCTGGCTTCTAGTTTTCCCCACTTTACAGATGAGCACCCTAAGGTCTGTCAGTTGGTAAATGCAGAACCAGGAAGACGAAGTACACACCTCAATAGCTAAATCTGTGGTTGAGCCCCTCCTCTGATCCCTAAATGGCTAGCATTTTTACACCCCATTTCCTCATTGGAGAGGAAAAGACAGTTACTTTAGGAAACATTCTTGGGTACTGTTGTGGTCCCAGACACTGCTCAATACTGGGTTAAAACAAAAAACTCTCTGGGCCCTCCCTGGTGGTGCAACAGGTTAAGGCGCAACACTATGAATCGATCTGCAGCCACTGTAGCACAAGTTTGATTCCCAGCCAGGGTGGTGACCCACATGGTGCAGCAGACCTCTCCTGACCTGCCCGCTGCACCCCTTAACAGTGTTCTGCTCCCCACTCTGTCTCTGGTGAATCCTCTCACTGCCCCTGCACATCTGGCCTGTACCCCTGTATGCATCAATAAATAAATCTTAAAGAAAAAAAAAGCTAAACCTCTCTGCCCTCCTTGAGCTCACAGTCAAACAGGGAGACCACACACATACACTTCAAGTTTGTGAACTTGGTGGTAAATATAAAGAACAATGAAATCACAATCTGAAATACCTGGTTCCAAATCTAGATTGGATCTGCAACTCACAAATCTACAAAGCTTTGGAAACTAACACACATTTTGTTTACTCACAACTCATTTGGAGGCAAAACCCCCATGGAACATGAAGTTTGTGCATGGTTGTTACTCATCCCACTTCTTGGGAATATTCATTCACCTTGCTGTAGAAAGTGTGTGTCAGATCATAGCCTCCAGCAGGGAATGGGGAGCCACGGGTCTGTGGTGTAGCTGGCCCTGAGTTTTGGAAAATGGATGTGAATGTCTGCCTTGTGACCAACTGAATGTGTGTGAGTGTGATTTCATAAACTAAAAAGCAGTAAACTGTCAGATGGCCTGAAGGGTTTGGTCACCCCCTTCTGTGTGATGAGACCACTGAGGACAAAGCACGTGATACGTATCCACACACACAACACCCCTGCCCCAGGGGAAGTTAAACTGGGGCCAGATCTTAAAGGGTGAATTGAATTTCTCATTTCATGGAGAAGTTTTATGTGGACTGAGGAAAGAGCATGCAGTATAAGATGCCTTCAAGTAGCTTAAGCACATAGACGTTGTCAGCTTATGAAAAGACTAGTGATCTGTGAAGGAGCGGTATGGGTACTGTGACGGGCACGCCTACGGGCACTCGCTCTGGGCAGGAGCTGCCTCCAGAACTGGCCCTGCACACATTCATGGAGGAGCATCACTGTCAGGCTGATGCCTCCTGCCCCGGCCACCCCTCTGTCCACAGGCGGGTCCTCCAGAAGAGTGCTCACCTCGCCACCGTCACTTGGCGTGGGGTCAGCCCCTCTCCTCTAAGGTTGGACTTCCAGGTTCAAATCAGCCACCTACTACTTCTGGAGGCTTCAGGAAGTTCTCCACCTCTTTCGTGGCCTTGTTCCTTGCCTATAAGATCCAAATAATAGTATGAAAAGCACTTAGCAGAGTGCTGACTGATAAGCACTCGAACAGTCGTTATCACTACGCTGTGTACTCTTGCTGTGCATAATATAGACATTCCTTAATGCTTGAAACGTTTTTTAAGCCTTTATTCTCTCAGCCCTGGTCGTCAGCTCCTGCTGCTTAACCAGTTTCTGTAGAGGACATTTATATTTTGGCTTTTGGAGCTGCTTCTAATGTTGCTACAGCCTGGCTTCCCTTACTTTGGTCATGAGCCCCAGCTTAGGTCCCCCAGTAGTCCTTGTAAGCAGCCAGGGGATCCCCAGACTAATTTTAGGATGATGTAGAGGGAGGTAAATAAGATCACTAGCTTTGAGATTAAATAAGCCCTGCCCAGTTATTTTAAGTTTTATATGGGACTGAACCTCCCTGGTGGCACAAGGGGTTAAGTCGCAGCACTATGAAGCTGTCCACAGCCACTGCAGCATGAGTTTGATCCCTGGCCAGGAAGCTCTTCACATGGTGCAGCAGACCTCCCCTGTCTCGCCTGTTGTTCCCCTCTGCATTGTATTTCAGTGGATCTAGTTGTTCTGCTCCCCACTCTCTCTTGTGATTCCTCTCACCTCACCTCCCCACCCCTAACCCTGCACCTCTGGCCTGTACCCCAGTTCTGGTATGCATAAATAAATCTTTTAAAAAAAAAAAAAGAATTCGTATGGGACTATGGGTACATTCCTCACACGAGTATTATCTCCTAAATCTGATCATATATTTAAAGTTCTTAGCACTGAACCTAGTGAGTGCATAATAAGCATCCCATAAATATCTGCCACCATTATTACTATTGTACAAGGCATTTCTTGAAAACCACACCTTTATGGCCCTCTCTGGTGGCACAACGGGTTAGGAAGCAGCACTGCAAGCAGGCAAAAGCCTCTTCAATGCGAGTTCGAACCCTGGCCCCAAAGATGATCCACATGGCATTGCAGACCTCTCCTGACTCCCCTCAGCAGTGTACTTCATAGATCTGCTTGTTCTGCTCCCAGCTCTGTCTCTGGTGAAGCATCTTACCGCCCCTCCACCTCTGACTTGTACCTCAGTTCTGTATAAATAAATCTTAAAAAGAAAACCACACCTTTACCCCAAGATGTAGCCTGAAGAAAGGTCCGATTTCTGCAGGAAATTGGGTGGAATCACATCAACTTAATACAGTGACATTGCTGTCTAATGCTGTGAGCCTCTGGCTGACAATTCTTTGTATAAGTAAAAGTATGGAAAATGTTTGGTACATTCGAGCAGAGGAAAGCATTGCTCACATTAAGTCTTAGGGTTATGGTGAAGATAGAGCCGCCTCAAGTAGCTAAAGTTCTGAGTGCCCAAGAGGGTCTTTTTTCATAAAAACAAAAGTAACAGATATTGTCAAGGGGCCTCCCACAAGAGCCCTTCAGTGGGTTTTACCCACCAACCACAGTTTGAGTGGGATAGAGGTTAGGTCCATGGCATCTGGGGCCCACCACCAGCAAAGGGAGTTACTACGCAGACTTGAACCAGGAGAGACTCTGGAAGTGTTCAAGCGTAAATCCCCACCCCTGTTTACCAATGTGGACTAGAGCAGGAAGGAAACTTGCTGTCAGCGACAGCAAAGCCCGCAACCCTGCGGTGGGGCTTCAGTCCCGCATCCTTCTGACAGGCTGGATCCTCTATCCTCAGGCAGAAAGGACATCACTCCAGCAGGTGTTTTTTGAATTCCATCTGTGTTTCCTTCACCCCTCTGCAGCTAATGGAAATGCCTTGTCTCCCCAAGTGGGGGGTGAGGAGGCAGCAGTGGGTGGAAAACAAATGAGCTAGCCCTGGGTCCCCAGAAATACATGCTCATACGAAATACTTAGAGTGCCCCTTACAGGTAAGAATCTGGCCCACCAGGTCAGAAGTGGGGCCTGAGAATCTATTAGTAAGCACACCACCTGATACCCATAATCAAGCACTTTTAGAAAACAGCTAATCCAGTCCAGCAGAAGTTTGAACGCCTACTCTAGAGTGGGCGGGGTTGAGAGGTCAGGAGGAGTATCCCATTCACAGTTCACGAGTGAACCTGTATCCTGTGCTGATCCCTTCAGTACCTCTTTCCTAACAGAACCCTGACTCCCAGGTACAAAGTGGCAGCTCAAAAATCCTGCTACCTGACCTACTTTGGGAGATGGTCTGAGCAAAAGATGCCCTGTCTTGCCTGGGTGACATTAACATCTCTCTTTGACTTTGTGCTCAGACTGAAGAATCAGGAGCTTGCTGCTGTGGGCAGATCGGACATCCATGTGAAGATGCTGGCGGCCCCTATCAATCCATCGGACATAAATATGATCCAAGGTAACCTTGGTTTCTGTGGCTTATGTTAATTGACATTTTTGCTTAGCTGCCACCTCATTTTCATTCTTCCTCAGGTGTGGGTGTGAAATTCCTGTGATTAGTGGCAGCTGTTCTCCAGATGCGCCTGTCTGCAGACAATGTGAGCCCTCCCATGGCCTCCCCTGTCTGGAATGCGAGGCCTTTTCCAGAATCAGGAACACTCAAAATTGCCATGGGGAATAAACAACTATGGTCAAGTGCTAATATACTGGACGCAATTCATACTTTGTCTTATTATTTAATCCTCATAGTAACCATGGACATTGCTACAGTATATCAAGCGTAAACTCCCACCTCTATTTTACAAATGAGGATGTGGAGGCCTTGAGCAGGAAGGAAACTTGCCTTTACAGTGAAGAAGCTAGAACTCAGAGAGGTTGGTTAGATACACACAGAGGCCCACGCGGGGCTTTGGTCTGTCTGATTCCAGAGTTCACACTCGCCCGGGCCTTGCTCATGACCCACTGTGCTCTTCTCTCTCAGGAAATTACGGCCTCCTGCCCCCACTGCCTGCTGTTGGAGGGAATGAAGGTGTCGGGCAGGTAGTAGCAGTGGGCAGCAGTGTGACCGCGATGAAACCAGGAGACTGGGTGATTCCAGCAAGTGCCGGTTTGGGTGAGTCTCTGCAGGTGTCTGCAGTATTTCCTTGTTCCAGATCTGATTTCAGCCACAGGTGAACATTTGCCCTTCCATCCAGTGTAACTAAGCTAGGCATTAACTGCACCCATCAGCCTACCTCTAGTAGGGTGGGGGCTGAACAAGGAAAGCAGTTCTGTTCTGCTCTGGAAGTAACCCTCTTCCTATCATCTCCTTGGGCCCACGTGACTGGAGCTGTGTTTCTCTGAACCTCCACACCCATAAATCCCTGCTGGTAGGGACAATGGGGGAATATAAATAAGACTGTGCCCACCCTCTAGGAGGTTAAAATCTAACTGAAGAAATCTCCAATAACCTCTCTGAGAGCCACAGAGTAGACTTCCAGTAACTGAAGTCAACAAGAAGGTCTTTGCTTCTCCAAGATCAGAGAAGCTGCCCAAAAACAGCCCCACCCTCTTCGACAGACGGCTGGGAATGAGAGCACCTAGCCAGGTGAGCAGCTCAGTTGCAAGGATTCACCAGCTCTTGACTGGTGCTTAGGGCCAGCTCTGTGCTGAATGAAGGGCAGACGGGTCAGACAGTCCCTGGCTTCAGGGTGCTCTGTGCTGGGGCTGGGGAGCCTGGGTACAGAAAAACAGCACTAAATTCACTGCATATAGTAAGTGCTCTAATCACAGGATGGACACAAAGGCAAGCATCCCTGGTGGGGAGCGTTTGGAAAGGCCTCCAGAGAGGTGAACCAGTGGGCCCAGAGAGGAAGGACCCCCGGCAGGGAGGTACACAGTGTGTGCAGAGGTGCAGAGATGGGAAGCACAGGTCGGAACTGCAGGCAGCTCTCTGCAGCAGGGTGGTGAAGGAGATGGGAGAGAAGAGGCTGGACTCGGCTGGGGCCCAGTCCTGGAGGGCTCATCCCAGGGGCAGAAGGGGCCCGATGAAGACTTAAGGAGGGGATGATCCAATCAGATTTGTGCCATGCAGAGAATGGGTTAGAAGGACAGAAGCTGGAAGCAGGAAGTCAGTAGGGAGGTAATTGAGCAGTTCAGGCTTCAGATGGGGGGGGGGGGGTCTGACAGCCAGTGCCATAGGCTTGAAGAAGACAGGCTGGTTTTCAGAGCTAACCTAACAGGACATGGTAATTAGATGTTGAGAGAGGAATAAAGGACATCTGCCAGGTGTATGGATAATTGCATGTGTGGTGGTGTCCAGAACAGGGTTTTCTGCCTGGAGAAAAGCTGAGTCTTTTAAACCAGGTACTGGTCAGAGAGCATGAAGATTTTATAATGGTCAGGCTATCATTAACTCACTTTACTCAGTAAACATTTTATAAGCATTTGCAATGTGCCGGCCCTAGTGTACACGGTGAACAGACATGGTGTTTTCCTTCGTGAAGACCCTGGTCTAGGAGCAGCCGCGACCATTAGATAGGAGGGTCTTTAGGCTGGATCTGAGTCATTTTTGCAGTCCTGAGCTGCCCTGCTACTGCTGTGCCCACCCGCAGCTTTTTCCCATCTGCAGCACAATCCAGGGGAGAGTGGGCCAGTGAGTGGGGATACAGCTTTGCCAACTTACTTTTCCAGTGGGAACTCAAAATCCTCCCAGAGCAGAACAGATCACTAGAAAGAACACCGGCCTGGGAATCAACTGCAGCCCTGTTTAATCACAGCTGCTTCGCACCTCAGTTTCCTCATCAGCTACAGTGGGGCTAACTGTCCTTGCCTTTCATATTTCAACAAACTCCTGCCGCTCACCTGAGGGAATTCCAGCAACTAGCTTTGCAAACAATACATTTCTGTGTCTATTAGATCAGGGATTGGCCATTTTTTTTCTTTAAAGAGCCGATTCAGCTTTCATCTTTACAGGTCATACCGCCTCTAGTCAGCTCTGCTATTGTAAATAACCACAAAAGAAACACAAAGTGAACCCAGCTACAGCTCCTCTTCCTGCGTAGCACCAGGGCAGTGTTAGAACCCAGCAGCCAGAGACAGAGTGGCAACTCGGGCTTTGGAGGCACAAGCCGAGGGTCCCAAGAGACCACGGCCACCCGACACGTAGCCCGGGCCGGAATCGGTCTGGCTCACTCCAAGATCTGTTGTCTTCGCCTCTGCTTGGCACGGGAGCCTGCCTGTCACCCCTTTAGCCAGTGCACCTCAAGTAAATTTGATTTTACCTTCAAAATAAACTTGAACCATCAATTTTTCTTCATCCCCACTGCCAAAGTCTTGGACTAGGTCACCCTCTTCTCATATCCTGACCCCACAAAAAGCCTCCTCCTGTTTGACCTTCTCATTTCCACTCTGCCCCACCCCACCCCACAGTTTTCTCCACACTGCATCATGGTGATCTCAGAGCACAGCTCAGATCCCTGCTCTTAAAGCCCACGAGGAGCTTCGATTCACTGAAATGGTCTGCTCTCCATGCCATGACCCCAAGGCCCTGAGTTCTCAGGCTGCAGGTGTGACCCATCAGCAAAAGCAATCCAGAGCGTTGCAGAGTATTCCCCTCTTACACTGGTCAGAGTAGACAAGACCAGCCTGAGGCCATCATATGAAGAGGGGTAACTGCCGCTGGGTGAGACCCTGGCCTCTGCCGTCTCTGTTCACGTGTAAGAGTACTTACAGCACAACCTGGCACTGATCCCAGCATGAAAGTCTAACACCCCTGTTCGACAGGCCACATCTGCCACGTCTCTGCCCCTCACTGCCTGCCCTCCCGAGTGTGTTCTCCCTGTTCCGTTCTTACAGCTGACCTGCCTCACCGTCTTTGTCCTCTGCCTGAAATGTGTGCATATGCTTCCAGGGGCCAGCATCTCTGTCCTTTCTGTCAGGGACAAAATCTGACCCATCTAAAGCAATTCTCTCCACTGTTGCTCTCTGTCTCTTTATAATCACTGTATTTGCTTGTCTGTTTTTCACCTGTCCTACTCCACAAGAATGAAGCCTCCATGGAAGGCTCTTGCCTGCGTTATTCAGGGACCCAGCACACAGCAGGTGTCGGACAAGCCCCTGGAGGGCAGGGAGGCAGCCAGCTCAGCCAGGAGGCAGTGGACAAGTCACCTCCTCAGCTCCCTCCCCTTTGAATGGGGAGTTGACAGTCCGTACCCTAAGGGTCTTCTCCCAAGGGTCTTCTCCGTACTGACATTTCACAGTGCTCATCTGGAAGTAGGGGCTAGTGATCATCCCTCCAGTTTAAAGGGTTTCTTCATTTCCCATACTGTCTCCTTTGATTTGTGCAAGGAGCCAGTCAGGCTCTTGCTGATGTCATTTATATCTTAGAGCAACTAACTAAGGCTAGCAAAACTAGGTCCCAAATCTAGGCATTTGACTTCCACTTTCTTGCTTTTTTGAACAATACCACCCAAGTCAACCTGCCCTGGTTGAGGAGAATGAGGACTAAGTAGGAAAATGGGACTTTCTTGGCTTATGTTGCCCTGGTCATGGTGTTGCTGTCTTACCCTCAGAGTCCAGCAGCTTGAGACCCCTAGCCACCAGCAGTGTGGCATTGGCTAAAGCAAAAGGTAACTGACATGGGAATAACCAGACCTACCATATGGAATTATCATGAGAACTCAAACGTATTTAAAAGGACTTCTAGACTCTCTTATCTAAGCATTACTTGCCCAGATGCCCATTCACTGGGGAGGGTGGCCTGGGGTTCAAGTACAGGGTCCATCCTTACCCCTTGGACTCACCCCCTGACTCAGGAACGTGGCGGACCGAGGCTGTATTCAGCGAAGAAGTACTGATCGGGGTCCCAAGCGACATCCCTCTTCAGAGTGCTGCCACCCTGGGTGTCAACCCCTGCACAGCCTACAGGATGTTGATGGACTTTGAGCAGCTGCGGCCAGGTAGGCGCCCATAGGTGGGAGAGGAACCAGGACCCAAAGTCCTGTCCCCTAGGCTACAGGAACTTACTGGCGAGGGGCCCGAAGGACAGACTGGTGCCTCACCTAGGTGGAGGTGGTGGTGTGGCTTTACTCCTAGAACCTCTGCTGGAGCTGGAGAGAGCACGTTCCTGAAAACCGCCGAGGGCCACATTCCCTGGCGCCCGGGATGGAATTCTGTCATTCGGCAAAAATGTACTGAGCTGTGCTAAGCTCTGGGGTTACAAAGCTAGCTAAGACAGACACAGCCCCTGTGTTTTCATTAAAATGCTGAACTTAGTGTTCATAATTCCGCTCAGCTCTTACAAGCGCTTTCCAGTTCCCACAAGTGCCTTGACACGCATTACCCATATTGAAAGCATTAAACCATCAAAGCAGGTCAGTGAGGTTAAGAGCTCAAGCCCCAGGCAAACGGCCTCAGTGTGAACTCCAGCTTCACCTTCCCAGTGCCCCATTTTGTGATTTTTTCCCTGATTTTTCATCAGTAAAATGGAGACTAAGGAATTCTGAAGGTTAATGAAACACTGCGATGTAACGCTTAGCACAGGGCCTGGAGTAACTGCACAGTGCTATGAGGCTTCCCTGTTATGAAAGAGGAAACTGAAGTCCAAGAAATAAATTATTTATGTGAGTCATTCAGCGAGGAAAGAACAAAGCCAGGTATTTTATTTAGGGTTCTCCTGAAAGTAAAACTGAAACAAGGGACAGAGGGCAGAGATGATCCCAGGAAGCAGGGATAAGGCAATGAGGAGAGTGAGACACAAGGAGAAGCCAGTGAAGGCTGATTACTGCCATGGACATCCAGGGCTCAGGCCTGCGGGGTGGGTCTTTAAAGTCTGTCAGAGAACCCACCTCAGAACTAACCTCCACATGGCTGGAGGCTGGGCCTGTTACCCACACACTGTTACCCCATTGTTGGAGAGTTACCTGTGCTATGCACAGCTGTGAGCTGGCAGGGGCCACAGAAACCATCCCGTCTAGCTCTGTTATGGGAGTGAGGGAACTGAGGCCAAGAGCTGTTGGAGTATGATGAGCTCAGGTGACCAGCTGCTACTCGAGACTGGCTGAAAACCAGCCTCAGCTTCCCACCACAGAAAATGCAGATTCTGACAGCTGAGGCCGTGGTGGAGAAAACCAGCAGGTGTGGCCAGCAGCCTCTGCTCAAGTCCAAAGGCAGCAGAGGCTTTGGTCACCTATGTCTCGTCCCCTTTGGTCTCATCCCACCTCTGATGTGGCCGTGGCTGTGGGGGACACATCAGGGCCCTGTGACACCACAGGCGCCCAGGCTGCCTCTCCACCCCCAGGGCAGTTTGACAGGGTCCAGGTCAGCGGGAAACAACTTACAATCTTGAAAACAGTTTTACCCAGACTAGTTCTGATGCACTCTGCTGTTTTCAATTCTGTTTCTCTGAAGTAGCTATAAGGCATTGAGAGAAACGGGCCTATATAAAACCAGGTATAAGACCATGAGCATTACTAGAGACACCAGTGCGAGCCATGGGATGCACCGGGCAGGGGGAGTTCTGCTAAGTTCTCACAAAGGAAGCTGCACTCAGGCTCTGCTTTGGTAGATGGAATTTCAAAGGCAAGGCGGAGAGAATAAACAAAACCTTGCAAAGGAAATAACCTAAGCAGAGACTTGAGGGCATAACAATAGGGAAAACAATGAAGCATCCATGTCAAGTCCTGTACACAGCAAGTCTAAATGACCTGCTGGAACAGAGTGAACTCCAAGCTGCCCAGCCCTGGCAAGCACCTTGGGTATTATAGAAGTTTGGGGGACATTAGGAAAAGAGTGAGCAACGCCCAAAGGTCTAAGAAGGCTCAACAGCCAGATTCTACATCCCTCTTAAGCCTGAGGGCTCCACCTCTTGCCCCAAAATAGTAAGATCCCAGGCTGAAAATCCCTGAGCTATTTTACAGGTCTCTAGGGCTTGACTTGAGTCTCTTCCTGCCTCCTCAGGGGATTCCATCATTCAGAATGCATCCAACAGTGGAGTGGGGCAAGCAGTCATCCAGATCGCCGCGGCCCTGGGCCTGAGGACCATCAATGTTGTCAGAGACAGGTGCGTGGGGAACCTCATCCCAGACTCGGATTTGGGCCCTTCTACTTCCCATCCCTGAAGGTGCCCCTGTGTCCACCAGATGGCGCCCTGGCATCAGCAGGAAGCTGCTTTGTCAGGAGTCAGTCTGAGAAGACAGAGTCAGTCTGAGAAAGGAAGGCCAGGCGGCTTTGGCTATAGGTGAGCAGATACTTGAAATGTAAAGGGAAGGCAGGAAGAAAGTGGAGACACCCCGTACTGAACAACTAAGAAATTCTGACATTGGGGTGTCCCTGTTCGGGCTCCTCTTGTTGCACCAACAACATCGCACTGATAAAGAAAAGAGATGAGAGTCGTGGAGCGGGCCGTAGGATGCAGGCGCTGCTCAGAGCAAGACATTGGCCTTTTTATTGACAGAGTAAAGAGTGTGTCAGAAATATCAGATTTTGGGTTTTAGGGAGCATGAGTCTGCTGATACACTCCCGACTCCCACCCATGGCTCCAATCTTATTAACAAGGTGGTCCGCTGAGCAATCCCTGGGACGCAAAGCATATCAATCCACAGTCCCGGCATACCTATTGCCTCAGGGTGATCAGTGTCCTGCTCTTATGTAACTTGAAAGGAATCTGGCATGCTACACCCACATTTTGAGACTGTTCTCTTGTGGTAAACCATGTTTTCGAAACCACAGTTCATATTTAGGAATAAATAATGAAAGCTATGTTACTCCTTCTGTGAACTGTCTACCTCATGGCCTTTCTCCTTTGCATTTGTGTGGTACACTGAAGTGCACTAAATACAGATGGGAAGGAGATAGGCAGGATTGTCACCTCTCCTGTGCAGATGAGGAGACTGGACATTTTAGAGGGAGGAAGCAATAGCTCAGGAAAACACAGCAAGTTGGTAACAGATTTTAGTTTTCTGAGTTGTTCTCTTTCCCCCAGGTCATCCAGTTCTTTAAGCTTCACTGTCTACTGTGGTCACGTCTGTCATGGAAGTCAGGCTTAGAAAGAGAATTGATACTCGTTCAATTTACCACCCCCTCAGGGGTATGAACAAAAATTATTCTGTTAGTTTTGACCAAAGGAGCCCAAGAGCCTCCCTTGGGCTGCAGTATGTTTATGAAATACTCTGAAAAGACCCTTGAAAAGGGGAAAGCAAATGGAGCACATCTTTTCAATAGAAGAAAGTGAAGTGAAATGGCTTCTCCTGGACAGGTGTTTTCTAGTCTCTTGAGCTAGCAGAAGCTACAGAAATCACTTAGCCTCGCTTTCTCTTGTCAGTGGGGAAACTGAAACCAAGACATGTTAGACTACTATGATGAAATAGAGTGGCCAATGTCTGTGGAACGCCTGACTAAATCCTAGGCTCGGCTTCCCACAAGGAGAAGCTCACATTCCCACAGCTATGGCAGCGGGTCTCGGGGCATCAGTGACCAAGGAAGTTGGATTGTGTTTGCTTTCCAGACCTGACATCCAGAAGCTGACTGACAGGCTGAAGAATCTGGGGGCAGAGCATGTTATCACAGAAGAGGAACTGAGAAAGCATGAGATGAAAAAGTTTTTTAAGGTACCTAGGATGAGGGGCACTGCACCTCCATCCACAGTGGGAACTAGCCCATTGTTCCTCTCAGAATCACTTATGGAAGGATGGAGTCAATTCCCTCAGTTGGGGCACAGCATACACTAGGTGCTGTGAGGGAAGACAGACTAAATTAGGAAACCCCTTATGATTTATAGTTTTGAATATCAGTGATGGGCCACATCAGCCCACAAAGCTGATATAACTCTCAGGTCTGGGAGGGACCAAGGAAACTGAGGCACAAGAAGAAAGAGAAAAAGAACATTTCTGAAGCACTTACCTTACATTTTATCTGATAATCCTCTCAAAATCTCTATGGAGTAGGTACTATATACTTTATAGGCTCAGAAGAAATAAGACTTGACCAAGGCCACATGGTTATAAATGCGAGTTTCCCTGAAGTCAAAGCCTCTTAACTTTCCAGAACATTCATCCCCAGAACACTCAGTGAGTGACCACCCACATTCCAGCCACTTTGCACTGAAGTCTCTGGAGAAACCAGAAACACACAGTCACTTCAGAACACATGCCTCTTGAGAATATTTCTGAAGCAGTAGGTCAACATGTCTAAGATAAATTGGGTTATAAGTGCCAAGGAAAAAAGCATTCGGGAAAATAAAGAGGATTCATGCTGTTTGTCTATCCTTCCTCAGAGGTGAACTTTGAACTAAATCCCAAAACAGATAGCAGGATTAAGTTGGTAAAGAACAGATACTTTCTGAGTAGAGAAAAAAAGAAGACAAAAACATCCCATTTCCCCGACTGCCTTCTCCCGATATAGCATTTGGGCCAAGGAAGTGCTGTTTGCAGTAAGCTTCCAGGGTGCCAGATCTCTCATCACAGGTTCCTTCTGTTCCAGGACATGCCCCAGCCCAGGCTGGCTCTCAACTGTGTAGGCGGGAAAAGCTCCACCGAGCTGCTGCGGCACCTAGCGTAAGTCCTGCTGCCATCCGCTCGCTCCCTGCACACCGCTAGTTGTGAGGACCATCAAGCAGCCGAGTCCCAGTGGCCAGCGTGAGCCAAGGGTCAGGTCAGCACAATGCTGAGTAGAAACTGGGACCAAAGTGATAGCCTATTACCTGGGTGTTCCCTTTCTCCACCGCCTCAAGAGATGACCGAGAGGCCTATCCAGCTTTATTTTTCCAAGAGATGCCAGAAGTAGATTGCTAAGCTCTCTGATAGGGAAGTGGCTAAGGATTCATAGCCAGGGGCATCTTTAAAAGTCACTTAGTCCTAACTTATTCTAATTTTAGAACACTGTACTATTACACTATTACAAGCTATTTTGAAAGTATATAAAACTACAAAGGAAAACTGTCATCCCAACCCTGAGAAGCACACATCTCCTTCCATTCTTTTTCCCTTTAATGTTCACTTCTGGAGCTGCAGGGCCTGAAAGGATACTTCCCCACTACAGAAATCCCCTCCACCACATCAGCTGATACATATTTGCCAGCACTCACCAGTTTCAGAGTACAGAAATGGCTGAGACCCTGAGAGACAGACCCTCTAGAAGTCATGGGCTCACTGGGAAGATGAGTCAGGTGGTCAACAATTCCTGGGCGTTCGCCACACAGCAGACTCAGCTAACACTTCCCACAAGTACTGAGGCAGGGGTGCGACTCCAGTGCCTGTTTAGACAAGGCCAGAGAGGGTATTCGCTACACCTGAGGCCAAGCAGGGAGGAGAGCTGGGCCTGACCCCACGTGAGTGAGTTATCGTGACTCCTGAGCGACCTCATCAGCCTATTCCAGACAGCATCCAGGGCACCTGCCACCCCATCTCAGAGGAGGGGAGCCTTGCTCAGTGTCAGAAAGGCTGGGTTCAACTTGGGAGCCCACTTCCCTGCAGGAGACCGGAGTGGGCAGCGCTAGAGGGCCCAAGTGTACGCTCAACCCTGTGTAGTGTTTACTTCTTGCAACACAATCAGTGTGGAATTATGGCAACATTTGCACACTGGGAATGAGTGCACAACTGTATAACCACACTCTACAAGTGCCGCCTCAAAGCCGTTGATAGATTTTGCACCTTTCCTTGGATATATTTAAATTTTCACATTTAAAATATTACATCATATTCAGGTAAAACTGGGGTGGGGGAATATAATTTTTATGTGAATTTTGATGTAAAAAGAAACTAGTCATTTATTTATACTATAGACTTGATGCAAAAAGCATTTTTCAGGCCTGGTATTCCTAATGTGAGATGTGCCCTTTTTAATTTTTAATAATATTTTAATATTATTGTATGATATAGTAATATGTTATATGTAATATGTAGTTGTATATTGTATGTCATATGATAATATCATTTAATATTTTAATATTCAGCACAGCTGAATAGTTCAATAAAATTAAAGGGAAAGATTAAAAAAATAAACTGCTGAGGGGGCCTCCCTAGTAGCACAATGGGTTAAAGCGCAGCACTATGAAACTATCTGCAGCCACTGCAGCACGAGTTCCATCCCCGGCCAGGGAGGTGACCCACATGACAGGCAGACCTCTCCTGACCGCCCTGCTGCTCCCCTCAGCAGTGTACGTCATCAGTCTGCCTGTTCTGCTCCTCACTCTGTCTCTGGTGAAGCCTCTCACCCCCACACCTCTGGCCTGTACCCCAGTTCTGTATGCATAAATAAATAAATCTTAATTTAAAAAAAAAAAAAAAAAACTGCTGGGTTCAAGTACCAACTCTGCTACTTAGATAGCCAGTATGAAAAGTTAAGCAATACATGAGAGACCGTCCAGGCCTTCAACCCTTTCTGCCTCAGCAGTTTAAGGGACACATAAATGACTATACAGATGAGGGGGTGATCATCAGTCTTTTCACCTGCCAAATGAATATGCTCCCTTAAGGCTACTGTGAGGATTCACTGAACCCATTAGTTTAAAACGCCCCACGCTGTGCCTGGCACCTAATAACCACCCTGTAAATTGCCTGTTCTGAACCAACAAGTGTAGTTGGGGACAGGGAGAAGAAGTGATCCCCACAGGAGCTACTTGCTGGAACAGGTGGCCATTGAAGGGAGCAAAGACTAAACTACCTACCAATTTCAGGGCCAGAGTCGCCACCTCACAGCTGCTTCTTACATTTTGTAATTTTTTTTTTTCAAGATTTATTTATTTATGCTTACAGACAGGTCAGAGGTGTGGTGGGTGAAAGCATTCACCAGAGACAGAGTGGGGAGCAGAACAGGCAGACTGACAAAGAACACTGCTGAGGGGAGCAGCAGGTGGGTCAGGAGAGGTCTGCTGCGCCATGTGGGTCATCTCCCTGGCCAGGGATTCGAACTGGTGCTGCTGAGGCTTTGGAGAGCTTCATAATGCTGTGCTTTTAACCCATTGTGCCACCAGGGAGAGCCCTACATTTTGTAATTTATAGTCTCCCTTGTTTTGTCCCAAAATGTGCCTCAGGTCAACAAACTCCTAAAAGCCAAGGAGTGGAGAGGGGAACACAGGTGTTCCGTCAGGCATGAGGAATCCTAACTTACAGCTCCTAAAAGCTGTTTGAGCCTCTCTCCTGTATGACTGAGGGGGTGTCAGGGAGCAGGTCCTAACAAGAGGACAGTTGCCACCTTCCTCCACGCCATTCACACTGGCCCTCAGCTGTACGCTACTGTCCTTTCATTCCTCCTTAGAATTAGCATTTGCAGATGAAGGCTGGGAGGAGGCTGACCCGTGCCAGTGCCTTGCCGGCATACCTGTGAGTGGGGTAGATCCGGACAGCACTGAGGACTGGAGCTTTCTCAGCAGAACGGCTTCTTTGTAGCACCTCATCCAAGCCTGTGTCAGGCTAGATGGGCAGGGTAGAGCGGGGTGTCCCCACCCTGGCTGAGCATCAAGTCATCTGGAGGAGTGCATGCTTGTTTTTATATAGAGCCTTGCCCCTGGTCCTTTAAGTCTGGGCTGAGCCTAGGAATCTGTTTTTTGAACCCTCCCCAATGCATTCTGAAAGCCAAATTTGGGAACCAGGGTTGGAATAAAAGTGCCAGAGCAGATCCAAGAATGGCTCATTTCTGCCGCTCTCACTGTCCTCTCTGGACTCTCCAGGCCTGGAGGAACCATGGTGACCTACGGGGGGATGGCCAAGCAGCCTGTCACAGCCTCGGTGGTAAGCCAGTGGGGGCGGTGTGCCTGGAGATGGGCCTGGACCCCACAGTTGTCTAACCTCAGGTCGTGCTCCTGTCCCTGGGGAGGCGGGTGTACCTTAAATGCTGCCTGAAGTTACTGCCATTGGAGCCCCAGGGTGCCCTTCCTGTGTCCACAGAGCCTGCTCATTTTTAAGGATCTCAAACTTCGGGGGTTTTGGTTGTCCCAGTGGAAGAAGGACCATGGTCCAGGTGAGTGGATGATGACCCCATTGCCCAGGGTCACACGAGGGCAGTGGCCGCTACATATGTCACCAGCCCCATAAGCCCTGGAGGTGTGATGGGCCCTCAGCCCCATGATAGGATAAAGCAGGTCACCTCTAGTGCAGCAGCAGTCAGCAGTTGCTAGACTACAGTGGCTATGGCTGGGGTAGGGGGCAGAGTACTGAACAAGGCAGACGCTGCCCCTGCCTAAACACCGGGAAGAGTGCCCTGGAACGCGGCCACGTGAGAGGAGCAGACTCTGGAGCCAGCCCTTATGGGCTCAGCCCTGTTTGCAGCATGACTGCGTATGGCGCCTGACCTAACAGCAGAGTTAAGACAGGTGATCCACCTCCATCTCCGCATGATAGTTCCAACTGCTGTCAGCCCTGTTTGACAGGGGAAACCGAGGTTCAGTGTGCTGAAGTGACTTTTTCACTCCCACCTAAGGAATGGTGCAGGCTGGTGTGAAAAAATCTATCAGAGAGAGTCAGAAGCTACAAGGTTAGGTTGTGAGCAGATCATGAAAGGTCTTACCAAACTTTCTGAGGAGTTAAGACTCCATCTTACAGGCAGATGGGGAGCCATCCAAGAGTTTTTGTTTGTTTGTTTTGTTTTTTTAAATATTTATTTATTCATATAGAACTGGGGTACCCACCAGAGGTGCAGGGGCAGTGAGAGAATTCACCAGAGACAGAGCGGGGAGCAGAACAGGCAGATCGAGAAAGTACACTGCTGAGGGGAGCAGCGGGCGGGTCAGGAGAGGTCTGCCACGCCATGTGGTCACCACCTGGGGCACAGCGGGGATCGAACTCATGCAGAAGTGGCTTTAGCTTCTCAGTGCTGTGCTGTAACCCGCTGCGCCACCAGGGAGGGTCCCCATCCAAGAGTTTTAGGCAGGGTTGTCACTAGATTTGAATACAGAATGAATTTATGACTTAAAAATTGCTTCTCAGCCAAGGTCTTTTTTGGGTCCTCAGTGGGAGGCAGGCCTAGAAGGGGAAGGCCTCAACTTGTGGGGCTCTTGGGGTATCCTGGGTTCTCAGGGAAGCTCCTTCCCCAGAGTCAGGCTCACATTTCCATACTGTTGGCATTCCAGGCAACCCACCTCGGCCTGTGTCTCTCTGGCTTTACTGCCTCAAAGTAATCCTGCCCTTACCCCCACTTGGGACTCTGGGTAACATCCCAGTCAGGTTCTGTGGATCTGAGCCATCAAAGCCACCACTCCGCCTCCCATTGGGTCACTCCTGGGGCCATTCCCCAGACTCCTGGCCACACCCTTACTGTCCTGAGTACAGGCAGGACCAGACTACCTCTGCAATAACCCTATCTGTGGCCACATCAGGACTCTCAAGACTTTCTTGGGGCGCAGCACTAGCTCCTGTTGCAAGGGCTGCCTGTCACCTCCTGAGTCCTGCTGCTGCTCTCTGTCTGACTTCCTCCAACCTCCCACAGACCAGTTCAAGGAGCTGATCCTCACGCTGTGCGAGCTTATCCGCCGAGGCCAGCTCACGGCCCCTGCCTGCTCTGAGGTCCCACTGCAGGACTACCAGCGTGCCTTGGAAGACTGCATGAAGCCCTTCGTGTCTTCAAAGCAGATTCTCACCATGTGACCATCCCAGAGGAGCCAGAGAGAAGTGGGAAGAGACCGATCAGCAGACCTGGTTTCAGGCCCCTCTGCTGGGCTCAGCCTTCCCCAGACAGCTCTTCTCATCATCGCTCCCAACTGGGAGATTGTGAAGCTAGCTGACATGTTCCCCAGGACCAGCCTTGGGGTGTCTAATAAAGTCTGAACTTACCCAAACAAAAACCAATAGAAGTCACCCTCATCAAGGACAACCGTCACAGTGCACCTGCCACCTCCCAGCGCTCAGAAGCCCCCTTCTTGCCTGTCTTCCGTTGTCTCCGGCCATCACCTCTTTACCATTGAAAGCAAAGGCTGGTGGGTGCCAGCAGGCACAAAAGTCAGTAAGACACGACCACCTTCACGCTGTCCAGGGCCCACAAAGGAAACTCTCGTGAAAGGAAGATTTGACTCACTTCTGAGGAGTGAACACCAGGCGGAGGGACTGAGGAAGTGGGGTCTCAGGCAGCTAGACCACCTTCACAGGGTGTCCTTCTCCCTGGGGAGCTAGCCGCCACACCAGTGGTTCTCAACCTGAGGTCATTTTAGCCCCATGGACATTGATCATGTCCAGGGACATTTTTGATTGTCATGAGAGGGTGCTGCTGGTTCCTAGTGGAGAGAGGTCAGTGTTGTTCAAACAGCCCATGGGGCTCAGAACATGTTCCCTCCAAGGAGTTAGCCAGCCTGTTAGGTCCACAGTGCTGCTCTGAACCCCTGCGTTGAGCCAGTAATGACCACAGTGACTAGGTGCTAAAGTAGTCACGTGAGATGCTGTGAGGGCATAACTGAGTTGTTACCCTAGACCTGGGTCAGGGGAGCGCTCCTGAAGCTTGAAAGTGGGCCCTGAAAAATGGGCAGCTTTACTCATACTAAGATTTTGCTATTCTATAATTTCTTGGGTTTTGCTTGCTAGTCCATTCACCCAAAGAACTAGAGACTTTGAGTATCTCTTTTATCACCTGGTCCTCTGTCGCTAAGCTCAGGAGCCTCATTCAAGGAGTATGACCTGCGTGCCCGAGGACACAGGTGCTGATGAGAGATGGGCTGCCCAGCGAGCCACTTACACTTGACAGTTTGCACCGAGGCTGCTAACAAGGAGGCATTCCAAGGGACACCATATATCTGCCTGAGGGTCTGAGGAAGGCCTCCCAGAGGAGCTGTCACAGCAGTTCTGTGAAGCCCAAGCAGAAAAATTGCAGCACGTTAAGCTAACAGCACGCATGGGAGTTTGGAGGCTGAGAGGGGACACAGGGACAGCCCACAACCCTGTGTAGCCTCTGCCTGAGTCGCAGGGGGCTGGGAGGAGTGCTTGTGCACAGTGGGCCAGGGTCAGGAGGGTCAGGACAGGAGGGTCGTGAGGTAGAAACTTACTCTTGGAGCCGGGAAGGCAGAGGAATTGCAGGAGTGACGCCAGGTGGAAAGTGGCTCCAGTTTAGCTACAGGAAACCGGTGCAGCTGCTCCCGGCATGATCCTCCACCTTTGCCAGCCTTTTGTGTGTCCTCTGGAAATAAGTACACAGGTTCAGTCTGGGTTGGGAAAGATTGCCCACCTTAAAAACCTGGGTGCAGGGTCAGCCCCTACCACCCACATGCTTCCCATGCGAGGTGGGTGGGAGGGGCGATTTGTACAGATGGTTCATGTGGACAGGGGGAAAAACCTGAGGGACGGGTGATGCTAATCACTACAGGAGTGACAGGAAAGATTGGTTTTGGGGGGGACATTCTCAAGGTTGGGATCTGGGGGAGAGGAGGCTGGGGCCATGGTGAGGGAGCTGCCCCTGGTAGAGACGGGAGGAAACAGACAGGAGAGAGGGACATTCCTAATGGCAGCTTAGAGGTCCCTTGGAGGGGCTGTAGTGTCTTGAGAATGACAAGTAGGGTTGAGGGTGACGTTGGAGCTGGACTTTAAAGGATGATCACAGACTTCTCAGGAAGGAAAGGGAGGCAAGCAGCACTAAGGGCCAGATTAAACAAAGTTACAGAGGCAGGACATTTATGTTAGAATCTTCGAGTTCTCCCCAGATACCCATTCTCTTCCCAAGAATCAAAATAAATGACTCTCAGGTGGGCATTTGGTAAGCTGGAATAAACACTGTCCCTGCCACCTTAGAGGAGACAGGTCAGCCCCATGTGATGAAGCACAGGTGGTAGGTGTTAGCTGACACCCTTCCTGGGCCTTTACTGCCCCTTCCAAGTTCTTCCTGGCTGAGATACAGACCAGATTTCTAGAACTTGCACAATCATCTTGCACCATGTTAAACACACAGCAACAAAATCAAAGGAGTCTGGGTCTACCCAGAAGTCCCAATCTAACTGCCTACCTCAGAGCTGGTTTTACATGAGAAAGAAGCTTCTATTTTATTTAAGTTCCTAGTATTTGGGGTTTCTGTGAACCTAATCATAACTGCTAGACGCTCCATAATTTAATATACGTTGAAATCAAGTGACTCAATCTGAAACTGGAAAAGTAAATTATGGCAGTTTGTGATTCCCAGCTAAGAAATTTGGACTTTATCCTGTTGGCAGTAGGGAACTAAAGGTTTCTGAGCCAAAGGATCAAAATTGTACTTTGGAAAAATCCCTCTGGCAGCAGGCTGGGGAACAATTTGGAGAAGAGAGACACTCGAGAAAACCAGAAATTTCTTACGCTTCTGAATTTCAGATAAGTAGATAAGTACAACCACCCCTGAATTTCAAATAACAAAGTAGGGATTACCAACTTTGAAGAGGCCAAGGGAGGAAAAAAGTCTGGAACAAAACAATGTCAAAGGAGAATCTGACTTAAAACATGGCTTCCATGCTTCACGAGTGTAGGGGACTGTTTATTGATTTTCGTGCTGAATAAGCCCTGTGAAGGAGTCACTCTTCAGGCCTGCTAAGTAAACAATATCTTTTTTAAATGGCTAAAAAAGAAACCTTTGGCTCTGGAAGACCAAAAGAAGACAAACAAACAAAGCTTGGGCACACCTGAAGCTCAGAGACTCAGGCCTAGCTCTCCCCGTTGTCTTCTGGGAGCATCCAGGGTTAACTACCTACAACTACTGCCTTGATACTGATGACTGTCTTGTGTCTTGGGAGATGAGATTATAATAATAATAATAATAATAATAATAATAAAGTCTGCCTTCCTCTGGGAAAGACTGAGGCCCAGAAAAAAAGATTCTTGTTAAACCTGTGTGTGTCAGGCATCCAAGTCCTTGTGCCTGGAACCTCTTAGCAGCACCCACAAGCCCCATTCTTAGTTATGGGTTCCATGCCATGCCCTGGATAAGGCACTGGGCCCAGCCGGAGCAGCTGGGAACGGTGGAGAAGAGAGACAGCCTGGCGTAGCACCTGCCTGCATCTGAAGGCAGGAGAATCCTGGGAAAGCTGACCTAAAGGTAAGTGGGAAGGAAGATTTCCCTACGCTCCTAACCCTTTGCAGTGGACAAGCATTTGATTTTTACAATACCTCTCACCACTGAGGTTTAGCATCACTATGAAGAGAGGTGAAGTGAGCTGCTCCGAGAGCAAGCAGCAGAACTGCCACAGGAAGCCCCATTCCGTGACCCTCTCTGTTCACCATACCAGTCAGTCCCAATTATTTTGGCCCCACAGCGGCCTTCAGCTCCCTTTTTTTTTTTTCTTTTCAGAACTCTAATTTTTGTTCAATAAGAACTGACATGTCATCAGAAGAGTTGGAATTTCCTTTTGTCTAACAGAAGCATAAAAAAGGGAGAACCAGGATGCCATCGAAGTCCATTTATAAAAAGCTTTTTAATAAATATTGTAAACACCTGTTATGTAAAAAGCACTGGTGTAGGTGCTAGGTTTACAGCAGGAAGAAAAAACAAACACGGCATGGTCCCTGATACGGTGAGCTTACTTCTGTTCTAGTGGAGGAGAAAGACAAGGAGCAAGTGAATAAATAAACAGGCCTAGTAATGGAAACGACAAAAGTTAAAAACCCTGATGTGCAAACAAAATGATGAGGCCTGAACTAGCTTAGAAAGTAGAGAAGTGAAAGGATCTGTGAACATTTGGAAAAATCAATCGATGGGACTGAATGAATGTAGTGGTTGAAAGAGGGACCTTGGGACCTTGCTGGAGAGAGCTGCAACTTCCCCAAGAGGAAACTCAAAGGAGGAACAGGCTTTGGAGACAGGCATTTTACCTATGCTGGGCTCTTTTTCTCATCTGTACAAAACAGGTTGACAAGTGCCTCCCTGGTGGCACAAAGGGTTAAAGCACAGCACTATGAAGCTGTCTGCAGCAACTGCAGCACGAGTTCCATCCCTGCCAGGGAGCTGACCCACATGGCGCAGCAGACCTCTCCTGACCTCCCTGCTGCTCCTCTCAGCAAATCTATTTCAGTAGATCTGCCTGTTCTGCTCCTACTCTGTTTCTGGTGAATCCTCTCACCTCCCCCCAAAACCTCTGGCCTGTACCCCATGCATAAATAAATAAATCTTAAAAGAAATAAAAAGCAGGTTGACACACTAGATGACAACCCAGGCTAACTCTAGTTTTTATTAATATTGTGATCTTTGTGCCTTAGTAACTTCTAAATGGATCACAGACTATAATATAAAAATAAGCCCGAAAAGTAACCAATAAATTACAGGAGGTTGTAAAAACCAAACCTCAGAGTGAGAAAGGCCTTTGAAGTTAACAGCACAAAATTCAGAACAAACGAAAAAGAATAGATAGATTTAATCCCATAAATATATGTTTTAGCATGGCAAAAAAAAAAAAAAAAACCACTAGGCAAAGGCAAAGTCAACAAACTGGGGAAAATATTTGCAACTCATTTGATGAAGCGCTGACTACCCTAATATGCAGTGAGCTCCTATGAATCAGAAAAAAAATGGGCAAAAGAAATAGACAAGAGGAAATAGATCTCTTTCAGCATATGAAATGAGGCTCACTACTCAAAATTTAACTACCCTAAGAACCAATTTTCAGCTATCAGAGTGAAAAAGGTAAGGTTTGATATCAGTATTGATGATTTATGGAGACTGGAGCAATATCCAGGGCAGATACCCTTTGACTAGGCTGCCTTACTGCAAAGGCTAGGCCCATGCGGATACACACTTCAGGAGTTGTAACAAAAGACTAGAAACTATCTTAATGCCCTTCACTAGGGCACTGATTAATCTGTTCTTTGTAAAGTGGCATGTAATTAACCACAATATACCATTCTTTCTGAGGAAGTTCCTTTTGTAGTCTTAGGGAGTGATTTTCAAAATAAAGTGCAGAACTGTATGTATAATGTACTTCTATGTTTGATAAGTGTAAAATAACTGGAAAGCACATTTTAAATGATTACTGTGGCTCTCGGGAGGAAAACTAGGCTACCAGAGAACAGAGATAATACTTGACTGTGTATCACTTGAACCAGTGAATGAATTCTCCTTTAACGATATAATTTAATAAATAAAAATAGCAAAGAAAATTCTTTTGTGGTTCAAGGTAAATTGGGTTAGTAAACAAGGAAACCAGTATTTATTGAGCTACTACATTCAGATGCTGTTCCGCGCACTTCCACAGGCACTACTACCACATTCAGCCCATCGAGATGGTATAAATAATTTTACAAGTTAGAAAATAGGTTAGATTGGTCGAGTAATTTAAATTTTCAGTGCCGAGCCTAGTCTTGCTTCAAAGCTCTAGTCTTCCCCACTTCCCACTCTGCTTCCACTTAAGCAAAGTGTCCTGTTTTTTAAATATCATGTACTGTTTTACACGTTTCTCATGCAATAGTAGGACAGCTCTGAAAGGTTAGAATTACTATTCCCCTTTTACAAGGAAGACAAAGCTCAAAGTGGCGCGCAACGAGCTCAAGGTCACAGATACGGAGGTTTAGAAGCCAGGTTTAATCCCAAAGCTCCTGCTCAAAGTCGGAACCACTCCCGGTTCAAAGGACAAAAGCAGGAACGTTCGCTCTGCCGGGATGGGACGGACACTTCCGGGGGGAAGGGCGAAGTCAACGGACTGCGGGAGGCGGTGCGGACTCCGCCACAGCGAGCGGGAGAGGACTAGCCGGGGGTTGCGGCCGGCCCCGCCTGTCGATCACTTGGCCCCGCCCTTCGCCGGCGCGCCCCCGTACAAGCCCCGCCCATACCCCGGCCTGGCGGGAAGCGAACGCGCGCTCCCTCCCGTTACCCTCTGCCTGAGGGGAGGGCGGGGGAGGCGATAGGCGCGCGCTCGCGACCTACGTGCTCGCGTACGTCGCCGGGGTTCGGCTACGTCCGTCCCGCCGCCTGCCCGTTGCCGCCGCCGCCGTCGCCGTCGCCGTCGCGCTCTCGCTTCGCCGGCCGCCGCCTAAGGGGGGCTGGGGCCAGGCCAAGCCGTCGCCGCAGTTGCCGGGATGCCGCGGGTGTATATTGGCCGCTTGAGCTACCAGGCCAGGGAGCGCGATGTGGAGCGCTTCTTTAAGGGCTACGGGAAGATCCTGGAGGTGGATCTGAAGAACGGGTGAGGAGGGCTAAAGAGGGGCCGGCCCCTGGGGATGGGGTGTTGGTGGAGATTGGGAGGCCGCGGGGCGGCAGAGCGACGCCTGCCCCGCGCGGAGCAGCTACCGGCCTGCTCCGGCTCCGCCATAGTCGCGGCGCCTCGGGGGCGCGGGTAGGCCGGGGCTCCCTCTGCGCCTGCGCGGGTGGGGGTGGTGGAGGGATAATGGGAGCGCTGGAGAGGATCTGAGTGGGACCGGGAGGAAGAAAACCCGAGTGGGGTTGGGGCTCCCGGCGGTATGGCACAGCTCCTGGGTGCCGGAAAAGCCAGGGTTTTCCCTTCCCAGGCCCTGGAAGTGAAGCCTGGCTCGTCTCCGAATAGAGACGGACCTTTCCCGCCCTGCAGGCTGCTGGAAATAAACGGGATTTCCTGCCCCCTTTCCACCGCTTCCCTAGTGTAATGGCTCACAGTCACAACGCATCTTTCCCGGGACAGGAACTCGGGAGGGAGGCCCTTTTTAACTTGCCATGTGCCGTAATCTTTTGGGCGGGAGACTCTGAGTTGTCTAGTGACAGTTTCGAAAGTATCGTCTGGCGTGCTGAAATCCTTCACCGTTCCTCTACAATAGTAAAATCTTTAACTCGTTTCTGTTAAGACTCCGTCCTGCCTTTCTGTGCTGTGGTTTCCGTTCTCCGACTTGCCAAAAAAAAGTTGGTTTGTTAGAATTTGGCGGGGAGTCTACTATCTGTGTTAATAGGCGGGACACCCATCTCCAAATGTCTCATTTGCTGCCTCCCGGGTTTTGGTTTGTTTCTTGTATTTCTGATGTACTTTGCAAAGCAAGGACCCTCAAGGGCTACAAGTTTCAGGGGAAACTTGTTGGAGTCAGGCCTGTAGAAGATTACAACCGGAAAAACTGAGAAGCAAGAAATAAAAGACATGGGTATAAATATTACAAGTAGAACATTTTATGGTTCTAAACTTTGGGTGTTATAGAAAAACTTGGCTTAAAAAAATAATAATAAAGACCTATTTTGCAACAGATCTGATGTAGCTAGTTCATTCCCCAGTGTATTACTAGCAGGTTATGAAAGCTACTAAGTCGAACATTTGAGAAAAATTGGTAGCTACCATATAATTCACATTGCTGGTTGGATTTAAAAGGTCATTTCAGATTAAGCATTAGAAAATATTAAGGTAGATATCCTCAAGTGTTCATTGTGAATACTGATTTCTTTTAAAATAAAAATTTTGAGAAATTTCTCTTTTTACACTTTCTTAAGGAAAGTGGGGTGGGCTTTGTTGTTGCTGTGATACATATATATCTGGGAGATCAAGTTAAAACTCCCAGTTTACTTCAGAGCCCAACTAAGTTGACAGGGTAACTAGCTTGTGTGGGGAAAGCATGGATTTTGAAGCCAGTCAGGTCTGGAGCATAGCCTTTCTTCCCCACTAACTGTGGGTAGGTGACCACTCTCATTCTGTGTCCTCATCCACATGGAAAAGAAAGACTAGAGATAGTAAGTACAAAGCATTTTAGCAGTAAATGGTAGCTATGGTCAATGGTATTTGGCTGTGATTATTAAGCGACATCTTTAGCTTTTGTTTGGTAACATTGGGCATATTTTTGGTGAGGTCTATTTTCTTGGGTTACTCAAGTGATAGCTGGAAATTAAGTTAATGGAAAAACTGGTTAATCAAACGAATAGTTTGATCACCCACCAACAAGATGCCTGCTACTGTGCTAAATGAGCTGGGAAGGAAACCAGAAAACAGTTCTGTTCTTGGGTAGATTATGTACAAGTACCCTTTGAGTTGAGAAATGCTTGCTCTTCACACTCAAATAGAACTTGAAATGATTGATTTGAAAAGATATGTTTGAAATGGGCTTTGAAAAATGGATTGACTGGAGCTTGAAATAAAGAAAAACTGGGAATTGTGTGTGTCATAACTGATGGTGGGGCGGTGGTTTAACAAGGAAAATTTTTGAGAAATAATAGTCTAGCATTGAGTCTCATGAAGGATCTGGAAATTTAACATTAACCAGAAACAGCAATTGTTAAATTTACACTGAATGCTCAGAATCATGAATAAGAATTCAGAGACTCTGAAAAGAGTACTTAAGCAACCACAAAATGCTGAAGAGACAGGCAGACCCTTCCGGGATCCTGAGTACTTGAGTCTATCTTGGGAATTAATTCACTCTTCGAGTTCTGCTTGCATGGAATCTGTGATTGAACATGAGGAAGAGGAAGTCATTTTTGGGATTTGAAGTCAGGTCACCAATCACCAAATGGGCTTGCCTCCTGGCAGCCCTCAGGAATCATTGCACAGGAATATTATTTTTGAGAAAAGGGTGAATGGTATAGCTGTGTTTCAAGCAAGCATAGACTGGACTAGATGGCAAAAGTGGAGAGGAGTTTGAAAAGTAAGGAATAGGTAGGAGGTACAGAAGGAAAAGATGACATAATTAGGAAACATGTGAGAGTGCATAGTCCTGGAAACTAAGAATGGTGGGTGTCCCTGCTGAGAATCATTATTTAAACATTGAGCATGATTATAAGTAGTTGAAACTTAAAAACAGAATTTGGATGGGTAGAGTTTTGAAGAATTGCTGAAAATTTCAAATATATCAGTAGATATGTTATACTGGAAGGTTGCAAGTAGAGTTCAGGATTAAATAGACATGAAGTACTGGTATAATAGAAAGTTGAACAAATGAGGACATAGATAATGTTCTCCGAAAGAAATGCAGTGTCTAAGAAAGGATTTTGAGGATCCTCTTGGGATTGGAAAACAGCTGTTTTCCCTTATGCTGTAGTTCATTGCCTGCCATTTTATCGTTGTAAGCAACCTTATGTGAATGGCCTTTGTTATAAAGAACTTCTGGAAACCTGGTTCTGTTTTAAACCACAAGCATTATACAGATCTCCATGGACCAACCACATAGACTGTTTCATATAGGGTCCCCTACATTTCATACCTGCCACACTATCTAACAAGTGCCTCTATGGGACCAGACGTTAAGGAAGCCACTGTATTAGCAGTTCCTATTCATAGCCTTCCAACTCATTGGTGATTTTTGCTGCCTTTGATTATTTGTGAATTCTCTGCTTTTTTAAATTAGGATATCACTATTCATGTAAAATTCAGTTTTTTAATACAATAGTCTTGCTCTTGCCACAAAATCTTGTTTTAGTCATTGACCTTTATATCTCAATTTTTTCATGTATAGTTCATGAATAGCACTTACATCCTGAGATTATTTTACTTGCCTAGTAACTGACCAGGTAAACTTCCAAGAGTGATTGAGGTGATTGGTGTTGTTTAGTTTTTGGTTAAAGGCATGAGTTAAAACCCTACAGGGGAGATTTGACTATTATTTTTAGAACCTGAGTTTCATATTACAGTGCAATTATGAATAACTAGAGTTTTTAGGGGACATTCTGGTCTATTTAATGAGAATTTCACAAGATTTTGTTTTTTCACCCATGTTAAAAATTAAAAATTTTTTTATCTTAAGTAGTTGATTTTTTTTACTTTCGTTAGACTCTCTGGTGAGTCAAGACCTTGTTCTGTTTGTTCCTGATCACTGCCTGGCATTTAAGACCTTAGATACTGACATGAATCTCTGCCAACCCCACAACTTACACAAGGATTTTCCTCTTGACTGAATCTTTGATGACAGCCTGTTTTTCCTTATCTTTCAAAGGTGCATTAAAGGAAATATAATTAGTGTTCCAGGTTATTGATTTGAGGCTAATTGAACTTCTAGTTTATCCTTAAAGCATGTAGGACATTACCTTCAACCACCACCAAATGGCAAATACATGTTTTATCATTGTAAGGATGTTACAAGGAATAGATGAGAGAAATGATGAAGAAAAAGCAAACATATTTTCTTTAAAGACCCCACTGCCATTTTCATTCCTGAGCAGTTTTTTGAACTCTTACTAAAACTTTCAGTTCTGTTAATTTTATGATTACCTAAGAATAGATTAAAGCTAGTTTTGTTTAAAGGGATGTTTCAACAACTCTGTTTATACATAGTTAAAATTAAAAGCCTATTCCTAATTCTGAAAACATTTCAAAATAGCACATAACTTATTTCTGTTTATAAAATTTTTACATCTGTTGTAATCTTTCAAGTACAGTGATGACACTGTCTACATTTTGAGACTTTTCATAAGCATCCTCACTTCTTACTCCTTTCTCTTCCCCCAACCCCACATTTTTAACAAACTTGGAACCATACTCTACATTGTTTTGTAATCTTCCTGTTTATACATAGCCTGATCCTTTTTTCTTTGTCAACCTGATTGTTAATACCGACATAATATTCCCACATATAAATGCTATTTGATGTACATTATTAAAACCATGTTGCAAGACCTTTAAATTTTGCATCTGTACCACTGGTGAGTATCCCTTATATACATAGTTCTAGCTACTAGTTTAGGGCAGATCCTTGAAAGTAGACTTTTGGGATCTAAGTGTGTACATTTTTCTTAAGACTTTTGCTGCCTATTTCCATTATTCTGTAAACAAATTATTATTTACATTTCCACCTGCCATGTGCAAGAGTTCCTATTTTTCCAAATTTGACTGCCCTTTAAATAGTGTATGGTTTAATTGGAATATTAAAATTTTGTATGAGGACATTATCTTGTAGCCTTCAAGACTCATCCAGTTAACCTATCATAATAAATCCAAGAACTTTCAAAAACAGATAAGTTTACAACCAATTGTAAATACAGATTTCTTATAGATAGACATTATCAAAAAGCATAAAGTATCATTAAGAATTGTTTTACTATAGGGAAGGTCTTGTGACAATTTTACGTCCCACTTGTTCTACTTATCTCATGTACTTTTTCTGTTACACTAATCTTTCTCATAGTCTTTTTAATGACTGCATAAAATTCATTGTATGGCTATATCATGATTTACCCAACCATTCTTCCTAGGTTTATCTAAATTCTTGTTACATATAAATAATCCTGTGGATATCATGTGCATGAAACTTTGTTTGCATTTCTGTCATTCCTTAGGACAAATTCTGTGAAGTAAAATTCATTGTCACAACAAGAATGATCATATTTATAAGGCTTTCCATGTATATAACCAAATAACTTTCCAGAAAAGCCCCACCAGTTACTTTTGTACCAGCAGTGTGTGGATATGACAGCCTACCCAGCACTGAACATCCATAGCATTTTAAATATTTGCTAAATCAGCAGGTGAAAATGGTCTCTTGTGTTTAACCCATGAAATTTTTCCTAAGCAAGATATAGGCTCATGGATTAAGTAGCATCTGTATTTATTTTACTAGTAAAACTATTGAAATTGTCACCAGTTGCCTTATAATGGTATCTCTTGTTGAAGTCAACCTATCTCCTGCAAAATTCTATTAATGCTACTTTTTCCCCCAAAGATAAATTTCTTGCTGTCACTTTGAAAACCCAGCCCGGAGACAATATCATACTGCAGTTTTGACTAATGGGTAACATAAGCTACACTGACTGAAGACTTCCATTCCTTGGTCCAAGTTTTACAGTTCATGATAAAAATAGACATATCTGTAATTCATTGGCCAAATCATTTTATAATTGTTTTTTAGTTTTTTTACACCATTCTTTTTTGTGTACATTTTTTCATCTCATTTGTAATCCCCATGGGCTTCCCACCAATTCATCCATGTGCCATCACCACTCTTCCCACCCCAGTTCCAATCCCATTCCCCCTTCCACCCCCATAAAATGTCTCTGGTTTATAGTTCATTGTTTTCATTTTTACTCTATTACATTTGTTTGTCTCTCTCTTCCCTGCCCCCCCCATCCCTTATGCTTCTGCTGTGAGTGAAATCATCAAGTATTTCTCTTTTTTTTTCTTTTCTCTTTTTTTCTAAAATTTATTTATTCATATAGAACTGGGGTACAGGCCAGAGATGTGGAGGGTGAGAGGATTCACCGGAGACAGGGCGGGAAGCAGAACAGGCAGATCCACGAAGTACACTGCTGAGGGGAGCAGCGGGCGGGTCAGGCGAGGTCTGCGGTGCCATGTGGATCTCCTCCGGGGATTGAACTCATGCGGAAGTGGCTTAAGCTTCTTAGTGCAGTGCTTTAACCCACTGCGCCACCAGGGAAGACCCATTTCTCTTTTTTTTTTCTGGCTTATTTCGCTAAACGTGATCCCTTCCAGCCCCATCCATGTTGCTGCAAAAGGCATGGGTTTATCTTTTTTGATTGCCGAGAGTAATATTCCATTGTGTATATGTATCACATCTTTTTAATCCAGTCATCTTATTTTTGGGCATTTAGGTTGATTCCACATCTTCCCTATTTTAAATAGAGCAGCAATAAATATGGGGATGCAGGTGTCCTTTTGAATCAGTGTTTTTGTGTCCTTTGGGAATATTACCTAGGTGTGGGATTGCTTGGTCATATGGAAGCTCTATTTTTAGCTTTTTGAGAAACCTCCAAGTGGCTTTCCATAGTGGTTGTATCAGCTTGCATTCCCACCAGCAGCCTTTTTCTCCACATCCTCACCAACATTTGTTATTGCTAGTTGGCCACAACTAGCATATTCCTTAATTTACTATCTTGCACCCTCCCTTTTTCATGGAGGTATATTATATGAATATGGCCCATGCCCATAAAAAGTATGTGCTCCTTCTTGAAAGATACAGGACATAGACTAGACAAAATGTGTTTTGGGTTCCCATATTTGTGCATGCTTTCAAATGACCTATAGAAAATTTGTGTTTTGTGCTCCTTAGGAGAAAGGTGTTCCAAGTACACTAGAGGATACTATTGTAGGTATTTCTATAAATTTGCAGGCTAACTCTGGTTTTAAAACAAGAAAATAATAAGCATGTATTTATGTGATTTATTTTTCAACTCATTCAGCAAGTGTTGTCTATAGTTTTTATACTGATGTAGAAACAGGCCTGGGGAGACTAAGTAACTGGTATAAGGTTATAGAATGAATTACTGACAAAACTGTAAACTGAAGATCTGTCTTCTTCATATATCCAATAGAGCATGGGTAATGACAGCAAAGGTTTGTGTATGGTGAAAGTTTCTTTCATGCTGTTTTCCTTCCAGATGGTTCAGTCCTATCCTCTTGGGACTTCTTACCAAGGATGAGAAGGTAGTTCAGGTTCCAGTCTGCTCAGTCTTTAGTCTCTGCAGAGACTTCCAACAAGTTGACATGGTACCATCAAAAGTGAAGCTGGTACTTTTGATGACTTTGACCCTGGACAGAGACAGCTAGTGAGTCTAGTCTTTAGGCTGTTCTTGGAGGAGCTGTCTGATGGCATCAGCTTTTTGATGGCTGGTTGGGGAATCATATTTGTCTTGAATAAATTCAGTGGATGATCTCTGTCCTGGAACTATCTGGTCTCAGTCATGCTCTGAATTTGCAGTTCTTATTTTGAGAAACTGTCCTCTACAACCCTTGCTATGTGTTCAGGTGGAAGGCTAGAGTTATGTACACTGCATATGATACCTGAAGGAAGCACTTGTTAGTCCCCTACCAGGTCTTACAGGTCTGTAGGTCTGGATGCCAAAACAGGGGAATCTATGAACAGAAACCTCCAAGACCTAGAGGAAATGGGAATGATTTGAATTCAGCCTTCGGGAATATAAGAGGTGACCAAGAAGTTCAGGCACAGAAGTGAGGAATCACAGACCAAAAGTACTAGCTTTGAAAGTCATTTCATGTAGATAAAATGAACCTGTTATGCCATTAATGCTAAAAGAATTGGAAGAATTTGCTCAAATACTGAATTAAATGACCAGTTTGAAGGAAAGGACATTCTCCCCAAAATAGCACAGCATCTTTAACCAAAATAAAAATGAAAAGATTGAGAAACCGCCTGCAGCCCAAGTACTGTCCGGTGGTTATGAGGGACATGGGAACAGCCAAGATGGCCCCAAAGGCATACCTCTAAGAGACTTTAACACCTATCACCCCATTCATAGCATTGTGCTAAAGGTAAGTATGAAACTGGTTTTGATAGTAGCTTTGTTGTGGAAGCTGGCAGTGCTGCCTACTGAGTATAAGCCTTTATTGTATTAAATACAAATAACAAACAGTGGTTTTAGCTTATGTCCAAAGAGTTTTTTTCCAAATTAGTGATACTTTCACCCCTTGAGCATTTTTTAACTGTTTTTAATTTGTGATTAAGTCTTCATGAACTTTAGTATGTTTCCTTGTCAGACCTTTCCATTCCTCCTTAGTATTGATGTGTCAAAAAAAATTGAGTCGACACAGGTGTGATTGTTTGCCCTCTCCAAGCACCCCCTTTTAAGGAAAGCAGCCATGTTGACATTAAGTGTCAAAGTAATGCTTTTAGGAGTATTAAAGTTGCAATAAGGCGGGCAAACTAGTTGCAAGTTTGTTGCTTTTTGACAGTGGGCTCTTTTATATCATAGATTATTTATCCAAAAATGAAATAGTTTAGCAGCCCTCCTTCATTTTTGAAACAGTTTTGGATAATTGAAACAAATTTGCAGCTAGGCCATACAACCCATACTAAGTAAAGCTAACTTGAATTTGATACATATTTCCCTCTACTCCTACAGTCCTGGAGGGATTTTGTTTTACTGCTTTGATTTTTAGGATAATGATTATTTGTAGCCTGTTTTCTTCCTCCCAATATGTAAATATGACTTTAGAGTGGGCTAGTATTTACTAAGCAGTTTATTGTCCTTTTCTGTTTTACTACACTGCTATAATATGTTAATGGTCAGTGTATAGGTTTGGTTCCACTGGCAGGTTAGGAGAGATATATATATATATATATTAATAATTTACTGGTATTGGTACACATCCAAGGAGATATGATACCCCCATTTAATACCTCAAGATTCTGATATCTATGTGGGAATTTGTCTTCTGTGGCATACAATTTGACAAAACTGATTTTCTTAGCTCCTAAAACTTAAGCTTTCCCAACCAAGCTTGCTTTTAAGGACCACTTCTTTCCATTATCTGTGGCAGTAGAACATGGTGAGAGGTTTTTTTGGGGTTAGGGCCTAAGTTTAAAGAATCCCAAGTATTGGGTAATTATGGCAAGTTAACTTCTCTAAGTAATCTACTGTTATGTATGTGAAGCCAGTAAGCTCCCTCGGAGTTAAGAAAATTGTTACAAAAGGATTTGAAGAAGGAAAGTTTCCCAGTGGGCAAGAGTAGTCATATTAATAGTAAGTAGTTTGTGATTAAATCAGATCTCAGATGCCTATCATCTGCAGAGTACTTCTCCTGTGCCGTTATAACCCTTGTAGATTTGGAAGTCTGTAAACCATAGAGTGTTCTTTGATTTCTGGTTCATTTTTCCTACACCATCCATGCTTTTTTTTTTTGGTCCCAGTCACCATTCCTTGTAAAACTAATTAAGTGTGTTCTTGAATATATATTACTGTCAATATCCATTCACATCCCAAACTGTAGGCCCATCACCTCTATCACCTTTATGCTGGTCTAATTTTGCTGAGCCTCAAAACCAAAGACAGTTTCCAGGGGTTGATATGGGACCTCAGAATGGGGATTGCACAGAATAATCTTATTTTTCCTCTATTCTTCTAGTCTGTTATGTTCTGAACCCACACATGTTTTCGGAAGGACCAGATGGCTGACACTGTCTAATGGGAACCAAAAGACAAGAGTGAAAGTAACCTGGTTGTCACATACCCCAGGCTTAGAGGTGCTTCACCGTGCCCTAAGAGCAATTTCTTTGTTTTCTAGGGACTTTTATCCCACTTGTATCAGAAAATTTTAATACAAACTGGCTTACCTGAGGTTAGACTATCAAGTGAAGCAGTAACATTTGTGCATGAGAAGAACTGTACGCAGGACTGTGGGGAGAGAAGAAGCATTTGCCTTTACAAAGGCAGTGTATCTTGTGGTTAAGAATCTGGGTTTGGGGGAGTCAGATGGATCTGGGTCCATATCTAACTACACTACTGAAGAACTCCTTGACAGCAAATTGCTTAGCTTCTACAAGCCTTGGTTTTCTCATTTGTAAAATGGAAATAATAGTAGTTGTACTTTCTTCACATAGTAATATGAGGAATGAATTAAATGTTATTAGTTATTCACTATGTGCCAGGCACTATGCTAAATGTTAACTTTTTTTAAAGGGTTCATGATCAACTAAGAAAATACAGAGCACGGCTTGAATGCCACCAAAAGATTGTCATGTTAAACATAAAATTGAATTGCAGTGTTACGCTAAAAAAAAAAGTACTAAGATGATTGGAGTCAGGCAAGTTTCTGAGACTTGAGGAAAGAAGTAATTTGCAAGTATTTGGAAGCAGATATGATTTTCCCTTATGTGATTAAGGCATTCCAAGCTTAGAAAATGATAGAAGAAAGAGAGAATTGTCATTCTGACATTGTAGACCTGAGCAGAAGAATGATATAGCAGTTGGCTTTCCTTGCTACCGTAAAGAAACAAATAGACTAAAAATAGAATTAAATAAATTGATAAAACCCGAATAGACAGTCCTGGAGTCCCAACAGAATGAAAATGTATAGAACTAGGCGACAGACTGAATGCACAACCAGAAAGTCCAAGGTGACTGCAGGGCCGTTGGCAGTGAATTAGATGGTCAGGGGATCCAGACGAGAGAAATCATGAGGTAGGTTTTCTTCTTTGAAGGTGGGGAAAGATCAAATACAGACTGAGCTGTGGCCAACGTTTGCAGACCAGGAATCCACACTAGCTCTAATCAGAGAGCTCTTGGTGTGCAGGAACTGCCAGTTTGCCGACGTGAAAAGAGCCCCAGACTGGGTACTGGTGAGCCCTGAAGTCGCACCCCAGCTCTGCCACTCAGTGAGCACGGGTAAGTCATCCACCTCCGGGTGGCCTTGATGGCCCTCCCTCCTCGAGGCCAAAAAAGGGAGGCCAGAATGCCCAGAGCAGCCTCCCTCCTGTCTCAGAATAAGAAAGGAACTCAGGAACCTACTACTTCCTGCGATAGGAGCTCCTAGTTGTGGGTTATAAACTTTCCTTTGACCAGGAAAGTCAAATTGCAACCATAATCAGTGACCCAAAGCAGTGGATGTAAGTAACACTGGTAAATTCTGTGTTGAAGACTTAACCACTGCTTCCCTGGATTGTTGTAGCCTTTGGAACTAGGAGCAGTCACACCAGCTTTTCTGAGGTGGCCTCAGTTGAGCACTAGAGTTTGTTGCAGAAGTGTCTTTCTGCAGTTTTCCAAGCACTTTACGCAAAGAAGAGTTACCAATTCTGTCACTGAGACCTTTTTCACCTCATATCACCAAGTAGCCTGAATCATAGGACCAACAACACTGAGTGCTTGGGGGGAAGAGCTGTTTGGTTCCTATTCACTGAATACCATTTCTTTCAGGGTCTTTGCCCTAAGGTACCATGCTTACTGACCCTAGTTTGAGGGTTCAAGCCACCCCGTGGGTTAATTTCAACAGATGAAAATTTTTCCTTGGCTACAGCAACATCCCTAATCCTGACCAGCCATGGAGAGGTTCGGTTCTTACAAGGAAAATGAGTGAATGTGGGAATGGCTCACCACATTGGGAAATCAAAACACATCCTGCTGATGGTTGGCTGAGGACTGTCATGTCCACATACAAAGAAAAGCATGTGGCACAGTTTTAGGACAAAGGTGAGCAGAGATCCATTGTGGAAAGGGGCACATTTTTCTTAGGCATGCCCCTCGGTAAGCAGTGTTGGTGGGTGACCGACTGCAGGCACACGCATGGAGGCTTGCTTTCCCCTGCTCCTCGTATCCATGCCCCATCTGACAGCTGGTATCCAGAACCCCTTCATCACACCCTGCCCACTTAACTGTTGACCAGCGTATCTCCAGAGCAGGTCATCCTCATTTCTCAGAACTTTTTTCCAGTCTCCTTGTTCAGAGAAGATCCCAAAAGGGGTGAGATATACTCCATGCTCTCTTCAGTAGAACATACAGAGTGGTATTTGGGGTCATTGGTATAGGATACTAGGGCCACGGAAAGTCTGTTTATGGCAGCACAAGTTCAGAGATGGTAATTCTTCTTGAGTGAAAAAGTGTGATTAACATTCCTAAAATTGCAGTCCTAGAGTACCTTAGTTTTATAAACTTGGCATCCTAGCTTCAGAGTTGATTGTTGACCTGTGCAGGGCATCATCAGCTGTTATAAGAGGACCAGAGCATTGGCAAGGGTGTGGGGATGGACTGCAGTATAGAATGGCCCACATAATTCAGTGTGGCTTTGCTCGTGGTGTCCAGGTACCTGTCTATTTGATGAGTCGTGGTGCCCAGTTTCTTTAGGGAGAAAAAAACAGTAACTACCCTTCCATCATTTTTGACTTAATTTCTTAGGCTAAAGTGTGATCTAGAGGAAGAGACACATCAAAGAAAGTTTTTCTGTTCATTGAGAACTCTCACATACCTAGTAAACTGCTCTTTGTTCTTTCATAAAGGCAGAGGGCAGAAGACTCTTAAGATAGAACATCTGGAGTCACACAAGGGGAAGATCTTTGATTCATCGCTTCTTAAGTATCCGGGGACATTTTGATCTGTTTTAGAGTCATTCTCCTGAACTCCCTTTCTCTTCGTTTTCATACTAAAATTAATGAAAGGTGTTTTGTTTTGTTTTTAATAGAGAAAAGGAATGTGTCTTAGGTAGTGTTTATGAGACTAGTTCACAGAGATACATGAATGTGTCAAAGTAGGAGTGTGTATAGGTAGGATGTGTGTGTGTGTGTCTATCCCCCTCTTTCTTTGACAGGGTCAGAAAGGAGCATACTTTTGGGAAAGAAGAGATTAGTTTCATGGTATTTGCTACAAGGGACAAAGGGATGTTAGATGGATTAACAAAGATTCCCTGATGTTAGGTATCAGGGAAAGCTTTACTTTTAAGATTTATTTCAGAGACAGTTGAAATATTTAAATAAAACTAAAGTTGATACCCATCAGTAGTTCTGAAGGTACTTTAAATGATAAAAATTATACTGTCACTGTTGTATACCTCTGACATAGTGTGATTTTAATTATCTCATCTTTAAGCCAGAGGATCTTTATCATACTTTTGATGTTAAGAGAAACGTTAGAACTGTATAATATAGTGCCCTCATTTCATGAATAAATGTAGACCAGGAGAAATAGAATAATTTAAATGTTTAATAGCAAAACTAGGACTAGGACCGATGCCACTTTATGCTGTTCCAGTCTTAGTAGTTAGGAGTTTGAGCTGTGGCACTGTAATACAGGTTTTGGATCCAAGCTCTGCTGTCTTATTATGCAAGTTATTTACCATTGTGTGCCTCAGTTTCCTCTTCTGTAAAACAGGAATGATAGTGCCTGGTTCTTGGGTATTGTTCATATTAAATATGCTAACATTGTCTAGTATGTGGAAATTACTTAAGTGTTAAGTAACATTTTGTTATTACCTAGTCTTCCTGTCCTGGAGAACTCATTCACTCTACTTACTGAATGAAATAATGTCATTCTTTCAGTAAAGCTTATCTAAGTAAATAGTAATGTGAACTGATCTGGTCTTTGCTTTGCTCTCAGAACAGGAAACCCCTATCAGGTTTGGTTGTTACACGAAAGAATTTTGGTTTAATCTTCAAACCCTCTCCCCAGCATGTAAGTGACAGCAGTGGTAGGCAGGTGCCTGGTTCAACCCATGAGCAGGACTGTGACATTAAAATTTTCCAAATAGATTTTGTGGCTTTTCACAGAGTTACCAAAATCTTTCTGTGAAATAAATTTGATGTTTTAAAAAGGGATGTCCAAGAAGTTACTGTTAAATGACCTGCTTGATGGGACTTTTTAGAAGTAAATATTAAGAACTGTAGGAATCATTTTCTTCTAAAAACATACTGGTTCTTAAAACTCAAGGTTGGGTTTAATTGGCAAGGTGTGCTGTGCTTCAGCCTCAGCTACAAAAAAAAAGCTCCATTTTCTCAGCATTTTGGTTTTAAACAATTGTGCCTCCACTTAGCAGATTTGTCATTACTTTCCCTGTCAAAGGGCAGAATGAGTTCTGTTTGTAAGCTTTGGAACAGTGTGAACGTGCTCAGGAAGGCCTTTGAGTGCGGAATAATTGTTAGCCATAGGTCTGGCACAAGCACGACTTGTCATGAACAAGTCTGGCTTTCTGTTTCAGATGACTTGCAGAATTTTGGGTACTCTGATCTCGGACACCCTGCATAGTTGTAGATACTTTTTATTTTGAAGAAAACTGTTAGGCTATTCTGTGATTTATTTGTTTAATCTTTAAGAGTCAGAGTTGTCCTTCTGGTATCACATTAGATGAGTTAGGGTCCTGAATGGTGCCAGGCCAGTGTGGAAACTCAGGAAAGTGGAGGCTATTTCCTCAGGAGTGTTTCACCTGCCCACTTTGGCTCTCACGTGCCAAAGGCAGCAGTGCATATACCAGACCAGTCATCCGTCTAGACAGCTGAATTAAGGCACTTTTTTGGCATTTTATGATCTGTTTAGAAGTTAACTCAAAATAGAAAGTTAACTTTTTTTTTTTTTTCATTTTATATGTCTCTAAATGGGACAGTATAACTCTCCTGCTGACCAGCTCCACTTAGGAAAGCAAAAGGCACTATTGTGTACCTGTTTCAGACTTTTTAGTGACAGTAAAGCACTTTTTATCATACTAAATGGATGATCTTATGATCTTGACTTTTTAACAGAACTTCAAGCCTATGGAGATATGAAACTATGTTAAAACTTGATATAGCCTATAAATTGAGTCAAGTGGTTTCTGAATTGTGTTACTGCAAAACATTTCACATTGAACAATGGGGTGTGTCTGTTACTTTTTTTTAATGAGGTTGAGATTCGGTGATTAATCTTAAAGTTTAAGTGCTACTCTGGACATTTCAGCACAAAGAGCTCCCCAGAGTTGTTAGCTGCACACTGTCATCTTGAAAAACTCTTGTTTGAGAGGAACCTTTTAATGAGGGAAGACTTCCACAAGCCTGAGTTCTCTCGGGTAGCTGTTGCTGAGTACAGCATTAGATCCCAGAAAAACTGGAATGATAATTTTTGCCAGGCCAAATGAACTTCTGGCAAGTCTTCTACCTGTTTTTAGTGATAGTATGTTTTAAACACAGAGGAGCACTGTTCCTTGGTGTTGGTGTTTGCCTGTGTATGCGGCATTGTGCTCATCACTTTCTTCTGTCAAGTATGACCATTAAGATGGTTTTAGTTTTTTATAGACAGTGATACACTTTCACAGCCATGTTATACCAAACTACATATTTATTGATAACAATTTGTAAGGTGTTTAACCTTGCTTAAAATTATCTTAAAACATTTCGCACCTTAGTTTTTAAAGTTATATTCTTTTAACAGGCATTAATAGGATTTGGGGGTGGGCGTTATTTATGTAAAAGAAAATTGCAGTTATTAGATGTTAGAGACATCAAGTCTACCTATACCTCTACAGAGGTGAAAGTAGAATATCACAGGATGGTGAATGGCTCCAGGTTTGTTTGTTTTTTCACGGATTGTTTCTAGAACAGTTTATTCAGTTGTGACTACAAAGTTAGAGGAACAAGAATATTACCAAAATTTTCTTTCATGGAGCAGATTTAAGGAATGTTATTCCAAACCTGATTTAATAGTTGAGGTATAAGGCCTGAATATTGATCTAATTTGCCAAAGACACCATTTTGGGGCTAAAGCTAAGAAGCCTAAGTTGTTACATGATTTGAAAGGACAAATATTCAACCTTATAAAAGTCTATATTTTGATACCTTATACCAAGCATCCCTATAGAGGTCTTTGCAGTTGCCACCAACTATATACATGGGGAACAAAAGAAGTGGATTCTGTATACTTAGCCAGCCTCTTACTAGAAAAGCAGGAGTCTATCTTGAGAAGTCTCCCTGTCCTCTTACAGAGCCTGTTGGCACAAAGCAAAGCAGTTTTCAACTAAGGGAAGAGAAGGCTGATCCCTTAATTTGCAAACCCACCGAACCTTTGCTAAGCATGAACCTCCTTGCTTTCTCTTTAATGCTGATAAGCTAGGTGGCAAAATGATGCCAATCAGGTTTTGTTTGCTTTTTTCTAGGTATGGTTTTGTGGAGTTTGATGATCTGCGTGATGCAGACGATGCTGTTTATGAACTGAATGGCAAAGACCTTTGTGGTGAGCGAGTAATTGTTGAGCATGCCCGCGGCCCACGGCGAGATGGCAGTTACGGTTCTGGACGCAGTAAGCATTTCAAGGACATTTGTATCAGTGATATGCCTTTGTTATTCAATGTTAATTTTTAAGTGATTAATTAATGTTACATTGAAATGTATTGATATTTAAGCCATTTGTTTTATAAATCATGTGTATTTTTCATGTAAAATTGCAAATAAACATTTTTGATAATGTTTAATTTTAAATTAATGACAAATTTCTTGTTTTAATATTTTATCAATATGTTTAATGATGTGTGTTTGTGTTGTTTTTTTTTTTCTCTGTAATGCAATTGTTTAACATAGATTTAACAAAGACCTCAATGTTTTAATTAAAAGAATCCTTTGAGGCTAAGATGACTGCCTGTTCCATTTGCTGACCTTGGGTTACCTTTCCATGCGTGGCTCTTTGAACCATTGTGGCCCTTGGCTGACCAAAAACAGGAAGCCATGTGACGACCGCAACCTTTCCCCATTAGACCTGGGTGGTGAGGATCCCAAGGGTTAGACACAGATGAGATTAAACTGAAATAGGTGCCTGAAAATCTTTTTTCATATAAAATATTCACAAATTTTTAATCACTGTGAGTAATACCAGTAACTGATTTAGTAATCTGGTTACTTATTGCTAAATTGTTTATAGTTTTTAATTTATGCATGTTAATTTAAATATAAATATTAATGGACATGTTTACAACTTCATAAAATTAAATTTTCATGTTGATTGCTTTTTTTTTTTTAATCTAGTTAGAATTGAGGGTGGGAATAGAGTTTAAATATATTTGATATTGTTTGGGGTGGGGTAACTTATATATTTAAGGGGAATATGTGCTATATTTTTGCCTTTCCTCCACTGAAGTAATCCTATTTAAACCTTCCAAAGGTGGATATGGTTATAGAAGAAGTGGCCGAGATAAATATGGCCCACCCACCCGCACAGAATACAGACTTATTGTGGAGAATTTGTCAAGTCGGTGTAGCTGGCAAGACCTAAAGGTTGGTGCCCTATTAACCTCTGGGATAAGATTGGGCAGGAGTTATGGTTGGGAAAGAGAGACCTCTATGCAAGTCCAGGTACACAAAGAATGTAATGTAATGTAATCATATATTTGAAAACTTTCCCAAAACATTTGGAAATTCTCCAATTAAAAGTATCCATGGGAGTACAAAAGACATCAGGATCTCGTTACCATATGGATGGGAACATTACTCTGTGGACAGCCCGTATAAAATTTTCCTGTGTAGAGAGTATGGCAGAGAGGTACCAGTCTAATTCATTACTCATAAAATAAAGTTAGTAACCACCAGTTTTTCCTGAAATGTTAGTTGGAACAAACACGAGTTTGTATCAGCTTCCAGTATAGATCTTCATTAGTGGAAGTCACTATCTGACGCGTGTTCTTCCTTAAGAACTTGGGGTATTTGTCCTGAGTTTGTTATCAAAAGTGTAGCCCCAGTGCTGTGCCCGCCATTCTATATGGATCCCAGCATGTTTTTGAGATGGTGTTGGTTTCTGACCTCAGTAGGGAAGAGAGCCGTCTGGAGTAGTATCTTATCCTGGATGACTTAAGATGACGAATGTAAAGGGTTCACAGTAATCCATCTTCATTGCTGGATTATGAATAATAGCTAAAGACTTACCTGAACTTAAAAAGTTCCAGCAGTTGGGAAATTGTCAGAAAATGTATTAGGCACACTAATTATGAAAATTGTGTATTTGAAGACATGTAAACATTTACAATGCTGTGAGCAATGAAATGGTATCAGATGGCAAGTGTTTTAAGATTTGTGACTTTGTAAAATATGGAGAAACTATAACAAAAATGAACTCCTATTGAATTTTCATTTGTTCCATAAATATTGGGTATATATTATATATAAAGAAATTGGGGGAATTGTACTTCATCCAAATTCAGTTTTCAAACACTTATCTCATCACGTTAGCTTTGTTTATTTGTTTGTTATGTATACAGAACTAGGGTATAGGCAGGGGCAGTGAGAGGATTCACCAGAGAAAGAGTGGGGAGCAGAACAGGCAGATTGACGAAGGACACTGCTGAGGGGAACAGTGGGCAGGTCAGGAGAGGTCTGCTGCACCATGTGGGTCAGCTCCCTGGCAGGGGATCAAGTTAGTGCTGAAGCAGCTGTGGCTGGCTTCACAGTGCTGCACTTTAACCCATTGCGCTACCAGGGAGGGTCCCATGTGAGTTGTTTTTTTTTTTTGTTTGTTTGTTTGTTTTTTGAAAGATTTGTCTATACATACAAGATCTGCGGTGTAGTCAGAGGCACAGGGGTCGTGGTGAGAGAGGATTCACCAGAGATAGTGGGGAGCAGATTAACTGAAATACCCCTCAGAGGGACACAGCATGTAGTCAGAAGAGGTCTGCTACACCATCTGGGTCAGCTCCCAGGCCAGAGATTGAACTTGTGCTGTAATAGCTCCGGATAACTTTTTTTTTTTTTTTTTTTGTACAGAACTGGGGTACAGGCCAGAGATGCGGAGGGTGAGAGGATTTACCAGAGACAGGGCGGGAAGCAGAACAGGCAGATCGAGGAAGTACACTGCTGAGGGGAGCAGCGGGCAGGTCAGGAGAGGTCTGCCTCACCATGTGGTCGCCTCCGGGGCAGGCGGAATCGAACCCATGCGGTAGTGGCTTTAGTTTCTTAGTGCAGTACTTTAACCCGCTGCGCCACCAGGGAGGGCCCACCAGGGAGGGCCCGGCTCCAGATAACTTTATAGTGCTGAGACTTAACTCCTTGCACCACTAGGGAGGACTTCCATCATGTCAGTATTTCGCATTTAGTTGTATTCTTTTTGGTTCATACTAAGTTTTTGAAGAGAATGAGGAAAAAGACTTGTAGTGACCACTTGTAGTGATTACACCACTTGTAAATTGGGGCTGGACAATTAACAACTTGGAATAATTGGTGCACTACCGTCATAGTCTTTACAGGTTTGTTTCCACTTGTACCTTAGATGTTGGTTAATAACTGTATTTGTCTTCAAACAAGGATTTATAATAGAATGTAAAATACCTAACTTAGTACTGATATGAACTCCCCTGAAGCTTCTATAGACAAAGAAATTGCCACAATAAAATTTAGAAAATGATAGTTAGCTAAGATTGTTTATATCTTCATACATAACTTTATTTTAAAATTTGACATTTACTGTCCCTATCTCCCACCTAATGCAGGCCTGTTGTTCTAAAGAATCTTAGTAAGTGGTTGGTGTGTAAAAGGAAATATTTAAGGGTAACCTTCATTCTGAGAAAAGCTTAGTATTTCCTCCTGAAGAATGGAAGTACTTCCATTGTGATGATTACATTAGCTGTTTCAGCAAAAAAAAAATATGTCTTGACCCATTCAGGATTTTTTTTTTTTTGTCTTTTAGGATTATATGCGTCAGGCAGGAGAAGTGACCTATGCAGATGCTCATAAGGGGCGCAAAAATGAAGGGGTGATTGAATTTGTGTCTTATTCTGACATGAAAAGAGCTTTGGAAAAGCTGGATGGAACTGAAGTCAATGGCAGAAAAATCAGATTAGTTGAAGACAAACCCGGTTCTCGACGCCGCCGGTCCTACTCCAGGAGCCGGAGTCATTCAAGGTACTGTCGATGTCTTTGTGTGAGCATTGTGTGCATTGGTGAGCTCATAGATAGCCCATTTTCATTCTCCTACTGAAGCTTCAGCAGCATGGCTCCCTTTGTTACCAGTAATCTAGACCTTCAAGCTGACATTTGTAAAACTCTTGAACTCTTATGCCATGAGTATAAATAGAAGTCTTTTATCTGAGGTAGGTTTTAGGGGCCTTCTTTCATCTCTTCTTGGTTCCCCCAGATTTGATATCCTTAGCTGAAGGGCAAACATGGTCAATGTTCACTGGTCCCTCGGTTATTCTTCTAGAAACTCCAGCTACTCAGCAGTGTGGAGACTGTCTTGTTCAACAGCTGTTCTGTAAAGAGGCCAGGCACTTGTGAACAACACAAGTATGGTTTGTGCCCTCATGAAACTCAGCCTAGTGGAGAAGATAAGGACTAAGCCAGTAAAGTAATTACCATTGTGATGAGTATGTCCCAGGAATGTACACAGCACAACTAGTCTGGAGAACTGACAGGCTGCCCTAAAGCCATGTTAAGTGAAGCTGAGCCCCGAATGGTGCATTGATACAAGGGTGGGCAGACAGAAGGGTGCCTCTCTAGCCAAGAAAGCAGTGATTTTTGAAGGGCTAAGTGAAGAGGGAAGCAGGAGAGTGTCCTGGTGTAAAACAGTGAAGGATCTGATCCTGCTGACCCCCAGGCATATTAAATTTTAAGAGCAGTGAGAAGTCATGAAAGATTTTTAAGCTTTTCAGCCTTTGTTGTTAACTTGTTATTTTAAAAAAAATTTTTTTAATATAATAGTTTATTTTTACATCATTTTGTGCCTTTTTCCATCTCAGTTGTGATCCTGTGGGTTTCCCATCACCAAGTCACTCGTGTGCCATCACCTTAGTCCAGTGCACTTCCCTCCCCTCACTGTTTTTGATCCTATTTCCCCACTCCAACCCCATAAAATGTCTCTGGTATAAGCTGTTCATTGTTGTTATTTTCTCGCCTGGTCCGTTATACTCCTGCTATGAGTGAAACCATCTGGTATTTACCTTTTCTTTCTGGCTTATTTCACTAAGCATGATCTTCTCCAGCTCCATCCATGTTGCTGCAAAAGGCATGGTTTTTTTTTGTTTGTTTGGTTGGTTGGTTGGTTTTTTTTGGTTGCTGAATAATATTCCATTGTGTATATATACCAGATCTTTTTAGTCATCCACTTTTGGGCATTTGGGCTATTTCCAATTGTAAATAAAGCAGCAATTAACAGGGTAGGGGGTGTAGATATCTTTTTGAATCAGTGTTTTTGTGTCTTTTGGGTAGATACCTAGGAGTGGGATTGCTGGGTCCTAGGGAAGCTCCATGTTTAGCAGTTTGAGGAACCTCCAAACAGTTTTCCATAGTGGTTATACTAGTTTGCATTCCCACAAAAAAATTTTTAATACAGAAAACAGAAAATATGGTGTGGTCCACCCTGGGTCCCTTATGTCTGTCACCTACCGGTCTTAGTAATTTGGATTTTGCCAGTCTTGTTTATTACCTACTCCTCCTGTATTGTTTGTTTGTCTTGTTTTTGGTTTCTCTGGGTGCATTATTTGGGAGGTGATACTGGAAAGTACAATTGGGGGGTGGGAGGAAAGGACTGCACTGGTAAGAGTTACTGCTGGGGGCAGCACCCTCCTGCCACACTGTCAAAATAGCCTGTCACTGCACCTGCAACACTTAAGGTGTATCTGACTTTTAAAATAAAATCACCTGCAACACTTAAGTGTGTATCTAAAATAAAATCACCAGGCCATTGTCATAGCTAGCACGTTTGTGGCCAGGTTTCCCTCGGTTATCTCAAATATGTTTTGTTTTTTTTTTCAAAGATTTAAAAATTGTAATTGGGTGACATGTTTTTAATTTTACTTTTAATCACTTGGCAGTGATATTCCTATTTCTTTTATTTATTTATTTATCTACCTATCTATTTATTTATTTATTTATGGAGTACAGACCAGAGGTGCGGGGACAGTGAAAGGGTTCACCAGAGACAGAGTGGGAAGCAGAACAGGCAGATTGACAAAGTACAGTGCTGAGGGGAGCTACAGGTAAGACAGGGAGGGTCTGCTGCACCATGGGGGTCATCTCCCTGGCCAGGGATCAAACTCACGCTGATGTGGCTGTGGCCAGCTTTATAGTGCTGTATTTTAACCCATTGTGCCACAGGGGAGGGCCCGCTCCACACTTTTTACTACAACCATTTTCAAGCATCAAAGTTAAAAGGATAACTTATGAAGCACTGTATACCCTCTTCTAACTTCACTTTCATCACCTTCCCTTCACCTCCTCCCATTTGTAAGTGTATGCTATACATTAATTTTACTGTAGCTTTCAAAGATAAATTGTATAATTTATGACTTTTCAAGCCCTCCCTGGTGGCACAATGGGTTAGAGCACAGCAAGTTAGCTGCACCCACTTCAGTGTGAGTTCAATTCCCAGCCCTGGAGGTGACCCACATGGCGTGGCAGACCTCTCCTGTCTCGCCCACTGCTCCCCTCCGCAGTGTATTTCAGTAGATCTGCCTGCTCTGCTCCCCACTCTGTCTCTGGTGAATCCTCTCGCTGCCCCTGCACTTCTGGCCTATACCCCAGTTCTATATGCATAAATGAATAAATCTTTAAAAAAGAATGTATTTCATGCCTTAGATACTTCAGCATGTGTCTCCAAGAATGGAGATAAGCATAACCACACATCTGTTTTCTAGCCTCAACATTAGCAGTGACTCCATGGAGCCATTTGATGGTCAGAGCATATTCAGATTTCCCTAGTCTGTCCTGGGATGTCTTCGTAGCCACGAGCCTCATTTCTCCCTGACCTGGCTCCAGTCTGAGCATGCACTACAAAGGTCTCCTCAGTCTAGAGCAGTCCTCCTGGCTTCTCTTCCCCTCCCCCAGTGACATTTATTTCTCCTATTTTTTAATAGTACCTCACATGCTGATCTTATCTGTTTCCTCTTAGTATTATTCAGCTTATACTTTATCCCCTGAACTACTTGTAGATTCAAAGTTAGGTCTAGAAAGGTGTGACTGAGATACAGGTTAAACTATATTTTCAAGCGTCTTTTCGTAAGTAATGGTACCAGAAGTGTGAAAGTTTTCCTTTGTCAGGATGAGGTTTCTTGTGTGTTTCTTGTCCTACTCCTGGGATCAGTCAGTGTCTTCAGGGAACCCTAGTTGCTTTTGGTGACAATGACAAGGGGAATCTACATTTTTTGCTTGTTAAAGGTTTCTTTAAAGCTTGGTGTGTGTGTTTAGAATGGCCCTTTGGTCATAGTGAGTGAAGAGATAGGCCAGGGCCAAGTGTGTGTGTGCAGGCAAGATAGGTGACTGCTGTGTGCTGGGGGCAGTGATGGAGCTTGCGCAGGCAGTGGTAGACGGGGAAGACTGGAGAAACTGAAGAGACAGAATCAGAACTATAAAGGACGATAAGAGGGAGAAGTATCAAGGAGGCTATGGCTTCTGATGTGAGGAAATGGGTAAATAATAGTGGCATCAGTGAGATTAAGACAGGACTGAAAAAAAAAGAATAGGAGAAAAGGGCAGGGCTGGTGGGGGTGGGGAGAACAGATTGTGGGTTTAAGGTTGGAGATGCTGAGTTTGAAGTAAGACATCCAGGGAAATGTAGTTAACTGGAGCGATGGGCCTTGATTACACAACGTTCTCTTTCAGCTTTGTGCCTGGGCAAAGCTAGCTCTGTACATATTTTTTGACTGAAATGGTAACCATTTAGCTAGCTCTTTGTCAGCAAGTATTACAGAAGTATTTTCTCTTCCTAGATCTCGCTCCAGAAGCAGACATTCTCGTAAGAGCAGAAGCCGGAGTGGCAGCAGCAAGAGCAGCCATTCAAAGAGTCGATCCCGATCCAGGTAGGTTTCACGAGGTGTGGGAGGTCAGCAGGCATGCCTGGACCCTTGCCCACTTTGGTAGTTTTGGACTGGAATTCGGGGGCCCAGAAAGCAATCCCTGGCCAGTGCAAGCCACAAGTCAGATGGTGAGGCACAGCTCCACACGTAGCCCTGCAGGCTTGTCACCTCATGACGGCCATGTCCCTGTATCTCCTCAGGTCAGGCTCCCATTCCCGGAGCAAGAGCCGCAGCCGCAGCCAGAGCCGCAGCCGCAGCAAGAAGGAGAAAAGCAGGAGCCCGAGCAAGGATAAGAGCCGCAGCCGCAGCCCAGACAAGCGTCGCAGCAAGAGCAAAGACCAGGCTGAAGAGAAGGTCCAGAACAGTGACAACACTGGGAAATCCAAGAGCCGGAGTCCTAGTCGGCATAAAAGCAAGAGCAAAAGTAGAAGCAGGAGTCAAGAGAGGAGAGTGGAGGCAGAGAAGCGGGGGAGTGGGAGCAGGAGCAGGAGCAAAGAGAAGAGCCGCAGTCAAGAGAAGGGCCTGCACAAGAGCCGGAGCCGGAGCAAAGGAGGCAGCCGGAGCCGGAGTCGCAGCAAAAGTAGGGACAAGAGGAAGGGGAGGAAACGAAGCAGGGAGGAGAGTCGCAGCCGCAGCCGCAGTCGCAGTCGCAGTCGTAGCCGTAGCCGCAGCCGCAGCCGCAGCCGCAGCCGCAGCAAGAGCGAGAGGAGCAGAAAAAGAAGCAGCAAGCGGGACAGCAAGTCAGGCAGCGGCAGCAGCAGCAGCAAAAAGAAGAAGAAGGAAGACACCGACCGGTCCCAGTCCAGATCGCGGTCTCGTTCAGGCTCCAAGGAGCGGGAACACGCCAAGTCCGAGTCCGGCCAGAGGGAAGGCCGCGGGGAGAGTGCGGATGCTGGCACCCATCAGGAGGCCCGGTCCAGGTCGAGGTCCAATTCCAAATCCAAAGCAAACCTTCCATCAGAGTCACGCTCCAGGTCAAAGTCCGCTTCCAAAACCCGATCTCGGTCCAAGTCCAGATCCAGGTCCGCATCCAGATCGCCCTCCCGGTCTAGGTCCAGGTCCAACTCTAGGTCCTAACTGGCTACGAGCACGGCTGGAACTACCCGAGAAGTCTTTTGTACATGTTTGGTCGCCGTAGCACAAGTGATTGAAGTAGAACATGTCACTGCTGTACATTTTTAACTCCCCTAATGGTGTGTCCACAATTGTTAAATCTAAGTGCTTCCTCTTCGTAAAGCCTCCTGGCGCCAGGCCTTCCTGCTCGACTGAAAACAGTCTTCTCTTTGAAAACCCCTTTACTCATGGCCCACAGTAGAATATCCAAAACGCCTTGGCTTTCAGGCCTGGCCTTTCCTACAGGGAGCGCAGTTCCTGGACGGCACTAAGGCTGGAATGATGACATAGGTAGGTATGGTGAGTTCAACCATTTTTGCCCTTGAATTGACGCCCTTTGATGTATGCCATTTAGTGAAAGTGCTAAGTCTTAAGTTTCCTACCACTTTGGTTTCATATTTTTGGACTTAACAGAGTTGTGAATAGCACAGTCAAGGAAAATTGATACCTGCAGTAACCCATAGGAAATAAACTTTAGAGTTCCATATTCTGGTATTGTGATTATATTGTTTTATATTAAAAAGAAAAGAAAAGAATTTTTTTTAATTTTATTTTTCCCCGTCTTGCAAAGTATAGTGACCCCTGTTTCCATTAAATTTGAATAAAGACTATTTTTGCTTGACAAAATTTCATGGTGCTTGAATGGAAGTTGCATTTCCTGACAGAGCTCAGCAGTCTCTCTCGGCTGTTTGATTTCTTGGGCTCACCCCTGGATAGAAAGCCAACGTTTCCTAAAGAGCTTTTTCACAACCACCAGAATTAAGGCGGGTTTTGCAGAAATTGGCAAAGTGATGAGAAACGAATCAGTTCGGGGAGTCATTATCAACAGATGGGTGCTTCACTCTCGGCACTGTTTGAACTTCTTGCCATGAGTCTGCCTGCAGTAATGACCTTAGAGTGGGACCAGTCAGAAACCAGGAAGGCAGACCGCCGGGCTAGTACGTGGCCACTGTCCAGTGGCTCCTTCGGGGCCCACAGCCTGCACTCCTGCCACAGGAGCGTTGAGAGGTCTCAAAGCGGGGGGAGTCTGGGTGTCTTGACTGTGAGCTGCAGCAAGCTTGGGAGGAGAGAAAACCCCTCTCTGACCGCCGCTTCCGGACATTGGGGTGGCCGAGTACCCTAGACTGCCCCGTCACCTTCCATAGAATGTTCCCTGCAGGGCACGCTGCAGAGACAGAATCAGTTTTTTGCCCTCCTACAGTTGTGTCCGGGTTGCAAATGGGAAGTGACACCAGGTAACGCCATTCAGAGAGGGGAGTTGTAACTCAAGTTCAGACAGTTGGGGCACCGGGGTTAGACATTCACAGAGGTGGGGCCATGTGCTTGTGGAGCGGGTTTGATCATGGACAGTAAGAGAAGCCAGTTAGGGACCCTCCCTGGTGGCGCAGCAGGTTATGGCGCAGCACTACAAGGCTGTCTGTGGCCACTGCAGCAGGAGGTAGATCCCCAGGCAGGGAGCTGACCCACAGGGCGCAGCAGACCTCTCCTGGCTCACCCGCTGCTCCCCTCAGCAGTGGACTGCAGGAAATCTGCCAGTCAGACTGCCCACTCTGGTGAATCCTCTCCCACACTTACAGACCCCCTGCACCTCTGGCCCGTACCCCAGTTCTGTATACATAAGTCTTTTAAAAGAGAGCGAGAAGGCGATTTAGCAAGATGGATTGGGCCTTAAGAGAGTTGTAAATGCCAAGAGGGAGCACTGGAAATCCTTGTGCGCGAGGGTGTGAGCTGTGGGGCTCTGCTGCTGTAAATGGATCTGCCCATCGTGAGCTGCCAGGGCAGCCACCTCAGCCGCTCGGTGAGTGCACTGATCGTAGTGGTTTGGGCCCGGAGCAAAGGCCCTAACAGGAAAGGTCATAGGTGACCTGGGGGACGGAGGTGTCCACGGTCGTCCAGGTTGGGAAGTGTTTCTGAGGAGGGGAAGGGATGACGGCGGTTGAGGTTAATTTTGGGGACCCGACATTGCAGGATCACACGGGACCCCTAAAACAAGGAGCCTCAGTCTCCTGGAGCTTTCTTGCCTGGGCCCATTCTCATGTCATCACAATAAGGTGACTCCAGCCAGTACATTTCCTGCTGCCTCTGACCTAGTGCCAGACTCCCGTGGTGAAAAACTAAGCGCTTCCTAAGGATGAGTTCTGAACTTTGGGCATTTTTCTTCTTTCTCAAGTTTTAAAACAAAGTTCTCATTTTCATAGTTAAGGCACATTAATTCTAACCAAATGAACTTAGTGTGGGATCTTTTAAGTATAGGGACTTTGGAAGTTCCATCTCTGTCCCAAATGGGCCCACAATTAATTTTTGCGCCAGCACTTTGTAAATCATTTATATTTACTTAGATTCTCATTGAAGAGGGAGAGGTTAAGGAGTAAGGGGGATTTCAAGTTGCAGGTGTGCGTCAGAGATGAGGCCTTTCACGTGCAGCATCACCCTGGGCTGGTACAGTCGGGCTCAGCTGCAGCCAACATGCACACTGGGGCCGAGTGCCTTCAGCCAGCAGTGGGGAGCGTGAACACGGGACATAAGGCCTTGCCATGGGCCACTCTGACTCAGCCTAGAGTCATAGAACTTGGCCCTGATCAGCCCTGATCAGCGCCGAGCACTTACTGTGGGCCTGACACTGGGCCAGTGTTCAGGTCTTTGGCAAATGACTCAGGCGTTCTCCTGACAACCGGCAGAGGATTTCTAAGTGTGGTGCTTGTTCTTGGCAGCAGTGTTTCCCCTAAACAGATGCTTCAGCATAAGTCGGGGAGATGGCAGTAACTTTTGAGGCTAAGGTTAGGTTGTGTCCATCCCTCCCACCCCACCCACTGTAGTGCAGTGGAAAAAGACCTGGGGAAACTGGAGAAGGAAGACCTTGGCATCTGCTGGCAGCTAGGTACTTCACGTTGCTAAGACTCGCATAGTCTCCTTTTTTGAAGTGACAAAAGCTCAGACTGGTAGCGTGATTTGTCCAGTGCAGCACAACTAGTGACAAATCTAGGGTTCCTATCGACCTCTGTGGGTCTCTTCCTGCAAAGCGTCCTCTGCCATAAGAAAACAGTACTTCAAGTTAAAGCAGATTTGAATGAGGTCCGAGGAAAGTCGGGTTTCCACAAGACTTAGTCTGCTTTCCATAACAAGTGTCTGAGTTGCTGCATAGTAAGTTTCCATCATCCCATCATTTGGTGAAGACTCAGAGCCTGCCTTCAAGTGCCACTCTGACCAAGCCCAGGTCATCATTCCCATGTCCCACACCAAGGAATGAAGAAAATGAAGATGTTTCATCTGAGTGGGAAGCAGTGGAAGAGGTACCATAGAAATGCACCCAACTCATGGCGCAAGAGAGGCAGTCTGCTGCTTCAAAATGAAGCCAAACATTCTTTTTCCCAGCCATCACTGAATGCCAGAAACCACTACGAGAAGTGTTTGGCCACAGAAGCTGCTGACATTGGGTGAGGAAAGAAAGGGTTACGTGGGCCAGATCTGTGGGGGTGACAGACGAGTTCTCTCATCTTTTATTTCTGCAACTCAAATGTTGGTATACTACGCTGAAGAAATGGCACACTAAGAAAAGGGCTGCGAAGTATGCTGAACTGGCCACAAGAATGAAGGCAGCGATGGAAAACACCCGAAACAGCGTGTCTTTGAGAGCTTGCGCTTCTGACTCCAGTCAAATATGAATGAGATTCTCTAAGTGACCAGACATCCAAAAAAGGAAATTTCCCTCAAATATCAATGATTTAAATGGTCAGACACTATCAGTGAATTAAGATCAAACTATAATGTGTTTGTGTGAAACTCATTTTAAATTTAAATGTGAAGATGGGAATAGAGAAAGCTCATCGAAAGAAAATTGGAATGGTTCTACTAATGTCAGATAAAGTGTACTTCAGAGCAAGGAAAATTATCTGGGACTAAGGGGCATTACATAATGTAATTAAACTGGAAATTAACAACGGAATAGTTAGCTGCAAGGTTCCAAAATAGAGTAAGCAGCACACATCTAAGTAACGGGTCAAAGAAGTGTTGAGAAATATTTGAACTACATGCAAACACCACTGTTTGTGGGATCCAGCAAAAGCATTAGCTCTTAGAAAAGAAATATCTAAAGTTGATAAGCCGCTACTTTCAGCAAACAAGCAAAATAAGAAGGAAAGAAAAAACAAATCAATGAACTAGAAAGTGAGATGGTAGGGGAAAATAATCAGTAAAACCAAAATTCTTTAGAAAAACTGGTAAGCTTCTAGCTACTTTAAATATTTTTAAAAAGACAAATTACTGGGGCCCTCCCTGGTGGCACAGCAGGTTAAAGCACAACACTAAGAAGCTTAAGCCACTTCCACATGAGTTCTATCCCCGCCTGCCCCGGAGGAGACCCACATGGCGCAGCAGACCTCTCCTGACCCGCCCGCTGCTCCCCTCAGCAGTGTACTTCATCAGTCTGCCTGTTCTGCTCCCCACTCTGTCTCTGGTAAATCCTCTCACCCCCCGCATCTCTGGCCTATACCTCAGTTCTGTATGAATAAATAAATCTTTTTTAAAAATTACTAATAACAAATGAGCCATTACTACTGATCCTATGGACATCAGAAGGATGCTAGTCACCAAACAGGAAATCAAGAAGCCGGACACGTGGCAAAATACATTCATTAATAAGTAATGAATAAAACCACAATGAGATGTCATCCCACACCTTTGAGATCCCCAACACCAGGTGTTGGAGAGAAAGGAAGACATGGTTGTTGGAAATGTCAACTGGTGTCATTATATGGAAAGCAATCTGAGTTTACCTTAAAAAGTGAAAATAGAATCAACCCAGCAATCCCACTCTTGGGCATAGAACTATAGAATATGAAACCATCTTCAAAAAAAAAAAGTATTCCTCAGTGTTCACAACAGCATATACGATAGCCAGGATGTGGAGACAGCCCATCACAAATCACTGGCTCAAGAAGGTGTGTATGTTAAGGTGTATCATGGATCATTAGATAGTCATGAAATGTAGCCATTTCCAACAAAATGAAGAGAGAATTCTGTGCAGAGAAGTCAGAATGATCAAAATACTGGATATGTATGCAGCTTGCATATGTGGTTATGCATACTTTACAGGACCATTGGACACTGGTGAACATCCTGAGGGCTCTAAGGTTAAGAGGGAGGGACGAGGACAGAAGGAATGGTCTGGGGGGTGGATGTCTTTTTTAAAGATTTTATTTATGCATACAGAACTGGGGTACAGGCCAGAGGAACAAGAGCTGTGAAAGGATTCATCAGACAGTGGGGAGCAAAACAGGCCGACAGGAAGTACACTGCTGAAGGGAGAAGTGGGCGGGTTAGGAGAGGTCGGCCGTGCCATGTGGATCACCTCTGGGATAGGGATCGATCTCATGCTTAAGTGGCTTTAGCTTCTTAGTGCTGTGCTCTAACCTGCTGCGCCACCAGGGAGGGTCCGGATGTCTATTTCTAATGATAATAAAGGACTATTAGCCACCCCATAAATTTGATAAGAACAACCTACCAAAAATTTGATAAGCCTGTACCTATTAATCAATAGATGACTTACTAATTGATGTATTACCAAATGGTTCACTGGCAAAATGTAGTAAGTATTTAAGGAAAAAGTTATACCAATTCATAATCTCTTCCAGAAAATAGAAGCAGATGAATATTTTCTAACTCATTTTATGAGACAACGTTATCGCAGTACCAAAATCAGATAGACGTTATAAGGTAAACTACAGACCATTAACTTGGTATAGGCTTTTTTAACCCTCAATAAAATATTAGAAAAATTGTATGTCATGGCTGGGCCCTCCCTGGCCCTGGACATGACCCACATGGCGCAGCAAACCTCTCCTGTCTCATCTACTGCTCTCCTCAGTAGTGTACTTTGTCAGTCTGCCTGTTCTGACCCCACTGTCTCTGGTGGATCTTCTTCTGCATCTCTGGCCTGTACCCCAGTTCTGTATACATAAATAAAATAAATCTTTTTTAAAAATCAGTGCAACCCACCACACACAGAGGCTGGAGGAACACTATATGAACATAGCAACAGATGGGATAAGCACCTGAGAAAATTGAATACTTACTCATTATAACAAATCATCACAGCTAACAAGAACTAAAGGGAACTTGCTGAACTTGAGAAATGTACAAAACACGTACAGCTAACATACTTAACTGGCCCTTAAACCCTTCCCCTCTTGAGAACAGCAACAAAGTAAGGATGTATCCCCTCACTCCTCACTACCACACTGGAAGGTCTAGCCAAAGCAAAGACAAGGATATAAAAGATTGGGGAGGAAAGAAAACTCCACAAATGACATCATCTTAGTAGAAAATCCCAAAAAATCAACAAAAACTCATGGGACTGATACACAATTACAGCAAGCATTCAGTGTGCAAGATTGACATAGGTATAAGTCAGTTGCTTTCCTGTGAATAGTAAAGAACAACTAGAATTTGAAAATGATCATTAGAACAATGCCATGTACATCAGCAACACCCCAGTCAATAAAATACTTAAGGGTAAATTTGATAGGGGTCCTCCCTGGTGGTGCAACACGCTAAAGCGCAGTACTACTAAGATCACGAGTTCAATCTGCGGCCAGGAGGGGACCCACATCACTGCTGCTCCCCTCAGCAGTATATTTCAAAAGATCTGCCTGTTCAGCTCCCCCCTCTGCCTCTGGTGAATCCTCTTACTCCCACACCTCTGGCCTGTACCCCAGTTCTTATATGTGTAAATAAATCTTTTTTAAAAAAGAAAATTGTAACTGTGCCATGCGTGTTACCTAGACTTACAGTGATAACACAAATTCCAAATCATGTGTTGTACACCAGAAACCAATGTTGTATGTTAACTACACCTCCCAAAAAATTTAAATGAAACATAGACTTAAATGTAAAACACATAAAGCAGATATAACAGGAGAAATCCAGGTGGTGACCTTGGGTTTGGCAATAGTACCATCCATGAAAAAACTGATGATTTGGCTTTATCAAAATTAAAAATTGCTCCGCAAAAAGCACTTAAACAAATGAAAAGACAAGAGACAGAAATGCCTGCCAAGCACACATCACATACATGAAGGACTCTCAGATATAACAATGGGCTTTCTCACCTCCCCCAAGCCCCAGTGCACCAAACCCTGAGCCAGCTCCTGCCAAGCCAAGCCAGCGCCTTGCCATCGCCATCCCGCCACCGGCTGGAGGGCCACCTGCACCTCATCAGCCACATGAGAAGTTCTCAGCTTCTCCAAGGCCTGGATGATGCAGAGCAGCTGTGCACGTGATGGGGGGGAGCCCAGGGGTAGGGGGCGATACTGAGGGTGCTTGTGGAAACGCCCGCCCCTGCTGAAGCGCCAAGGCACTGGGGATGCGCAGCTGACACTGTTTATTGTAGGAAACGGGCTTCACTAAAGCCCCTAAGGAATGCCTCAAAAATGACATGAAATCAATTAAAACAAACTTGATAAAAGGGGCCAGAAGAGTAGAGCCCTTTATGACTGCAGAGCAAGTCAAGTGCATCCTTGCTATTAACCACCAGCTCTTTACATGAAAACGTGAACCCAGAACTTAGGTTGCTCTGTGGAATGGTTTGCGGATGGGTGACCCCGCGTATGATTTTCTTTAAGGGGAATTTAGAATGGAAAAGTGTTGACAAAGATGGCAGTTGCTTTGCGCAATCACCTGACATCCCAGTGCCCACACGGCCCCATCACAGCCAGATCAGGGTGTCATCTCCAGATCCTCATCTATTTTGATCTGGATTTATTTGGGGGGAGGAGGAGGGAATCATGTCTTGTAGGTTGTCTAAAAGTAAAATGTATTTAATTTTTTTTTTAAAAAACTCAGCAGTGAGGCGCCTTCCCGGTGGTGCAGAGGTTAAATCTCAGCACTATCAAGCTATTGCCCGAGGCATGAGTTCTACCCAGCCAGGGTCAGCAGACTTCTCCTGACCCGGCCCCTGCTCCCCTCAGCAGTGTACTTGTCAATCTGCCTGTTCTGCTCCCCACTCTGTCTCTGGTGAATCCTCTGAACGCCCCTGCACCTCTGGCCTTACCCCAGTTCTGTATGCATAAATAAATCTTTTTTTAAAAAAAGGTCTGCAGGGTGTCGGCGCATCCAAGCGCAGCACATCACAATCCCCCTTGAGCCTGGGCCAGCCCTGCTCCGCGGGAGCCGAGGGGAAGCCTGATGTCCGGACAGTGAGCGGCTCAGCCGGTCCCC
>NW_004567109.1:14018939-14027968 GCF_000260355.1 Condylura cristata | reverse complement strand
AAGTTTGCTTCCTGAAAGCTCACGAGCTAGACCTTCCGCCGCGCAAGCCTGGGGGTCGGGGTGCGGTGGGCAGAAGCTCGCACTGCAGGCGTCTCACCTGCAGGGCCAGTGCTGAGGCACTGGACTCCACCCAACCGAAACGCCCCTGTGCGCAGCACGCGGCTTCACTCACTTTCCAGGAAAACCTGGTGTTTCTCAGAGCTCCACAGCCCTGGGGACGTTCCTTGGAGTACGACGCGACCCCGGCAGGTCGGGGTGTCCGAGAGCTGCCCGGCGCCGACCCCGCGCAGACTGCGGGGGGCCGGGGGGGACAGGACACGGACAGCGGCACCAGCCTCCCGCCGGCCTTCATTTCGAGGTGACCGCTCAAGCAAAGCGCGCTCCAAGCACAAAGGTGTTTGCACTGGCGTTATTCATAACAGGAAGAACAGTGGACGCCGGCAAGCCCGCCTGACGCGGGACCCGTCCACTGGGGGCCCCCAGAGCAGACTCGCGGCATTTTCGCCCCCTTTCCTGTATGTTTTTATGCAAATCCTTAGAAAGGTTTAGATAGGAAATTTTAGTGCGTCCCCCTTGGTCGGCAGGCGTGAGTTACTTGAAAAGAAATGAAGCATCCATTGCTACAGACTCGGGTACTGCAGATTGGTATCTTTGCCGCTTACCTTGACTGTAATCTTTCAGTGATTTTTAGTCATTTGCTATCTCACGACCCACGGGCACCCCAGGAACCCCAATTTGTTTACTCTAAAAGGATCCAGCCGACGGTGCACACAAAGCAGACTCAGAGGAAAGAGCTTAATAGGATAAGAAGCCTTAGAGAGAGCAGAGAGGAGGCAAGAGAAGGTCCTAGTTAGCTAATAAAACCCCAAAGCCGCCCATCCTGCCATGGGTAACAGGGTCCACCCCATGTGGGGCCACTGGGGCCCCAAACTTGCCACAAGTCTAAGGCACCTGGCAAAGTTAAGGGAAAGGCACAAATCAAGGTGGGAGCCAGATCTCTCACCCACCTGTCTCTTCCAGGCACCTCTACGAGTCTGTCCTCCGTGGGTCTCCTCCAAGTCCTGGTGCAAGTCCAAATCCCAGAAGCAAGCGACCTCCCCTCCTGCTCCCCAGCGCACCTGCCTTCCCGGAGCAGCAGCTACACCTGGCTGCCCAGCTCTGCCCTTGTTAAGTGGGGGCGGGACCAGGTAACTCCCACTTTTATGGAGATGGTCCTAACTCCTAACTTCTTGATTCCCTTTCCTCCAGCATTTGTTGGCAGGAGATCTGCAGTCCTTGGGAGCATCCTTGATGATTCTTGCACAAAAATTTGTGCAGGACTCAACAGCAGGCTGGTCCAAGTGGAAGCCAACACAGGAGTGTCTCAGCTTGGTGTGGCACGGCCGCTGTCTCTGTGAAGAAACTGCCAGGCTTGCAGCCATCTGAGTCATTTCTCCTTTCAGCCTCTATTCTTACTGGGAATGATTAGGGACTTAAGGCTCTTGGAAAATATCAGGAGACCAAGAGAATGAGCTGCACCGGCAGGCTCCGGAGGGCTCGCACGTGGCCTCTACACCTGTGGGAGCTCAGCACGTGGCCCACTTTTACAGAGAAGTTATGAGCTTCTCCAAGAGGGCTCGCTCACAGCCTTCTTGCTGTGTGGCCTTGGACAAGTTGATCCAATGTCTTCCTTATCTGTAAATGGACTGAAAATCCATATTCCCGGGGCCTTCCCTGGTGGTGCAACAGGTTACGATGCTGCACTGCAAGCCAGCTGCAGCAGCTTCAGTGTGACCACAGGGAGCAGCAGACCTCTCCTGTCTCGCCTGCTGCTCCCCTCAGCCTGTCCTGCTCCCCACTCTGTCTCTGGTGAATCCTCTCACCTCCTCTGCACCTCTGGTCTGTACCCCAGTTCTGTATGCATGAATAAATAAATTTTAAAAGCAAGAGAAAATTCATATCCCTATCAACCAGGGCTATGTGGAGTCCTGACTCTGCCCCATACTCTGTGTGACTCTGGGAGAGGTGATTCACCCCAGAACCTGGAAACAGGAAATGGCTGAGTGTGGGCTTCACTGCAGGAGAAGGGTCAGGCCCCCCCAGCCCCAGCCAGCCCCGTGAGTGAGTGCCCTCCACCGTGTGCCTCTGCTGCCCCTTCACAGCTCACCTCACACCGGTGCCCCACCCCCACCCCACCTCCTTGCCTGGAGTCTTAACCCCGGGAAAAAGACACCCCAGGAGAGAAGCCCCAGCAGTCTGCAGGTGTCCCCATCTGTAAAAGAACCAGCAAAGCTCCCCAGTGGGCGCCTGCTGGGTGGATGGAGGCCCCGGCCCCTGGCTCCCGCTCTTGAAGGGAAGCAAAGAGAAATAGAGTGAGAGAGCTTTCCGGCCTCTAATCCTCTCTGCAGTGGAGAAAGTCACCGCAAGTGTCCAAGGACGCCCAGGAGTCCTGTCTGATAAAGAAGCAAACTTCCACAGCTGGAAGCCCACCCCGGGGGCCAGGCCAGGCAGGAGGGGCTGGGCGGGCTCTGCAGAGCCGGAGGAAGCTGTCCACACCGTCTGGCTTTAGAGCAGGCCGTCCGGAGTCCAGCCAGCTGGCAGAGGCCCGGTTTGTGTCTCCCAGCTGTTTTCGGTCAGTAGACTGGGGACGAGGGTCGTGCTGCCCTCACCAGGCCGCTCGGAGACCTGGTGAGCGGCGCCGGTCAAGGGTCACAGCTGGGCACAAAAGCTGACTCCGGGGCCTGGTGGCGCACCGGGTTAAAGCACAGCACTGTGAAGCTACCACACCCACTGCAGCACAAGTTCGACCCCCGGCCCCGGGAACTGAGCCACATGGCGCGGCAGACCTCGCCTGACCGGCCGCTGCTCCCCTCAGCAGTGTATTTCAGTAGACCTGCCTGCTCTGCTCCCCACTCTCTAGTGAATCCTCTCACCCCTGTACCTCTGACCCGTACTGCACTTCTATAGGATTAAGAAAAAAAAAAAAAACAAAACAAAACCTGACTCTGACTCTCCACCCCTACGCCCAACTCCCCATGCGGAATCCTTTCACGCAACTGCCTCCACGCAGCCCGAGGGTCGGCCACCCTGGGTGAAGATGAAGCCCCAGGAGGAGTCGCGGGCGCCCAGGATCCCGGCGTGGGGAGCCGGCAGAGAGGCGCGACTGGACGGTCGTTTGCGGGCCGCAAATACCGAGGCGCTCTGGGCGCGGGGAAGTGGGCGGGCCCGAAGGTAACAGGCGCGTGCGAGTGCGGGGCCTCGCCGCCAGGTGGCGCCCAAACCGGCTCCCGCGGCCGCCTCGAGGCGCGCGCCAGCTCCTGGAGGAGCGAGTCACCCGCGGCGCTGGCGCACGGCCAGTCTCCCCAGGCCCTGCTCCAGGGGACCAAGCCTTCAGGACGGCTCAACCCCCTCCGCACCCCCAGCGACTGGGAGCACAGGCTCCATCCTCGGCGAGACCTGCCACCCACCGGAGGGAGGCGCCAGCTCCCGGGATCTGAGCGAAGGACTCCTAGCTGCCTCCTGGCGGCATTTCCCAGCTCCCCTGGAGCCAGTTAGGGCCCCAGGGCCTGGTCGTGACGCGAGGAAGGGGCACTCTGTGCGGACCACATGCAGTGCCTTGAAAGGGGGGAGCCACGCTAATCCTCAGCCCCACCCTCGGTCTGGTCCCAGACACGGGGAGGGCGCTGTCCTGCACTCTCAGTCAGGTCCATTGTTGGGTCATTGAATAAAACACATGGTTAGCCACTATTTAACAAACGCTTGCTGCAGGCCAAGCTCTTAGCTTTCCCGGGTTATGCTGCAGGAGCCCGGAGGTTGGCTTCCAGGGGCAGATTTCTGGCTGGTGTTGCTTACAGTGTAGGCTGGGGCTCCTCCCGGGCTCCTCGAAGGCAGGAGCCCTCACTTACAGGGGACACTGTAGCCCTGACTTACAGGGGACGCGGACACGTGCACACATTTCATGTTCTCAGTTGAGGTTTTTCTTGCCCAAGGCTTCCTGCTGTGGGCACCCCCAGAGGGACGAGGAAGCAGGTCCGCTCAGGGGTGCTCCAGCCTCTGTCCCAGCTAGAATGTGCCCACAGCTCCACTCCAGCCCCAGCCCCACTCCAGGCTGGCGGTCACCAACTCCCAAGGCTGACAGTCACCTGTAGGGCCCTGCCACCCTCTCGCCCCTTTGCACCTCTGGCCCTTCCCTCGGGTCCCCAGCTACTGGACTGCAGTAGACACCCAATCCAAGCTGAGGTGGAACCTCAGAGCTCAGGTAAGAGCAGCAGAAACAGCCAGCTGCAGAGGGATGAAAGGACCGCACCGAGCATCTTCAGGGGTGCACGGGGCAGCGTAACTCCCTGGGGACTAACCGCTCGCACAGGGCGTTCAAGGCTCGTTATGGCCTGGTGCCGAGCTCCTGCCATTCCCCTCACGCCACTGCACTGGGGATTCCTCCCGGCCGCCCTTCATGTCAGCTTCTCCCTGCCCTCTCCAAGCCCCCGCCTCACGCTCCTGCACGAGAGCCCTCCCTGCGCAGGAGGGCGCGGAGCCTCTGCCGAGCCGCTGCACACACTGCACATTCGTCCCCCAAACTCCCTGGACCGGGCATCTTACATCACTCCAACTTTATAGACTCTGAAAGCAAGGGCAGCTGGTTCCCGCGGGTCACCGCCAGCAAGAGGCCAGTGTCAAGTGTCGGCTTCTGACTCCTGAGCCTGGGATGTCCTTAAGTCACTTCCTCTGTCTTCCTTCTTCCTGCCCCCAAAGGAGCAGGTCCACCTACAGAGAGGAGTTGGGGGAAGTCCCCGGGGAAGGAGGCTGGGGTGGGGTGGCAAGGAGCAGGAGGGCCCGGGGCAGCAGGGGGCAGGAGGTGGGGGCAGGGGCCGAGGAGCCGGCCTGCAGCTCAGAGACCCTCTTTCTAAGGCCTCTGGGGCCTCGGCAGCCTGCGCGGGGTCCACCTGCAGCTCACATCACCCACCTGCTCTCACGTGCTCCTCGAGAACGTGACAATGCCAGGTGCCACGCTCGCCATCTGGAAAGTTCTTCTCCAGGTGCACTGCACATGGCTCAGGTCACTCCCAGCCTTAAATTTCCTGTGCCTCTGGGTGCCAGGGAACCCCAGACTCTGGTGTTCGAGGTGCTTTGCAGTCAGGTTCTGCCACCCCCATGCCGCATCCACACCTCATGCTGCTCCTGGGGTACCACCCCCGCCCCCGTGCAGCCTGGAAAAGCCTTTGACCCGGAGGCCTGTCCGGAGCACCCCACTCCACGAAGTCCTCCCTGCCGCCTGCCGCCCAGATAGCGCCAGATGCTGCCCCCTCAGCCTGTCGTAAAAGGGTCTGTTCAGCTGAATAGGGCCCGGGGCTGGCTCGCGACAGTCAGCCAGAGAGGATAGTTAAAGAAATAAAATCACTGGGTCCCTTTCACAAGTTGAGGTGAGGGAGCAAGTGAGCAAGAGCCAGGTGGTACCCGGAAAAGCACCAGCTCTGCCTGTGCTGATGCTGCGAGTTCCATCTACGTCACAGCCCCGAGGCTGGCGCTGCCACTGTCCCCATTTTGTAGGACAAAACAGGCTTAAAATGGCGAGCTGCCTCGCCCGTGGTCACAGCTCGTGGGAGGTGTGGTGTTCCGTGGCTGCACCGGCTCTGCTCGGACCAGCTTGCACCCACTGAACCTCTTTCTGCATGTGTGACGCGGGGTGACAGCGGTCCTGCTTCTCAAGGCACCATCAAAGCGGGGGGGGGGGTTCCTGCTGCTCCCCCTGTGCCTAAGGACTCTGGCGGGGGACTGGTCTGCCCTCCCCCCAGGGGTCTCCCCTCCTCCACCTGCCCAGTGCCAGCCGGGCTGCCCTGCTTCCCTCTCTCCTCTGGGTTCCGGGGAGTAACGGACACACAGAGCTTGGGCTCCCTCAGGAGATGACCAGTAGCCCGGAGACAGCCCCAAGAGTCCAGGTTGCCCAGCTTCCTTGGGGCGGGAGACGCGCTTGGGGTTCACACCCAAGGCCTCAGAGGGCTGAGCCTCGGCTGGGCCCTTGTGACTGTGGGGCTCGAAAACCAGCTGGGCCTCCCTGCCCAAGTCGCTGCCCCTCTCTGGGCACTGGTTTCCCGCCCTACAAAACAGGACGAGGAGCTAAGCCGCCAGTCAGCGTGTAAGGCTGCGGCGGGGCCCTCCCTGGGCTGCAGAGGCAGCAGCTGTGAGGGGCACTGGGCTGTGACCGCCCCGGCCCCCGCACCCCCACCCCAGGCTGTGACAGCGAGCGTGGGGGGCCGGGACAAGACAGTCCTGAGAGAAGGACTGGGGACTAGGGTGAGAAGTCTGGGGTGCCGAGCCCAGCATCCGTGCTAAGTGGAGCAGGAGAAGATGCATTCTTGGAAATACTGCTCGCTGGCTGTGTGCGGCTGTGGCATGGAGGAGGTGACAGCTGTGCTCTCCCCACTGTGGCTCCTGGAGGGGAGGGACTCGGGCGGGCAGGACCCCAAGGGCCACTGTGTCCAGCTTTGCCCGCACAGAGAACCTAAGGAGAAAAAGGGTGACCACTGCCCCCGGGGACTCCCACCCAGGCCCTGTTCTGGTTCCTGGAGGAGGCCAGGGCAGACTGGGGAGGGAGCTGGCACCCAGCCCTGAGGCCCAGGCCACTCTCGCTCAGCACATCCGCAGGGCCAGGCCACGCAGGCCAGGGTGTCCCTCTGCACGGAGTGGCTGTGAGTCTGTGGGGAAGGTCTCTCTACAGAAACAAGTCAGTATCCTCTGCTGCAAATCAGGTAGGACATTGACTTGACCTCAAGCAAATTAAAGGGTGACCCACCTCTCCCCCGCCACCCCAATGACCTCAGTTAGGGGAGGTTTCCACAGCCCTCAAGCTGTGCCATAGGGGCTGAGGCCTGCAGTGACAGGATGCTGCCACCACTGGCCGGCACCACGCTGCCCGATGCCCAGCCTGCTCTTATTTAATCTTCAGAGCAGCGCTGCGGGGGGCGTGGGGGGACCCTGAGACTCAGAGAGCTAAAGCCTTTTACTCCTGCGGTCTGGGCTGGACTCCAGAGACTAGGAAGGGCCTCAGGGTGGAGCAGACTGGCCATCCCAGGGCGGGCTGCTCTCCAGCATCGTGGGGGGCATGGGGCTCCAGGGTGAGCAAGAGAGACTGTGTCCCCCCTCAGCTTCAGCCAGTAGGGGTGCAGATGGGAAGCCCACTCAACTCCAGAGCCCTGACAGCTGTTCACCGTGAGCCATGCCCATGAAGAGGCTTAGCGCTGGGTCATTTTATGATGAAAAGGGGTTTTCAATTCCCTTTGGACAAGACTGGGAGCCTTGCAGGGGTAACCCCTAACCCCAGCAAGTGATGAGTTCAGACTCAGGGTAGAGATGCAGCTTGCAGCCTCTGCACAGGGAGCAGGGCTGACTCCAGATCAACACAGGGCCACAGAGCTTCTCTGGTTAGGTGCTGTAGGGTGGCCCCAGGGGTAGCTGGCCTTAGTGGGCCTGCTTCCCAGAGGGCGGCTAGGGGGAAGCCCACACTGGGCCAGGCAGAGGGGTGAGGGGGAGGGAGGAGGCCAGAGGAGTCAGCGGCAGGGAGCCCAGTGGACAAGCCCCAGCCGAGCCGGTCAGGGCTTTGGCCTCCAGAGCTGGTGTCAGTTCGGAAGCTGGAGACAAATGAGGGAGACCGTGCTTGGGGCAGAGGGGGCATGGCGGGGTCAGCGTGCCAGCAGTGTGTGAAGTGCAGGGCACTGGGGGGTGACCAGCGGAGGAAAACGCGGGCACTGCCGCCTCGGTGGGCGGAGTCGGCAGCCAGGCGCCGGGCGGGTTTTCTGAGCTCAGGTGGCAGGAGCCTCTGTCCCACGCGGTGGCCGGAGGCGCCGTGCGCTCTGCTCTCGGGCCTGCAGGGCTCCTCTGGGCCGCCGGGACCCCGACGGGCGCCCCACAGGGGAAGGGGCGGCCCCGGGGGCTGCCGAGGGTGCTGGGCCCCAGGGCCTGGCAGAGGGGTCGCCAGAGGCGCTGATGCCATCCCTAGTCGCCAGGGGGCTGGAGCGTGGGGCGAGGCCTAGCGGTTGTGGGGCTCGGGGTCCCGGCTCCGCACGCGTGGCGAGGGGGCGCCCCGGCCGGCCACTTCCCCGAGCGGCCCCTCCCCGCCCGCGCACAGCCGGGTCTCATTACCGCGGCTCCCCCGCCCTCGCGAGCCGGGGGGTCTCCGCGGCCGGGGGAGGGGCGCCCGATAATCAATCCCAGGCCGGAAATTCCTCCCGAGGGGCCCCGCGGGGCTGCGGGAGTGAGGGGCCCCCGCGCGGAAGCTGGCAACCCGCCCGCACCACCCTCCTCCCAGAGCCCGCCCCCCGCATCATGGAAACTGGGCCGCCTGCCGACCCCCTCCGCTCGGCTCCACATTCTTGCCTCCGAGGGCGGGCGGGGTCCAGGCGCTGGGCGGGGCCCTGCTGGCCCGTGGGCTGGGGCGCCGCCGAGCTCAGTACCCTCTCTTTATTTGGGACCAGCACCGCCTCCCCGCTCCAGGCGGGGCGCATCTTTTTTGGGGGGGCCGGGCAGCCCCCCGACTCGGCTTCGCTTCCCCCAGCTCTGAGAACTCGGCCATTCTTACAGTCCCTCTGCCTGAGATTACTCTTCCTGCAGCGCCCGCGGGTTTCCCCTGTGTCGTGCACCTCACCCCAACGCCGAGTGTTCGCCTCTCAGCATCTTGCCGGGCGAACGCCAACACGCCCATTTCCCAGGTGCGGCCGTGAGGTTCGGCGAGAGCCGCGCTGTGGCGCTGGGCGGGCGGCTCCGGCCGCCTCCTCCGGGAAGCCCCCCGGGCGGCACTGGGCAGCCGCGGGCTGGCCCCCAGCCGCCTAGGATGAGGGCTCAGGAGCGGGGGGTGGGGGCGCGGTATTCGAAATCCTGGCTGTGCGCTGAGGCTGCAGAGCTAAGCCGGGGGCTCTCGGACTCGGGGTTCTTAGTGTCCCCAACTGGGAAGAGGCGCCCTCGCAGGCCTTTGAGAACGACGAAAGCCGGGGACTCGGGCTCCTGGGTCCCCCGCGTCAGGAGGCGCCCGCAGAGCGCTTACCTGTGACCCCCGCCCT
>NW_004567109.1:14016682-14018778 GCF_000260355.1 Condylura cristata | reverse complement strand
GGAGACCGCAGCAGTGCCGCCAGCCCAGGCGCGAGGACAGGACCCGGACCCACCCCGGCGCGGCGGCGCCAGGTGAGCGCAGCTAGGGTCCTCGGGTTCGTCCCCTACTTTCCCCAACTTTTCCTTTGGCTCCTCCCTCGGGAGAGACCTGGGGAGCGGGAGCCGGACCCTTCCTTGTCCCGGGGACGGGGACGGGGTGTCTATCGGGTGGAGGTGGCACCCCCGAGGGCAGGGGCCGGGGCCTGAGCAACTTTCCTGCCCTGGGACCTGTGCACTGGGTCTCCGAGTGCCTCTCCCTGGGGCTCCAGCGTTGACTCAGCCCTCCAGAGGCCCCAAGTTTAGGGCTCGTCCCCTCTCAGCCCGTCCTTGCTCCTGCCCCTCAGGGAGAGCGGGGCTGCTGGCCTTTCTGAAGTTGGGGCTGGGGCGCCAGCCTGGCCTGGGCCGGGTGGTCACTTCTCTGGTTCCGGGCTGGGGAAAGGGCGCCACGCTCAGAGACCAGGGGGAACCGGCCCCCAAGGAGCTTCTAGGCTGTGCCCACAACTGCTCAGCGTTGGGTAGGGGCTAGAAGTCTGGAGTGGGGTCCTGGCCGAGCCCCCCGCCCCCCCCCTTTGGGTGGGGCATGACCCGGGCCGACTCTTGGCTTCTCTGGGCCGCATTTCCCTCGGTGGTAACAGGGCCTGGACTCCAGCGACTCCACGCTAGGCCCTGGGCCTTCCCTGCGATTGTTGGAGGCAGGGATGGGGTGCACTGCTTTGAGCTTTGGGGGTGAGGATGGGGAGTGGGTAGGATAATAAGGTCTCCTCCTGCCTTCGGGCCTCTTGGCTGGTTCCAGTGCGGCAGCTGTTTAGAAACTAGACCGGGGAGTGCGGACACACCACTGACAGCGAGTTCCTAGCCGGCCTCTCCTGTGACCCGGGGTGCCTGGGTGGAACCCCGTTTCCTCCTACACGCTCCCTTCCGTGGGGAACACAACACATGCAGTGGCTCCATCCCTGCCCGACCAGGCTCCTGTCCTTAGGCCACAGGCCGGGCGGGACCAGCAGCCGGGAGGGGCTGAAGCCGGGTGGCCCGACCCCGAGCGGCCTGAGGCGCAGGGGCGGGCGGTGCTGCTCCTGCCGGGACGCGGCCCGGAGGCCCCGGGAGGAGGAGGCCGGAAAGGAGGCCAGGCGGTGGGGAAGGGGGATGATTCATCCCGAGGAGCCCGAATTGGAAACGCCGCAACCTGGGAACAGTCTTACCCGGGCGGATGGGAGAGCCAGCAGGGGAGATCGCCCCGCAAGGCCTGTGCCCGACACCGACAGCCCCCTGCTTCCAGCTCGGCCGCAGCCCGGCCGCGGGCGGACACAGAGGCCTCTTCTGCGCGGAGTTTAAAGAGATCCTGGGCGAAGTCGGCCGCTGAGCTTGGGCAGAGTGGCCATCCTGGAGTCTAGCTCAAGTCTCTCCTGCTGCAGTTTCAGTGCTGCCTGAGGAGTTCTGGAAGGAGGGGGCGGGCAGGAAGAGGTTGGAGTCAGGGGCACCCCTCCTTCCGACGCTGCGGTATGTAAAGCGCAGTGGGGGGAGGTGGGCCGCCAGCGACCCCAGCGGCCTTGGGCGGTCCGAGCGCCCTCCCCTCTTCCTTGACCACCGTGAGCCACGTGCGGGGGTGAGGTAGAGCCCAGGCAGGACTTACCCGGGAGACGCCACTGCCGGGGGCCCCAACAACTCCCGAGACCCTGGACCCGGGGGCTGGCGAAGAGGGTGCAGGCGTCCGGAGCCCCGCAGCGCACGATGCGCCAGGGAGCAGCCCGCGCCCCCTCCCTCCTCCCCGCCCGCGGGCCGGGCCCGCCCAGGCTTCTGCCGCGCGTCCCTGGCTCGGAGCGCCGCTGCGGAAAACCCGAGCGGGGGCGGCTCTCGCGGCCCGGGAAAATCCGGGGGTGGCCGCCAGGGATCTCCAAGCGGCCTGGGCGAAGCATCCCGACCTTCCCTCCGGGCTCTGGGCCCCACCTGGTGCTTCGACCCTAGGCCCGTCGGTTCAGTCCCTGCCTCCCATCTTTTCTCCGCAGAGCGCCCTGACGACGGCGGCATGACGGCGGGGAGCCCGGGAGACTGCGGGGAGG
>NW_004567109.1:14014518-14016406 GCF_000260355.1 Condylura cristata | reverse complement strand
CCGCGCGGGGGCCGCAGGGCCCAGGGCTGCCAACGTCAGCGCGCCCCCAGTGAGCGAGCTGCGACGCGAGGGGCGCGGCGCCGGCCGGACTCACGGACCACACGAGCGGCTGCGGCTCCTGGGCCCGGTGGTCATGGGCGTCGGTCTGTTCGTGTTCATCTGCGCCAACACGCTGCTTTATGAGAACCGCGACTTGGAGACCCGACGGCTTCGCCAGGGGGTGCTGCGGGCTCAGGCGCTCCGCCCCCCCGAGGGGCCGGGCTGGGACTGCGCTCTCCTCCCCAGCCCCGGCCCCAGAACTCCCCGAGCCATAGGCTGCGGGGAGCCAGAAAGTTGGGACCTGCCCCCGCATCGGGGGACCTCACCCGTGCCGTCAGTGCGGAGTCTGCGTTCAGAGCCGGCTAATCCTCGCTTGGGGTTACCTGCCCTGCTCAACAGTTACCCGCTGAAGGGTCCAGGGCTGCCTCCACCGTGGGGTCCACGCAGCCAGGCCGGCCACGTGATTATCACCGTGCAGCCCTCTGCTTCCTGCATCGAACATTCCAAGTCTCTGGACCTGGGCTTTGGGGAGCTCCTGCTGGGGGCCCCAGCAGCACGTGACTGTGCTCATCGCAGCTGGCCAAGGCTGGACCGCCTTAGTGTGGGAGGCTACTCGAAGTTGGGAGGAGGCGGAGGGGACTTGGGTGCCCAGGTGTGAAATGCAGGGGGCAGCCCCTGTAAGGCTGAAGCATGGACCATGACGACAGACCGAGCCCCTATGCCTAGTAGATGCTTCATCACACCAGACTGGGCATGGATGCCCTGGTCCCAGCAGCCGTCAGGGCTTTATGACTTGCATGTAGGCACAGAGATGCCAACTGCACAGGGTTCCATAAGCTGGAGAGAATATGTCTTAGCGTGGAGTCTGGAGAGCAGCGTGGCTGGGCTCAGGTATTCTTTCAGCCTCCAAAAGTGGCCTTAGCTCTGGACAGGTACTGAGGGGGCAGGAGGTCCAGGCCAGGTGATGGGGAGATGCACCTGGTATGTTGGCAAACCCAGAGGGGTGGGCAAGGACTCCCTGCTTGGAAGGAAGGTTGGGCTGCGCAGGCTCTCCAGGGTGGCACTGGGATGGGTTTGGGCCCCTGGTGGAGTGAAGAGCCTGCACTGCCATCTGGGCTGGGTAGAGTTGAGACCCTCCACTGCCATCTGGGCTGGGGACTGAGCCTTTAATTCCCGCCACGCTGACCCCTCCCCCTCCAGCCAGCCAGCCACTGGGGCTATACTACTGCCAACTCCTCCAGCCTGAGGGTCTGGCCCTCCCTGACGGGCCTGAGAGCCACCCCTCTCCTGTGTCCTGGCCTGGCTGCAGACTCCCTCCTGTGGGCAAACTGTTTGCTAATTCTCAGAAACCCTTTTATACAACTTTGAGGCTGCATTTTAGCCACCTTGGGTAGTTGACTTTGGAAAATGGCTTGAGTTTGGTCCCCCTATCCATGTTTAATTTCCCCCAATTTGCAGATAGGTGACAACTTTCAAAGTGGATCGATCCTCCCACAGTCAGGTTTTTTTTTTTTTTTAGTTTATTGAAAAATGCAATACAAGAAGCAAGACCAAACACATATCTAAACACTACAACCACTTTCCTTACTACTGCAGGCCAAACAGCAGACCTAATTATTGCCTATTTAATCTAAAGATTTTTGCCACTTTGATTCTGCTGCCATTGTTCCTATTTTGTCAAGAAATGTAAACTACTTGATATGATTCATAATTAAAAAAAAATTTCAAAGCTCCTTCATTTTTGTCACCAAAATAATACATTTCAGAGAGATTTGTAAAAACCAGGCTGGGGCTGAGCTCCTGGCAGGTGCTTCCTAGAGCTTCCCTAGGTGTGGGCCAGGCTGGAGCT
>NW_004567109.1:13919083-14014418 GCF_000260355.1 Condylura cristata | reverse complement strand
CCGGGGAGGGCCCCACAGGCCTTACAGGCTCCTGCAGCTGGGCTCTGTGGGCCCTCAGCGTATAAATCCTGCTGGGTGGGTGGGTGGGTGGCAGAGACCTCGTGTGGCTTAGAGAAAATCTTTATTTCTCAAGTGGAATAAAAATAAAATTGCAGCAAGAGTTGTTACTGTGGTGTGTCTGAGTCACTTGGAAAATTACTGCCAAGTCTCTAACCCTGGAACTGAGACTCTGCTCCCCTCCTCACCATTCCCACCTGGGCAGAGTCTATTTTTCTTCACACACACACACATAATTGCAGGAAGGAAAAAAATCCACACAGTTGCCAACCCCCCAGATCTGTTGCCAGAGACAGAGTAAAGGGGAGGAAGCTTGCAAGGACACCCCTCTTGCTGGCATGTCCAAACATCGGCTTCTCAGTGCTGGTACTCAGAGAGCTCCTGACCTGGCTTATAGACACGGGGTGCAGGGAACAAGTGCAGAGAGCTGGTGATGCTGACCCCCAGTCCTGTGCGATGGGAGAGACCACGCTGACCTGGGCCATGCAGAACACTCCACACACAGGGAAGGGGCGTGCTGTGTCCTCTTCCTGTCCCACAGGGGTCAGCTCTGCGAGCCAGGCTGCACTCAGCAGGGCTGCCGGCGCCGGGGCAGGCTCGGGCCGCTGCCGGTGTGAGCTGGGATTCCGACTCAGCCACCGCTCCTGGCTCCTGGCACCCGGCACCCATCGTGGCCCATCGCTTCAGACCACGCCCACAGGCTGTACATCTATTCCTGAGAAGGGGCCATCTCCTTTCCCCAGGCCTGTACACTGCCCAGCCGCCCAACTCCTGCCTCTGGGGGGGGGGGGGGAGCTGCTGCTGGCTGATAACAGTCTCACATCAGTACCCTAAGGAAATGCACATACCTGAAATCAGCTCAAGCCAACTGAGTTTGTGGAAACAAACTCCGCCAATAGAGGCTTTGGACAGGTCCCTGGCCCCCTGTGGGGAGCAGAGGCTTTAGGCTTCTCTCTTTTGCTCAGTCCCCCTGGGCCCCCAGAGATTGCTTGCTGTGACCCACCATCTATCTCATGAAGTTATCTTCTGTCTTAGAATTCAAGTTCTAAGGACCTCCAGACAGATCTGATTACGTGAGGCCGTAAGACTAAAGAAACCCTATTGAACCAAACGCCCCCAAATCTGAACTAGAGCTATGAGCACCACTCCTCATTTATAAAACCAAACCAAAACAACTTAACCCAAAATCCACCACAAAAATCAAGCCTATAAAACCTGACAGACTTCAGATGGCAAGAGGGACGGAGGAGACCTGGGGTTCACGCTTGTCACGTGGGGTTTGTGGGGAGGGTGGCCCTAAAACCAGAAGGGTGCCTGCAGGCAGGTGCTGGTGAGTGAAGAAAGGGGCCCACCGTCCCCTGTGAGTCACATGCCCGGGCCGGGATTAGAGCAAGAGGCCAGGGTCAGTCTCCTAGAAATACTTCTTTGCAGGAGACTAAAGAAACCCACTCATCCCCCGCGTGAAGGGCACATTTCCCAAACCAGAAAACCTGTTTAAAAAAAAAAAAAACAACTCATTAACTTTCCTTCCCCAAATCACTACGAAAAATATACCATTAGAGCTTTTGGCCAAAAGTGCCTATTTTTCCGCGAGTTTTGGTCTCCTGAGACGGGAGGTGAGGGGAGCGCTTGGCAGGGTGCTGCTTCTCATGAGGTAAGAGGGCAGTTGAAGAGGGAGGCAGGAAGGTGAAGGCCACAGATATGTTCAAACATTCACAGTATCAGATCTATCCGAAGCAACTTCTCACGTCTTTGTTCTAAAGAAGCTCCACAAAGAACAGGTGGGAAGGAGGAAAACTAATACATTCTTAGCAGAGGTCTCTCGCACCAAAACCACCATCAACAGGGGCCTGGGGCATTTCCTGGCTTTGTGGATAGGACAGTTGCCTCGCAGGATGTTCTGGTAAAATCACATCACCCGGCTCTGAGACAGGGCTGCTTTATGAAGTTTCTGCTGACATTCAAAGGATTAAAATAAGGGAAGGAGCTGGGAAGCCCCATGAAGCTGGCTTTGGCCCCCAACGCAGCCGACAGAGTCTCTGGAGGACTGCCCGGAGAATCCGGTGGACTCTGTCAGAATCTGGGTTGGAAATAAATGGGGAGAGGCTAGGTTGAAGGGGTTACAAACCACCTATAAAAAACCAAAAAGCTACCTTAAAAACAGTCCAAAGAGTGAAAAGTTGAACAATTTCTGGTATCACAATGTAGAAAAGGTATTTGAAAGGATCAATGATTTCTAGAAGACACTTGGTATATAAACTCCAGATAGAAAATGAAGGAATTTTCTGATGAATAATCTTGAAAGTCTGAAGTCCTACTGAAGCGGGTTTGCTTCTTTGTCATTTTGCTGGTTTTCTCCTGGGTGGGAGGCAGGCAGGGAGTTGGGGTAGGGTAGTTCCTAGAGGAAAGAGAGACGCAAACTTAAAATCTACACAAGAGACAGCTACTAGGTAGAAGTTCTTGTGGCTGCACTGACAGGTCTGAGTGACCCGCGAGTCTGGGCCTGGGTGACTGGTGGCTTCTTCAAGACACCTGTCAAACACTTTCAGCAAGAACTTATCTGGATCTCTGATACCCCCCTCCCCCAAAAGCAGCTTGCTTCCAACTTTCCTGTCTAGCCCCAAAACTTGTGGGCTGAAGCTCAGGACCCCAGTTTCCAGACAGGTTGGGTGCTCTCTGGGCCTCCCAGAGAGAGAAGCCAGGGGGCTCAGAGAGCAGAGCAGCAGAGTGGGGGCCAAGTGGACAAGCAGGAGGAGGCATGAAGGCTCAGGAGCTGGGGGGCGCTTACCCAAGTGACGGTATCTCCCTCCCCCCGAACACTGCCCTGGCACTGCTCAGGGCAGAGGCAGGAGCTACTTAAGTTGGAGCCGAATACTGAGGGAGCTCCCTAAGGGCCTGGCGAGCCAGCCCCTGCAGCACCCAGCTTTCCTGTCCACAACTGTCTGAGGTGGCACCGTGAGTACCCTCCACCCAGCAGGAAGAGTCACCTGAGCTCATTCCTCAGAGATCTCGGTCTCCTGGTGGACGACCACCTTAGTCACCGACATGTCTGGGTGCTGCTCCTTTGCTTCCTTGATGGCCTGGACGAGGACCTGAGGGAGACAGAAACAATGCCCATCCGGCAGAGAGCAGCCCGCTGGTGAGGGGCCAGTGGTCCCTGCGATCCACGATCCACAGGCGAGGGCAGTGTTTGGGCAGCATTTAGGCGTACCTGCCCGCCCTGCAAAGAAAGGCTCCCGGACTGAAAACAGGAAGACACCGGGAGGTCAGAGCTGTCTTGAAGGAATCAGAGGGGACTTCAGGGGTGACAGCTGCCCCTCCCTAGGTGGGCCTGTGAGGAGTCACTCAAGAAGTGAATTGAAAAGATAAAGCAAAATCTGTGCTGAATACAGGCTATCGGCTGGGGGGCGGGGCAGAGAACAACAAGAGAAAAGGCAGCTCGGGCGACAGGAGCGGACAGGGAGTGGGAAAGCCTGTGTCATGCCACAGGCCTAAGCCTGTTATAACTGGCTTCACCTTCACCACAGTGGATCAGGACAGTGATTGTCCTAGTTCCCATTACTACTATTTATTGGACAAGGAAGGACACCGAGGTTCAGTGACTAAAAAGCCTCCTGTTTCACAGCAAGTAATACAACAGGGCTCTAAAGTCTGTCAGGTTTTCCTCTTTACCGCGCTGTTATTTAGTTTGGGGGGAGGCTGCTTTGATCACTTTAGAGAAGCTAAAGGAGTGGGGGAAAGAACATTGATATCATTACTGTCCTAGAGGCTGAAGCCCAGAGCACCCCCAACACCCCTTTTGGGGGTTCTCAGAGACACATCCCCCGATCTAAAAGCTGACTGTTGCCTCTGGCTTTTAAAACTCTAAGAGGGGCAGGGGAAGAAGGGACCTTACTCTTTCCATCTCTTGACCCAGGAACTGGCCCCCCACCGGCGGTGCTCCCCTCTCTGACTGTGTGGGCAGCCCCATTTGCTCACACGTCAAGGCCTCGTTTTGGTCTCTGCTTCGACTTCCTGTGAGGCTGCCCCCACAGCCCTTCTCACATTCCTCCACCCGCCACAGTGCACCTGTCTTCTCCTGTCCACTAGCCCTCTGTTCCCAGGACGATGGAAGGGCTCTGGAGCATCGATCAGAGCAAGCAAGTGTGCTGTCCCTTTGCCATGAGAAACCTCGATAGAAAGCTATGATTATCTTTATTTTACACAGCGAAACTGCAGCTTGGGGAGCAGAATTACTTGCTCGAGGGCAGGGTCAGAATCCAGTCTAGCTCTACTCACACAGACCCCGAAGCCTCTGCCCGCCGCTCTTGCTGTCTAGCACAGACTGAGCATAGAGCAGGGGCCCCAATCCCATGGCCGGAGCAGCGGGGTGCAGGCTGGTCAAACACTGGGGCGACTGCACGGGGCGAACAGGCTGCCAGGCCTCCACCTGGGCTCTGCAGCCTTGGGTGGCCGGCACCCTGCTGCCAAGGGAGCTGCCAGCAATGCAGCTCAGTAGTTTTTAAGGCGCTCAGCGTACCAGCAGAAGGCTGCAGAGTGACTGCTCCAGCACGCCTGTCAGTGACTCCAGAGGCATCTGCATAGTCTCTTCCACCCCCTCTTCTCTGCAGCTTCACTGTTCTAACCTCACCCAGCAGAGAATTGGGAACATTAATTCTGACCTTATTATTTGCTAATTGCTTGTAGCACACAATTAGTGCCTAATTAACATAAAAACATAGAATTTTATCACTGCAGAGTCCATAAATTATCAAGATCAACCTACTCTCTTTTAAGAGAAAAAAAATCAGAGGCAAAGTGATTTGCCCAAGGTCACACAGCAAGTCAGGGATAGATGTAGGACAGAAATCAGGTTTCAAGTCTCCTGATTTCTAGTCCATCAGACTGTGCTCCCTCCAGCTGTCTCCTCAGCTGTACAGCCCTGAGGGCTGAGACTGTGCTTGGTTTTGACACCATTTCCGGCTCCCGGCGTGGGTGAGGGTGCACACAGCCTGGAACGGCAGCAGCTCCATCCACACAGGCACACAGGCTGTGCAGCCGGGACTCACTGCTCTCACGATTCCTCGAGGGAGATGCTGCCACACCCGTCCTCTGGATGAGGACACAGGCCCAGCGCGAAGAGCTAACTGTGCTAAGAATAAGAGTCTGAAGCCCGAGCCTGTGAGTCTCAAGCCTGTGCTTCCTCAAACACGCACTGGCTTTCCCAATCTGTGGGCCCCATCCCACAGGCCCCTATCGCCCGATTCCCGTTGTTCTCCTTGGGTAGGGGCTGGGTCAGGAAAGAAGGCAGAGGGCAGAGGTGTCTTTCAACAGCCATCCCCTGCATCCAGCAACTTGCTGCCCGGGTCCCCGGGGCCAGCACCCCCTGTCCTCCCAGACCCTCTGTGCCCACTACCCCCACCCCGCTCACAGCACCCCACACATACCTGATCATGGTCGATGTCAGCATCTCCAGTGATGACAATTCTCTTTTCAATCCGGGTCTCAGAAATCCCACCTTTCACAGTCTGAAAGCAAAGAAAGACGGTTATGTTAGGAAGAAAGGAAAAGAGGAAGAGGGGGTAGGAGGGGAGGGAAAGAGGGAGAGAGAGCAAGAGACTATTCTGGGAGCCCACTCCACATTTTAACTGGCCCCCAGGGGCACAGCTTTCTCGCTAGCTGTCCGAAATCTGGGCTGGGCCAACTGAAATGAGCACACTGCTCTTTCTTGGCATTGCTGATATTTCTAATAAGCTAAACAGAAAGTTACAATTCTCTGTTTATTTTCTTTTCCCTTTTTTTTCTCCCAGACACCACAGAAATTCAGCAAGTAAACCAAATAGGTGTTTCTTTTGGCTCTTTTCCTGTACATCTTATTTTTAAGAGGAAGAAATCAGAAGAGTATAAGCAAAAATATCACACAGCTTGAAACTGGGCTGTTTTAAAGCATTTTCATATATATCTTTTTTTTTTTTTTTTTTTTAAAGATTTATTTATTTGTACATACAGAACTGGGGTACAGGCCAGAAGCTCAGGGGCGGCGAGAGGCTTCACCAGAGACAGAGTGGGGAACAGAACAGGGAGATCGATGAAGTACACTGCTGAGGGGAGCAGCGGGCGGGTCAGGAGAGGTCTGCCACGCCATGTGGTCACCTCCAGGGCAGGCGGGAATCTAACTCATGCGGAAGCGGTTTTAGATTCTCAGTGCTGTGCTTTAACCCGCTGCGCCACCAGGGAGGGCCAGCATTTTCATATATATCTTTTAAAGATTTATTTATTTATGCATTCAGAGCTTGGGGTAAAGCTGTGGTAAAAGGATTCACCAGCGACAGAGTGGGGAGCAGAACAGGCAGACAATGAGGCACACTGCTGAGGGGAGCAGCAGCAACACAGGAGAGGTCTGCCACGCCATGTGGGTCACTTCCCTAGCCGGGGATTGAACTTGTGCTGAAGCGGCTGTAGCCGCTGTTTCACAGTGCTGTGCTTTAACCCACTGTACCACCGGGCAGGGCCCCATTTTCATATTTTTTATGTCAAAATCCTTCAAATAATGTTCCCCGCAGAGCAGAAGTAAGGTTGCTCACAAGAAAAGGCACTTAACTCTCGTGTTTAACAAACATGGATTGTCTCTGACTTTTGGGGAGCAGTTCTAATTTTAGATACTTTCTCCTTTTTGTTCCACAAATAATATTCTAGTAATTCCAATATTTCAGAACCCAAACTATATATTGCTATGGTCTTGACAAATATAAAAATTCTTTGTTGGCCCCTGAGTCCTGAATTCTGGCTTGGAAAAAATATTTGAATAATAATACCAATCATGGGCCCTCCCTAGTGGTGCAACAGGTCAAAGTGCGGCACTAGGAAGCCAGCTGCAGCCACTTCAGCGTGAGATCGACCCCTGGCCAGGGAGGTGACCCACATGGCACAGCAGACCTCTCTTATTTCGCCCGCTGCTCCCCTCAGCAGTGTACTTTGTCCATCTGCCTGTTCTGCTCCCTGCTCTGTCTCTGGTGAATCCTCACTCCCCAAACCTTTGGCCTGTACCCCTGTTCTGTATGCATAAATATATAAACCTTAAAAAAAAAATCATACCTGCCCTTAAACTGCATTTTTAAATCTACCTTCACAGTCAGATATGGGATTCACTGACCAGAGACAGCCAGGACATCAAGGGGACAAACACATGCGGCTTTGAGACTACACGCAGGCCAGACTACACGGGCTTCACTGCTGGAGGGAGCAACAGGGAACTGCCACCCGGGACGCTTGGAATAATTTGGCTCAAGAGAGACGAACATCCCCGCTGTGAGGCTGGGGTCCTTGGGGAGACAGCGAGCTTGGCTCGCCAAGGGAGCCTGAGGAGGGACAAGCTGCTGTTACCTTGGTAATCTGCGTCGTGGTGGTGCTGCTTGTGGTCTCGGAGGTGATGGTCTGAGCAGTCAGCAAGACCCCTGGGTCCAAGTCCCCGTTGCTATCCTCGGCCTGCAGAGGAAACACAGCTTGTCACCAGGCCTCGCACGAAGCTCTGGGGCTAATCCAGCTCTGCTCTTCAGCTGTCCATCCTACAGCAAAAGCTCCATTCCCTTATGCTGATCTTGAATTAATAAAACAAATTTCCTGGAAATAAGACCCCTTTGAAAAAGTGGGATGGGCCCAACTTCCCTAGCATTTGGTCAATGAGAGTGGATCAGAAAGGGGAGGCTGCAGTGGAGACAGGACATTAATTACCCACATGTGTACAGACTTAATGTTTCACAGATACCTTCTAAAACATTGTTTTTCCTGATGCTCACACAGACACTACAAAATAAATAGCGCAGAGACTTATTAGCACTTCCAGGTAAGAAAAATCAGTCGGGAAGCATGAATGACTTTTCCAAGAATTCAAGCAGTAAGTGACACCTGTCCTCGCTACAGATGTGGTCTTGCCACATTGCCCAAGGCAGGAAAACTGCCCTGTTAGCACAGGGCAGAACTTTCCGGAAGGGACTGAGATGGGAGGCTGGAGGCAATAAAATAGGAATTGTCCCTTCAGGCAAAGTGGGAGGAGACACACATGTGTTAATGATACGGTGACAACAGAACTATTAGTGAAATGGGCTTCTAGCAACATAGCTACAGTCCCAGCCAGGGAGCTGAGCCACTCGGTGCGGCAGACCTCTCCTGACCTGCCCGCTGCTCCCCTCAGCAGTGTGTTTCAGTCAATCGGCCTGTTCTGCTCCCCACTCTGTCTCTGGCAAATCCACTTGCCACCACCACCCCCGCACCACTGGCGGACACCCCAGTTCTTATATGCATAAATAAATAAAAATAAAAATCTTCAAAAAGGTTCTAAAGTAGTAAGAGTTTAAACTAGGACTTCAGGCAAGAAACTTGTCTGAAGACAGGGGTTTAGTTCTCAGCTCAGATGGTGATTAGTAGGCAAGCCATTCTAACTTTTTTTTTTAAAGATTTTTTATTTATTTTTGCATAGATGCTCTGGGGTGTAGGTGAGAAGTGCAGGAGGGTGAGAGGATTCAGCAGAGACAGCATTTCCTGTATAGTGTTTTCCTGCTCTGAGCAGTGACATGTCATTTAAACTCCACTGCCCTGTGCTTTCTCAGTTACTAATTTATGGTGCATATTATCCCCATCAGAATAATAATAAAAAAAAAGGTACCACCACCTATTTAACCTGTTCCCTATTGAGGGGACATTTCAGTTATTTCCATGACTGTGACACCTAAAGGGCCCCTTCTCTGAGGCAGGTAATTCTTTCCCTGTGCCCTCTGGCTAAGAGTATGCAGGATCTAAAAGTAATTTCTGGTTTCTTCCTTTTTCAAAGCTTTGGCTGTCAAGTCTCATCCATTCAATTCTGTTGCTTTTGGCAAAGCTTTCTCCTCATTCCTCAGGCTACACTTCAGTTCTCTACAAGCTTCTCCTTGGCTCTGCCAAAGTCCTATTCTTATCTCCAGGCAGCTCCCACCTTATTGTGTTCGGCACACAGCTTTATGAATCATCAGTGCTTTAATTATGCCTCTTTATTACCAGTACTAAAAATCTTTAGGCAATTTTACATTATTTACCAAACTCAAATTTCACACTCCAGACCACAAGAAAGAAGGGGGAAGCAGACTAGTGTCAACTGAAAGTATATGAATACACCAAATTTTGCATGGCCTGTAGTGTTTTTTCCTTCTCTCTCCCTCTAATGGTAGGTAGTAGTGCCAGTTTTACAGCCAAGGAAACAGAGACTTAGGGACATTGGCAATTTATTTAAAGTTATCCACTTGGTTCACGAGATAGGATACACACCTGTTTGTCTAACTGCAAAGTATATGCTTTTAATTGACAGGTTACACTGTTTCCTGCAGGAGGGTATCATCATCCAGTTGACAGTGATGTGAAGGTGAGCGGAAAGACAGGATCTGAAATGAGCCACCAGAGCTACACGCTGCCTCCCATCGCGGGGGCTTTGGCCAAACGGTACCTCAATTCTCCCGACGATTCTAGCCCCAAAGTAGAAACCTCTCATGACCCCATACAGACTGCTCTATATCCTGTTTTAGTTTCGTTATAGCACTTAACAATGCTTGAAATTTGTGCATTTAAGTCTTTTGCTGCACGCATGTCTTTCCCTACTAGAAGGTAATTCCAAAGGGTAGGGCCTGTAATCTCATCTCTTCTAAAATGAACAGTCTCAGAAGAACTAAGCATTATTCTCAGCACCCGATTAGAAACCTGTTAGGACAGGAGGTGACAGTTACGCTCACGCCAGCCTTTGGTTCTGAAACCTGAAGCATCAAGTCAAGTCCTACCTGGGCAGCCTCATAAGTGATGGTCTTTGTCTCAGTGTGAACAATGGGGACATCTTTGGTGGGGATTTCACTTTTCACAGCATTGGCAGTATCTGAGATGGTGACCGTCTGAGTCTTCACCAGGGGAGGCTGTGAAGCAGTAAACAAACAGTTATTGAAGCCTCTACTAAAGCTGTGAAGAGCTAATCATCTGACATTGATTTGAGCAAAGTGATAGATCTAAGCAAGCCAAGGGCTAGCTCAGTCTCTGCCCTAGACTTGGACACCACTCGACAGCGGCCCTGACAGTGTGCCATGAAAGCATGAGGGATATTAGAGAACACATCTCTGCAATCACTTTCATAAGCATAATGGAAAGGCAGAAGATCAGACAGTTATGATTGGTGAACTAAACCACCTCAGACTGACCTTCAGAATTTGAATATCAAGCTATCTGCCAAACAGCGGGCCGTTTGTTTGTCCTTGTGACTGTACCATCACCATTAAGAAACTCAGTCACATTTCCTCCAAGTGGTATAAGAAACAGCAGTGGCACTGGAATGCTCTGGAATTCATTAACTTCTTTCAAATCAATGTCAGACATTCTCTTTGGATTATTGAGAAGAAACAGCAATTGCAAAACTGGAAAGAAAATAATCAGTTCAACCACCACCTGGTGATTAATCTCAGAATTTCAGAAGAGTGAACAGCAGTGAAATATCCCAGGCTTGTCTAACAGCTCACCTTTCCCAAGACAATAAATCACCCTAAAACAACTATTTGATTGTGGTAGGTTAAGTGTCACCCACCTTAGCACTGGAGATTAGCAACTGTGATCATGGAAGTCCGGGTGAGTGGGGACAGTGGGCGTGGTGGGCTGTACTGTGTGGCTGCAATGCGTAAATAATTATTTGGGGCCTGAAAACTCATTAAGAGTTTCAGTTGCCCCTTTAAGGGCATTTGAAAGCTTGAGCATGGTCTCAGAACACTGAAGCTCCTCATCACAAATGCCTCAGAAATTCACTTCTTTACAAAGAAAAGCAAGAGAAAGAGGAACTTACGCTGGCCTCATAAAGATAAACAAACAGACTTACTCCCACTAGTTTGGTTAAGGGGAGAAAGCATTTGTAGCCACAGAGTTAATTTCTCTGAACAAATGTCTCAGAAGTAATTCAAGGGTTCCAATTTTATTCTGTGATTTTGAAAAAAAGCAGAGAGGCTACTACCCTCACCACCATCACCACCATCACCACCACCACCTCCTACAGAGAACAGATTCTGGCCCTCTCCCAAAGTGAGTCATTAGACCTGTATCACTGCGGCAGTTACTACCTGGAAGCTTCGAATGAGGGCAGGGAACTGGTTACCCACACGAGAGTCAAGAAATCCATTTTGCTTTCCAAGAGGCTCTCCTGGTGTAACATGTTCTTCACTACTCTCTGCCTTTTTTCCATCAAGTTGCAGCTGAGAAGAAGCTGGTGCTACTGAGAACTTTAAGGCACTGGCCTGTCCCTCCACTCCTCTACATTCCCCACTTGGGCCTCTCGGCATTTCCTTAATGTCAAGAGAGCCAGCTGCCCCCTGCTCCTTCTCATCAGTCTCCTTGCTGTTCATGGAGAGGGAACCAAAGTCGAAGCTTTGTGGAGACTCTGACGGGGTGGCCATTTGGATCTTAACAGGAATTACTTGGGGCTTGGGGCCCTGCTGTTCAGAGATGAGGTTGGGCGATGGCTCCTTGGCCACGGCAGCCACCTCCTCTGTGCGAATGCCATTTATATTCTACAAATGAATGAACACATACAAAAGCAAGATGGTTAGGAATAAACAGGGAATATAATGAACTCTGAGAATTCACAATGATTGTTAAGAGGGCTCACAAATATTAATATAAACCAAGACTCTCAGCTGATCAAAAGGAAGAATTGTTCACCTAAGATGTCAGCAGCTTAAGTTGTTCCAAGCTTACTTGGGCTGTATCTCTGTGACATTGCTAACCTGAGGAATAATTTCAATGCACCTCACACAGTACCAAGTCCTTCACATTACTATGGACTTCCCTGTCCTCCTAAATACCTAACTTGTTACTGGAAAATGGTTCAGATCTCCATGCCATCCCATTTAGCCCTAAAAAAAGCTAAGATCTAGCATTTGGTTGGCAAGGATTTAGATTTGAGCACATGCACCACCAGACTCATTCCTGTAATTTCCATGGGACTAAATAGAATATCAAAAAATAGAGAAACATGTATTTGTAAACAGGGTAAAAGTGACCTAGCAGCTGAGCTGCATCTCTTCACGGACAGATGACAACATCTTTGAGTCCTGTGAGGCAGAACTCCTGGAAACAAAAAAAAGTGTTCCCTCCTGGGCTGACTGCCTTACACCACAGGAAAACAGTTCTAAAATAAGAATTTCCAAGAGAATGTGGGAGAGAAGATGATACCCAGAAGAAGGATCTACTCCTCATGTTTAAAGAAAGGCAGCAAAGGTGGATGAGAAGGAAACGATTATAGGCTGTTTGAAAAATGAACAATCTAACAGAAGCCGAATGCCATACCAAGTGACCTCTGTGATCACCAGGAAGTTGTAAATAAGCCACTCAGGCCTGAAATCACCCTTTGCCAGTACATACACAGAGGCACTTCATGAGGGGGTCTTCCACTGCAGCACTGAAATCACGCTGTGTGTATTCTATTTTAAAAAACTGCTGCTGCTCTTTAACTTGCAAACCCGTTTTACACTGTGCGAGTAAGGCAAGACAAGACGCGACACTCTCAAGAACTTCAGGCTGATGGCACTTCTCAGCCAGGGCAAACTTTCAAGAGCATCACAAACATTGAAGGAGTTTCACAGTTCTCAAGCTGAAGTCGGGCAGGCAGGTCTCTCACTGCCTGATCATGAATATTACTTAGGGCCTGAAAAGTGGAAATGAGAGATGGCTTGACTTTTATGGCTCCAAGGACCAAACACAACAACCTATGTATGTAAACCTGTGGGTGCTAAAGTAACTCAGCTGACAGACAATGTGCTACTAGATGCTAGGGCCCAGGGAGCGCTAGAGTTAAGGTGTCACCTTATTGACACACTATACTGCATTCTAGAGCACTTATAACACCATTTTTTTTTGAATCAGACAAACTGTTATGGAACTGTCCAAAAATGGATCAGTTGGTAATAAACAAAGCAGGCGTTTTCAAATTGCTCTATGCTAGCTCTCACACTGGATACCATATCCAAATCCATTCACATGGAGAAGAATTCATGACTTCTCCAAAAAATTTTGTCACAACTGAGAAAGCTGATTAATAACCAGAAAAATCTAAGGTAATTAGTAAAAGCCTATTTTGTACCCGTCTGCTCAGATGCTGAGTGGTTGTCTGTGATCAGGAAGCCATTTGTGAGTTAAACATCACTTAGGACAGCACCACCTGGACCAAAGTTGCTTATTGCTGTATGAAAGTAGATGGTCAATCATTTTCTGTCCTAGCACATACAGAGGAGACCAAGAGTAAAAACTATAGCCAGAGTGTTATCAATTCAGCAAATATTTACTGATCATCTAATAAGTATTAGCTGTTGGAAATAAAAGGAAAACTGCTAACATCTGGGTGGACTGCCACTCATAACACTCACATATGGTCACCTCAGCCTCTCCAGCTGGCTCTGTTGCCCAGATCCCTTGAACAACACAGTCAACAGCTTACCGGGCACCCCCCTGGCATATGGAATGTAATATGCCCCAAACTAAATTCATCTCTGCTGCTGCCTGATCCTGCCACCCCAACTTCCTTCCATCAATCACCCATCCCGTCTTCATGCTAGAAGCTGAACTCATTGTTAATACCCTCATCTCACTTATCCACGAAGCCCCTTGTTTATTTATCCACCCATCTCCTTTGTTTATTCCATGTTAATATCTGCTTGCTTCTAGCTTCACATTTACTATTGTTTTTTGGGCTCTCCTCATGCCTCACCCTTACTAGTCAAGTCCTAAGCAATTTTTCTTCACTTTCTACCTTCTCAACTTTCTAATAATGCCCTACACAGTTTTTCTTCTCTTTCTTCCTTCTCATCTCAAACCTCCTTTGAATGCAGCCTTTATTGTGCTGTGAAAGTGTTTCTTTCTAAAATGAAACACTGAAAACTCAATTTTCCAGTTTAAAACCCTCTAGTGGTTCTTTGGGTTAAAGATCAGATCCTAGGAAGGACCAGATCCTTTCTACTGAAGGTAGAACTTCTTTTCTCCAGCTTCATGGGCCTTACCACTACACTCATCTTTCTCTCTGAAACATAATGTGCTTTCTGTTGCCTCTGTAAATACTGTCAACAGGAGTCCATACTCAGGGCAAGTGTCAACGTTTCCCCCGACAGCTAGAGTATGTTTAGCTATCATTCCTTTTCTATTCCTGTAAAACAAAAGAGGATCAGTCATCTGTCTTCTCCCTTAGACTATGAGCTCCCTGGAGGGGGAATTGGAGAGGTAGGGAAAGAACTTTGTTACTTAATCCTGTATCTCTCATCATTTTGGGCACATAGCAGATGTTCAGTTAAATAGCTCAAAATTTATTAAATGAAACCAGCTGACTCAGGAACTTCTGTTTTGCATTATGCTATTCAAACACTGAAAAAGCGGGCATGTTTAGGAAGAACATAAAAGCCACTCACTTGTCCAGACCCACTGTCTATCTAGTCCAGCATTTTATCGCCTATGTCATTAAATTACAGGAAAACTCCCATTAGTGTGTTATTTACCAGGTATTGTACCAGTCACCTTAACAAGTCAATTTTTTCACCACCTCACTATACAAATCATCATTTCTAGATAAACTCATCATCTGATAGATGAAGAAACAGAAAGGTTAAATAACTCGAGCTATTAAATGATGAAACTAGGGTTTAAACTCAAGTCTCTCTCTGGTTTCTAAAGTCTACTTCTTTCCACAAACACAGAAAGTATTGCAAAAGGACCAAAGAACATATCATATTATATGTAAAAGAATATACATCAACCTGGCTCTAATCTTGAGATGTGCAATAACTGTCAGAGTCCTCTTAGCAGAGTCTAGTTTTAGTAGTCAGCAGTATACTTTTAAATATAAGAAGGCTAGAAATCCAGGAGAAAAGACTGAACAAAAGGAGATGAAAAATCTCCTGTGACACAAGATACCTCTAATTTGGCATGTAACATGAGTGAGGAATTTTAACTGACAGTATTGTGCCTTTGGTTATGACCTTCAGGAAGGTCACTGGGTTATGAGTCTGAACGACTGCATATACCAAATTGGTTTGGAAATTTTAAAGGGATCTTTTTAGGGACCTGAATAAACATATAGCTGGTCTAGACCCATCCACCATGACAGAATTGAGACTTAGTGAGTCAGCGGTGCTAATTCAGATGTCGCTTATTTGGACTGATGGAAGAATCTATTAGAGGAAAGATATTACAATAGAAAGGCCAGCTGCCTTGTAAAGTACTGCAGTGCTCTCGTGGTGAAGATCACTGAATAGACAAATATTTAATTGAGAAGGAACACTATTTGAAGATTTTCAATTTCACTGAAAAAAGTCAATGGCTTCCGCTAAGTGTGATAATTCAGTATTTCCATTGGAAATTTTTTTTCTAATGATTTTTACTACCAGCTACTTATTCAAAGGGGTTATGTGTCAGAATCATCAAGCCCTGAGTATTCATGTACCTTTGAATTATAAATTACCTCTGCCTTAACTAAGAGCAGAATATGGGTCTTTTGTAAATAGTCTGTTACCAGTCCATTAAATACAACCCAGTCTTTTTCTTCCAGATTATTTGTGAAGGAACTTACAGATTTGAAGAAACCATTAAAGAAACACAATTATGCTTACAAGACTTACTTCTAAGCATTATAATGAAAACAAATCCCTGAAATCTTTCTAAAATTTTGCTTCATAAGCAAGCAAGTCACACAAATTTTTTTTTTTCCCCCTGGAGGGTCTTGCAATACACACATTTGCTCACTTGTTTCCTGCTCAGTGAAGCTCAACTTTACCTTTGGGTGGCAACAGAAAAGGACAAAGAGAATCTCCCATTCTATCTTTCTCCATAGCAGGTAATGGTCAGGTACAGACAGCAGAATCACTGACAAACCCATCCCTGGACTTCAGGAGAGGCATCTCAGGACCATGCTTAGATGTTGGAATGAGGAAGAAGGTAAGAATGCCAGCTGCAAAAACTAACCTTTCCTCTTGATAATGTACTGTTTTAATTATTATCCATGTAAAAACATTGTTTCCTATATGGAAATTTATATACATAATATAGATCTTAATGACAGGATTGCCAATAACTTTTCTCTGTGTTTTCGGAATTTCCTATACTTTCTAAAATGAAGATGCATTACTTTAATAATTTAAAAAATGGCATTAAAACATTTTTTATGTGAGTTTTGGTATCTGGTTTCAAAATGAAGTGATCTGTAAAAACTGAAGTCTGGTAATCAATTTATGAAGGAAGTATTAATAAATCCTTAATGTTCTTCATGCCTTTTAAATAGTTAAGATTAGTGGAAACTAGAATTTTGGTGGAAAACAAAGATAAAACTCGTAAGCTAACCGTAGATCCAGAAAGAAAGGAGAAAGGGAAGGGATCAAAAAAGGGAGGGAGGAGTACAAGGGCCTGTGGTGATAGGTCACAGGTGCTTTGGGGGGGCTGAGAACTATGGGGCTACACCTAGGGGAGAGGTCAAATACTATACAAAATTATCAATGATGCAAGAAAACTAACAATGATATAGGAAAATAAATTTAAAATATATATCACTAGATATATAATATATATCTTTTACATGAAGAATACAGAAGCTTAACAATGTAGTGAGCTGGTTTTGAAAGTTAGAGTCAATGATAACACACTTAATGTACCTGCTTGGAAGAGAAGTAACTCAAGTTTAAGGTATAGCTTCATTAGATTTTTGTTTAATGTGTTCTGACTCAGCGCTGGCAGGGATTTCCTCAGCAATGTGAAATGAAAATGTGTCATTTTCATTGTGTCTGTGTTTAATTCCCTAGTAAATTTTCTTATTAGATATCAGCTTCTGAAACAAGTGAAGACACTCAAAGAAATGATCACCATTTTGCCCAAGTCATGAGAGTAACTGGGAATATCAACCTTTAAGGATTCAACTATCCCCAAACTTGACCTGAATTTAACCCTAGATTACAGACTGACACTGTTACAGTTCACTTCAGAGTGGTTTACCTTTTTTAAAATATTATTTTTGGCAAAGAAACATGAGCCAGAGCAATCAAGACATCTATCTTGCTAACTTGCCAACTTCCTGGCAAGTTCTTTACTTAGCCAGGTCTTCATTATATTTTACAGACAACCACCACACAGAACTTTGAATAGATTTATTTCTGTTTCTAAGCTCAAAGTACATCCTTTTATTATTATCCATGGCTCTGGCTTCTTGCAAATTATACTTTTCATAAAAAGAGAATCTGAGATTTAGTGTGTTACCTTTGTAGTCATTTTACATAAGGGGACACTAAATCTACCAAAACTTACTAAACTCCCTTTGGTTTTTACATTTTCCCCCCATTCTATCAAGTAAACTATAAACAGTGTTTCATGTGTGACCAGCTCTCTAATGTCACCACCACCTTCTTGATGTCTCTGAGGTCTGCTGAAATGCAAATACCTCAGGGAAAGTTAACATATTAAAATTGTGTCAGTTTCTATACATCAGAAAAAAAGAAGTTCAGGGATTCATTATATTTTTAATACAATTTATAGAATTTAAAGTCTTGCTAGAAAAAGGGAGTGAGCAGAAGGTAGCTTTGGGATTGGAGGGGAGGGTGTGCACAGACACACAGACACCCATAGAGCACATTACCCTTGCTTTGCAAACCCAGTAAGAAACGCTTTGCACTGCAAATGCCCACAGAACCAGCAGGAATCGCGGTTATCTTGCTAAGCACAGAAGGAAGATACCCAGCAGAAGAATCCAGCTCCTGGTTCTTAACTAAAGTAAACAATAAATATTATAGTCACTTAATTTATCAACACTGTATTTAAATAATACCCCCATATTATCTACAACATGCAAACTAAAAAAAAAAAACCAAAAAGAAAAAACCCAAAAAAAAACCCCCACGAGACTCCAATGCTGATAAGATCAGTTAATGCGAGTGCTTTGTTTCCACATTGTTCTCTGTCACAGTTTATGTCTTAGCAAAGCACGTTATCTGCTTTGGGAAAGCTCTAAAAAACAAAACATATGTCCATATGCATTAGTTAATATATTACCGATAATTGTAAATTCATTCTCTTTTGAAAAATTAACAATATCATTGTTTTCCTTGGTTAATAATAATCAGTAGGAACATTAACCTGGTGATTTATTTAAAAGTTATTATGTCTAATGCTTTTAAATGGGCACTTGCAATAAAAGACAAATCAGATGTGGTAATGGCTTCCTTTATAAAACCCACATGTAAACAGCACATAAAAATGACAAATCAAGCAATAGTAGCCCATTCTTCAGCCAAAAAAGGACACAAATGAGGAATAAAATTACCAAAAAGGGAAACATCCCTGGCCCCCTACCCCCAAAAAAGTTTCATAAATAATAGCTTTGTATGCTTTCCATGGAAAAATCACGCTAATCAAAGGACATTAAAATCACAAACACTCACACTGGGGATAAGCTAACAACAGAGTAAGCATGGGCTACTGAAGATGATTCAAAAATTCTACCCTTCCTCTCTACCATGCCTTTTTTTTTTTTTAGACATTTCATTCTAAATCTTCTCTCTTGGCTAAACCTTCCCTCATTTAAAAAAAAAAATGCCATTGGTCTTAGCTAAAATGTTGATATACCTTTGTAGTGCTCACTAGCTTCTCCATGAAATTCAAAGCCATTTTCATGGTCCACTGCTATTCATTTGCATATTAAGATTATATCTGGATAAAGAAGCTTACTTAGGAATACGCTGGCCTTTATTAAACTAGAGTTGCTAAAATTACTTTTTATAGGAAAATCTCTCAACAATAATTTTTCACAAGTTCCAGCAAGATTTGCCAATGACAATTACCCTTCAAACACAGTTTTATAATTTCCTAAATTCGTGCTATTAGATTATCCCCAGAATAGGTGAATGTAAAAGCAATCAGCTTCAAAATCAGTGCCTGATGCAAAATTTTAGCTATTAGATAATAGAAAATTTTGCCTTAACTCTGCACTCACCAGCAAGGACTCCACAGACCAAATGAGTGTTCTCACACCTGAATAGAGCCATGGAAGTCAAAGTGACCAAACAGACATTAAAGGTTGTACTAAACACATCTAGGAGACCAGACGCCATTAGTTGGTCAAATGTATTTCATTATAGTAAGAAAGGTGGAAGTGGAGGGCTGGAGATGGGAAGCTATAAAAGTTAAAAACAAACAAACTGATCATTTAGTGGAACAATTAAATAAGTTTGGCAGGATTTCTTGTAGTTCCATTTCAAAATGTTAAAGCTGTAATGCCCTGGTCTGGTATCTAGAAAATAGCAAATCAATTCCATAGAACTAAATATAACAAGAAACTACCACTAGATACTAACTGTAACTACTCTTTTAAAAATAAGTAAATAAAACCTTACAATAAAACTGTTCTCCATGTTAAACATTTTCAAAAATTCCTAAAAGGGACAAGACTGGGGAAATGCTACAAAACTTATAACTTGTTCAGATACGATCACAAGTATGTATAGATTTTGAGCTAGTAAAGGGACCATTTCGAAATGTGGAATGTTGGTTTTAAGTAATCACCTGGATATACAGTGGAAGTTTTGAGTGTGAGTGGAATCCAAGGTCAGGTAAGACAGAAAGTGATACACCTGTTAATTTTGCATTACATGAGCAAGCTCTGCAAACACCCACATGCCCATACCCACATGCCCACACCCACGCCATTCTTCACTCTTAACAGGATCAGAGTGGAAATACTGGATGGTTAATAACTACTAATTTGTAGAGTGCTTTAAAAAAATAACAAAGGCAAATTCAGCCTATTAAAAATGCCTCTAGCAGATGTGACATTTAGTGTGTTATAGTTGGCTGATTATGTTGATTAGAAAACAGTTATTTTTAAAACTTGGATACAGTAAGTCAAATGAGTTCCAAGTTGACTTAAAACATTAATATTCTGAGAACTGAAAACATGCCAATAGATTATCTGTTTCTAAATCATAACCAGAAAATTAAACAAAAAGTTAGTTTCTATAATTTTATATCACACAGTATAAATCAAATGACTTGGGGATTCTAAAGTATGTAAGGTTTAGGCTGTCGGAGAGCCAAGCAAGCTTACGATGCAGGCTCTAGTGATGTTTCTAACAAACTATAACACTATCTTGTCAACAGATTCGGGGCTACAATAAGTTTCTAAAACTATCCTCTCCTGAATCTTTTACCTTAAAAAGAAATCCCAAGTGCATGTGTTATCCATGAAGAAACTGAGATTTCCAGGAACTTCAAATTGTTCTTTCAGAAAGGGCCAGTCAATGGGCAGGGACTTAAAGCTGAATGAACCACAGGGAAGCAACCCAGAGCCAGAAAGAAAAAGAACTGATAAAACAAAATAGAACACAACAAAAAAACAATGAAAGCTAGAAAAAGAAAGGAAGAGCAGGGTAGAGGCTGGAAGGCTGGGACAGATTTAGACTGCAGGTTGTCTGAGGGCAAGAACTGGTTAATTTCAACATGACAGGAATTCTCATAATGTGGAAGAAGACAGAAAATTCTTTAGAATACCCTGCTTTGGAACTAAGAAGTAAAAGCTATAGAGAAAACGATTTCTTTAAATTTAATATATGAATGATTTATATGTGAAAATTAGCACTGTTTCAAATATAGAATGTGCTATTTCTTGGGAAATATTTAGTCACAGGCTGGGAAGATACCTGGTCTCCAAAAGGTCTCTAAATCATTAGATGATATTGTATAGAAGAGTCAAATGTTAAAGTGAAGAGGAGCTGGATTAGGGGACAGAGCCAGTCTTAAAACTTTGATAGTGCTACCTCTTTGCATCCCTATAATACATAGTAAAATACCTTGCTAGAGGCAAATGAAAAAAAAAAAAAAGAATAGATAGAAGTAACCATATTTCCCCTTAATTCTTATACTCCATGTTTTGAGAAGGGAACTTGGGCACATGAAGGCTGTTTTTTAGAGACAGTAGGAGACTGACTGGCATGCTTTACTGCAATCGAGGACTATGCCTTTCTGTCTTTCACCTTTGAAATGTTACATTTATTCCACTACTTACCCCACAGACCATTCTGACTATGATAAAGTGGAGGACTGCCTTCTAGGACATTAATCGCAAAGATAAGAGAAGCCTTCTTAAGCATCTTTTCCCCACTACTCTGCCACCTACACATTCAGTTAGGCTACTGTTAAAATTGTTCTGCTTTAGCCTGTATCTCCAATCTGTGGCAGCACTGAACTACTTTCTCTCTCTCTCTCTCCATTTGTCTTTCTAGTTCTGGTGTGACAGGAATTTCATTTATGAAATAATCCACGAATTTGGAACTGTTGATCATAATCATCCCTCTTACTCTTGCAAACTTTTATGGCTCTCTCACTCCAACACCCAGACCTTCTCAACCACTTCAGGTATGCATTTCCAGGCCTGTGCCAAGGTGTTTCTTTTTTCATGTTGTTCTGCTGCAGGGAAAGGAAGTCCTGAGGCAGGAGTAAAGCGGGGAAATGAGGGCAGCCCCATGGCTATCCTGTACCACACAGCAGCAGGGTGGGCTTGTTCTCCTTCATGCCACATAAGATAGAGATGAAGAACAAGGACTTTTTTCTTATGTCAAAATTACAAACGGGATAATCTGAGTGCAGTGGAAAAAACCCCAAAATTTCACGTTTAATAAAAACAATGTAAAAGTCCTTTTCAGTAGGTAAAGAATGCTGTATGAAAGTTTGGGATTTTATCATTTCTATGAAGAGAAGGAAAGGAAACTCAATAGAGAAGTTCTCTATTTACACTATTTGCAAAAAAAAAATAATAATGAGAGGGAGCTTCATATTATTTAAAATTTTTTTGTTGTTGTTTGCTTTTGTAAATAAGTGATCCTGGTAAAAGTCCAAATTAAACTTTGATTGGTAATACTTTCTAAAAATAACTGAACCTTGTGTGTCCTGTTAAATGATTATCTCTTGGAAGTATATCAGAAGTGACTTAGGAAAGTAGGAGAAAGTAAACTGACTTACAGCCACCGAAATTTCAGAGCAAAACTTAGAATAATATTTAATATGAAAAAAGTACTAGCATCTACAGTGACAACTGGAAATCAAATCAAATCCACTGATAATTCTCAGTCTAATTTTAGTCAACAAAGCCATTACCTTGTCCCTTCAAAGCTTTTACTAAAGTACATGCAACCAAATACTGAAATTGGCCTGTGCAAGCCAAATTTATATTTCAAGCACTGGCCTAAGAAACTAGCTAAAAGATGGGTCCAAAATATAGGTACTGAAACTTTATTTTCAAATATGGTCCTGTTTGGGTAAGATGAGTTGCTTAACAATATGATAAATCTGAAAAGATATTTTTAACGTTAGCAGGGCTTGGTCAAATATCAATAAGGTATAGATGGAGGTAGATAGTCACTTAACTGCTTACTTTTATATTAAGTATTTCACAAAGTTTATACGTTTCTTTGTTTTTTAATTTCCATACCTTAGTCCCAAAAACTATGTAAGAATTGAACAACAACCAGAACTTCTGGTTCCTGGAACATGTTACAAATTCATTTTCTTGAGGTAGATTTGTCTCCACATTATTGAAAAGAATCTGGGCACCAAGTCGATAAGTGAACTTCTCAGAGACATCCTAGAAATGATTAATGACAAAACCAAGGCAAAACCCAAGCGTTTTTTTTATTGGTCTATATTGATAATTTCAGTCCAAATTAGTATTTTACTATGAATGCTATTAAGAAGCTGAACCAGGGCAAAACCAATACACAGTTACTTGGATCTGTCTCCAATATTGAGAATGGAATGTGATGCTAGAAGAAAACCAAGACTACATTTGCCAGCTTTATGTTACAAATATCAGCAGCATTAACTGTAGGTAATACAGAGCTGTGATGTCCCACAATTTCCCCTAATAACATGATGTGTATATCTTTTGAGCCCACACTTCCAGCTTACTCCAGTACAAGGGCTTGAGCCTTCTTCACCTCTGGACCATTCTTACCCTATTATTAGAAGAAAGCTCTCCTTTGACCATCAGTAAGGTCCTCTGAGGATTCCTGAAAAGTACACTTGGCTTACCCTAGGCTTTTAATAGACTTGGGATAATGTCAATATAAGGGGAAACAAAATCCAAGGTAAAGTTTACAGTATTAATTAATAAAAAGCTGTGTACAAGGATGAAAACTGGACATATACTCTGAAACTGTTATAAAAGTATCAATAAAATTGTAAGATTATTTCCTGTATAGTTCCTTGAAAAAAGATTTAAAAGATTCTAACCAATGCTATAGCTTTATTATTTCATAAGAAAACTTTATGTCTATTTCACAGATAAAGGGAAGTTACTTATGGTGATCTCTCATGTTAGAGAATAATTTTGCACTATATCAGGTTGATTTGAGGTCTCTTATTATAGGTGAATCAATAATTTGCTTAATCACATATTTGCTATCAACAGACAAAAAGCCTGTGACATGAAATATACATACACCAGATTTTTAACTAGCCTGCTCCTGCTTCTTTCCCCATACTTAGGGAAAGCCTATAATGACAGAGAAGCAGTTTTCAGGAAATACCAGAGAGTTATTTCTACATCTCCTGAGACAACAGCACAATGTTGTGTGAAGCACAAAAGATTCTTGCTTTACTGTTCTCTTTCTCTCTCTTTTTTTGCTCTAAGAAATCATCTTCCTAAAAACAAAAATTCTGGTTTAGAAGTTTCATCAAATGAAAAAGTGTTGAGAAGTAAAACAAAGTACAATAATATCAGCTTGATAATCCTCTGAATTCAATTTGAAAACAAAAGTTTGAGACATTAACTAAATCATTCATATTGGTACAGTCAAGTGCCATAAAAAGCAAGCTACATGCAAGATTTCATTAATATTGAGTTAAAAAAAAATAACAGGTTAGGTATCCAAGTTGTGTTGTGAAGAGAGAACACGGTTGTTTTTACTCTAGGGAAATCGTAAAACCCACATGCAAACAGAGGACACATACTTGTCACCACAGAACAGTACCTTACAAGACCATCAATTAAAAACAATTGAATACAAATGTAAGAATCAACAGGTCTAAAGTTGATCATGAAAACAAAGTATAACAATATGTGTTGTAAGCTTATAATGGCTAGATATTGTTTCTAGCAATATTATTACTTATGTCATAAAGAAGTAACACAGTTTTTTAATTCAGAGAAGGATATGTTTATGTACAGATCCTGAATTAAATCTGTGTTTCAGGACTTTTAAAGATGGGGAGAAAATTCAGCCCTGGCTGGAGGCAAAGGGACACCAGCACCGTTTTCCTTAAATCATCATCATTTCACTGATGAAAAGGTGGCATTTTTTAGCTTTGCAGATCTTTTCAATACACCAGGCAGAATAAAGTCGTTTGACCTAGTACATCTCAGAAATATGTGTAAGAAGGCCACAGAAGTCAAAAGCCCTTTCCAAAAAAGGCCTTTGAATATACTGGTTTGATATCTCAAGAAAAGGATTGGTTATGGATTCTTAGATTAGAATATATTGTTTTAAGGCTTCTGAAAGGTTAGCATGTTGAATTTTTTTCTTAGACTACAGAGACCATGCCACACAAATGACGATAACTGATATGGAAAATACTCCATCAAAGGTTTCTATGCAGTATCCTGCTTTGTGTGAAACACTGGAGAGGAGGACACAGCAACAGGAAACAATACGAACATGCGGGACAAGAGAGTTAAGAGTTCTTGGGGGAAGTGCTGACCTGCCACATGCTTAAATCTGATTTGTCTCCACTTGTTAAATGTCATCAAGGAAAACTGGCTTGGGAATTCCATGGCTACTCCTTTATCCCCCATGACATAGTCTACAACGAGTCACATTTTATTGACAGAAAAATGACCACAGGGGCTCCTGTAGGACATCGAGCTAACCGAGATCAGAGGGCAATGCACAGGGGATAACACAGTAGAAGTCAATGGCAAAAGTTCAAGGGTTTTTAGTCTTGACATTTCAGTTGCGTACCCTGGTTTCCGATCACAGAAAGACCAACCACCAAACAGCCAACGCAAGAACCACGAGAAAAGACATCATGAAAGGAACACGAGGAGATGGAAAAGTACTAGAGTAGAGGTGGCACTTTTTGAGAGACTTGTGATCCTCAGGGATTGGAATAGAAACCTTGGGAGGAATTTCTTCATGTTCTTGCTGGGACAAGGCTCTTTCAGAAGATCTCGCTTGCCTTTTAACTTTCTCTTCATCCTGCACTAACAGAGCACGTTCCTGTGTCTGCTTTCACGGTAGAAGATCAAGAAAGACAGAGAAAGATGAACAAAATGACAGATGGGAAAATGCTCAAAAATGACACTTGGGGATGTGCAAAGGATTTGGGGGAGTCTTTTGGACATTCTTTATTTTTCTTTACTTTGGCAATTTATCCTGGCAAAGTTTCTATAAAAGTATCTTAACCGGAGACTACACCTGAGGGAACAAATCAAATACTGTCCAAAAATTTAAAATGATGTAAGAAAATAAATTTTAAAAAAGGTATCTCAACAGATGTTTTCTAATGAATGAAAATTAGAAATTCTGGAAGTGGACTTCCTTAGTTATAGTATTTATTCTTCCTTTGAATCTACTCATACATGAGTTTTTGGTCATTTTTCATTAGTTTTCATTGTTGCCAATTTTTTTTTTTTGATCAGTTGGGCAAAGCCAACAAGGAAGCTTTCTTCTTGCCATCAGAAAAGTTACTTTTATTACAAATAGAATGACAGAATAAAAAAGTTATCCTCATATCTCTTCATATAGACTTTTTAAAAAACACATTTCATTCAGTGTGCTAGTTAGCTTTTGTTCAGGGAATAAAAATCTTAATCTTATACATTTTAAAGATAGCAAAAGGAAAAAATATGTACAAAAGCTTTAGTGTGCCTCCAAGGTCTACCCAGAAAAAAAGAAAAACCAAACCCCACAAATCTTAACAATTGCAAACTCCCTCCCCCTCTTTCAGAATCATGATTAAAAATAGTACTAGCAACCATCATAAAAGTGTATACATCAGATTAAGCAAATATTTTTGACACTTTGAAGGAATGTTTTTTTTTTTCCAATGGTCCAAGTGAGAAGTTTTTCTCCCACTATAGTTTCTTTGTTCTGCCATCCCATCCAGTCAGGATGGATGTTATCTATGACAGGAAAAACTTGGCCCTAAGTTCTCTCAGTTGAGCCAGCCTTCTCTGATCAGTTTGAAAGTTTGACACTGGTTCTTTGCACACCCCTAAGTGATACGTATCAGGGAGAAAGTAGCTGGGGGACTGGTCAGCAAAAAAGAAAAAAAGAACACAAAGGGTGCAAAATTATAATGATTTTTAAATGAAAATAAAAGAGGAGAAGAAAGACAACATAAAAAGAACAGGGAACAATTAAATTCATTTTTCTCTCTAAATACATATTTATATCTTCATGCAGCTTTTTTAACCAGCCATGCGCCGAAATAAGCAAATTGAAAGCTGCAAAAGCTGCAGCAGTAGAAATGTTATGTGTTAGGCCAAAGGCTGTGGGTATGAACTTACTAGTATAGCCAAAAGAAAAAAATCACTCAGCAGCTGCTGTTCAGTTCTGGGGGGATTATCTGCTTAGTGCCATGACAAGAGCAAATTCCATTTGAGAAGCACAAGTCATAACAGCAGCTTTACCTCTGGCCCACCAACCTTTCTTTCCGAGGGAAGGATAGAGGCTTTCTTCACCTGGTTATACACAAATTATATGTAAAATTCAGTTGCCTTGCAATGCAACAACAATGCTGTCAAAGGTGGAAGAGGTATCCCCAAAGAACAGAAATACTGTCCTAACTACCTCTAAAGAAATAGTAGATACCAGAAAGTGGAATTATCCTATCAAAAGTTATTGAAGTACAGTTCTTACTTATCCATTATTCACTTAGAGGGGTAATATACATAAGCACAGAGTTAAAGTTGCTCAAGTACTCCCCACCGGTCTCATTTAATGTATAAAAAGTCATTTCTTTGAGTCCACTGAATGACACAGCCATTTCTCAAACCAGCTCAGATGATTTCTGAAGGGTTTCTATTAAGATATGTTTTCTGGAAATGGAGATTGAGTCAAAATTGTCTTATCCAAGAGAGAAGTAAGTTACTTTTCAAAGAAGTTAGACATTTTTGTTCCTTGAGCAGAATCAAAAAGAAAAGTTTCAGAAAAAAATGCAGTTATGTTTTGCAGACAGGATGATTCAAGTAAGAAGAGCAACAAGACATGGGCAGAGAAGGCAGTCACTGCCTTAGGTCAGGGGACATTGCCCACATTTACAACAAAAAAACGAATGTCCATTTAAATAAGGGCTCGGAGACTGAGAGGACACTGAATAGAACAACTGCATCTTATCTCTGGTAATTTTGTTTAGCTTCCTGTCATTCAGGAATCAGTCTTATTTGGTAAAACTGGTTCAACGCTATTTGGAGAATTGTAAGCCAATTTAATCACATTTGAAAAATATTAAAAAATACACTTTGTGGAGCACTTTGATCAACTTCTCCAGTTCCAGAAAGGAAGCAATAAGATGGATAGTCTTCCATGAACTCTGATTATAAAAACAAAGTGTTTTTTAGTTATTAAGATTTATCACTTTACCATTTTTAATTAACTAGAATTGCTATACTGTAGAGGGAAAAACACGCCTATCATTTTAAAAACACTATACTCATTCATCGTGTCCTGGTGGCTATATAAATATTTATCCCATATAGGCTAAAGATTAAATAGTTTTTTAAAATATGTTCAAGGTAACTTTTAAGATAAACTCATTACACAGATTGATTTATTCAGATACTTATAAAACAGCTAATGACAACACTAATACATAAAGAAGAGCTCTGAAAAGTGTATCTGGCTTTCTCTAATCATGACCATCTTATGAAACCATGCATTAAAAGTTTGATGTTACTCATAAAGATAAAATACATCATGAAGTTTCTCTAAAATCTAAACACAATCATTTATAGTTGGTGTTCTGCATTCTCTGGCTTAGGGACCTCATGAATTTATTATATAATTGTGGTCAACCATTCCAGACATTTCTAAGTTGTACAGATTTTCAAATAAAGTTTAAAAAAATGTTTATCCTTTTCCAATTTTGACCTTACTAAATTTAGTAAAAACTCTGGTGCTTGACAACAGAGTTTGAACATAGAGTTCCACTGGCTTATGGTCAATTTGTAAACACACACTAGCCAGAAGCAATCAGCTGCAGAGCTAGTTCTCAGAGCCTGATCAACTTTGAGAAGCTCTAAATGACTCCTATGACTGAGGAGCCCACACTGCTTAAAAAATCGCAGCATTGGATTATGAATGCCTTTAGTTAAAACTACAATGAAGTAATGAGGCATCAAAACTAAACTTCAGTTCTAAATTTTTTTGCACATACAAAACATTAGCAAAAACATTTATGTCACTCTCACAACTGGTCACATGGACAAAGTACTCACTCCTTCTCCTGTGGGGATTTGCCCATTGACGTTAAGTGTTCGGAAGGGGGAGTGAGTGGATAAGCGCTTATCCCATTCACTAGGCCGTGGTTCTGGTACAGATTCCATGAAGTTCTTTTTCAGCTCACTGATGCTGGCATGATGTTTTTTTATTTCTTCTTGACTTTTGTCTAAATCCTATAGTTGAAAGGACAAAAACGCAAAACTATAATAAATACTCGGGAAAAAACAAAGGGAAGCCTGTCACAGACTATGGGCACTGATAGGATAAAAACCAAATCCAGGAGAGATGTTATAGTTCACATACTGCATTCAAATTGTAAATATACAACATGGTATACTTGTCTTTTTTTTTAAACAAGGTGCTTTTCTTGGAAACAGTGAAGCCTCATAACCCCACAGTTTTAATTTCAAAATCCATGAAGTTTACTCCTTAATTTTCTTTCCATTTGTGACACAGTGCTGGATCTCCTCACCCCAAGGAAATCCCACAACTCAATCAGCCTCAGTTTAGTCTGCACCTATCAAGGCTCCACTCAGGTAATGTGGAGACAGCAGTAAGTAAAAAGACTGTTAAATGAAGCACATGTTCAGATATTCAATTCCCACCATTAGCCGCTGGGCTTTTTTTATTTTTATTTTTTGCTGAGTTGCAACTGCCAGTATCTCTGTTTCTACCTAGAAATAGTTTTGCAATCCTACTACTTGGTGGCTGCTGTTGGTTTTGAAAAACTAGAATAGCCCTTTCTTGATGTAAGAAATTTATTAGTGAAATGAACAGCTCAAGTTTCTAAGGCAGACTGTTACTACCTTTGAAACATCACTCAAAGGTAATAAAAGGACTTTTCTTTTTTACCGTCACTATTTGTGAAAATTAAAAGTCAAGCTTTCCAGTGTCTGACAGCTTCACTTTATCCATTAATATTTCAAAATAGGAACCTTTCTCCAGTAATTTCAATTGGGAGTGATTTAACAAGAGTTTGTCAAATGTATTACCTCCTTGATGCAATTAATTTAAAATGTGCCGGCATATTTGAATAGTGGACAACTAAGCGTAGACTCTTTAAAGGGATATTCTAAGGACAAGTGATCAAAAATAAGGTTAATAAGGCTAGTGTTGATACTCAGGTTTATGTATCAGAGGATATGTAATGGAGAGTTGGCCAGAAATAATCTGGGAAATAGAACTTGAAGACAAAAACTCAGTCCAACACAATCCTAAAAAAACAAAACAAAACCTAAAACTCAAAAGATCTATGCTTGCGATCAAAATATGTGGGAGCCCATCAATGACTGCTAAAAATTCTGTGTTTATTATATATCAAGGCCACTCTGTATCCAAGAAAAGCATTAAATTTATCATAAAGATTAAATATATCTCCTATGTGTCAATTTGGGATTTTTTTTTTTGGTTTTATGGGAAACTAGTCCATTTTGGGCAAAAAATAAGGACTCAAAATAGGTTGTAAAAGTTTTTTTGGGGGGGAGGGAGGAAACATAGGCTTTCCCTAAATACAATTTTTTTTTTTCCAAACTAACGTCAAAGAGAAAATAGCATAGGAAAAATCAGTGAGACATAACATAATTTTGATTCTACACTCAGAAAATTCACTTATTAGACCATATTTTGCAAAACGGAACCGCTGAGATTAGTCAAAGAGAAAACTAATCCCAAAAGGGCAATCCTGTAGCTCCCCCATAAGAGTATCTCTTATTGCTGGGATGAAAAGTAAGTATAACTCATGAATATGGGCTTCACCATGGGGAAACAACAGTTTGCACTTTTGTTTTAGCTTGAAAGCAAGAAAAACATGTTTCCTCATTTAAAAAAAAAAAGCATACAAAGAAGCTGGGTCAAAGACTCAGAATAGGCTGAGCAACTGAGACCCATTCGGCATATAAGGCCCTGTGACCTGGCATCTGACTGCAATTAAGTCTGCATAACTTAACACATTTGGAGGATCTTAAAGTGTAAATAAATGGAGCAGAAAATAAGTGAGCAAAATATGCTATGGTAAAACCAAGGTTCTCTGGGTTAACCTCTTAATATGAAAGAATGGTGGTCTGTCACTCTTCTTTCCTAGTTTTTGATTGACTTAGAACCTGAGGAAATAAATGTTTCAATAAATCAGTAGCTTCTGAGGGAACTTTCTCCATCTTAGCTGGCTCTGTTGGAAACCTGTGGGGGCACAGAGTAAAATTAAGATCTCAAAGGGACCTGTTCCAAATAGAATTTGTCATAGACACTTGCTACAGGTTCTCTCTGGGAGATGGAGGAGGAGGCGGCAGATCTAAAAATGAACTCGACCGACCTTATTTGTGCCAGAACAAAGCATTAGTGGGGGTGGGGTAGGAGTAGGGGAAGGAGGGATGCTTAAAAAAAAAAACCAAAAAACCTGCTAAGATGACAGATAACTTGAGAAAACTTCCTTGGGAGTTGGAGGAGGGGGTGACCAAATTTTTTATAATAAATAAAGAATGATAGTTAGCCAAATTACTTAAGGTGTTTTCAGGTGGACATTTTTTGATGCCTATCATCTTATAATTTTAGCAGCAATCAAAACAAACACTTTTGTTAAATATAAAACGTCCTCAAAAAGTAGTTAGTAATTTTAATTTCAAACACACACTTATTTAGATTCCCCTATTATGGCTGTCAATGAAATGCTGGGAAAAAACACATCACACACAGGGACTTTGTGAGTCTCAGAAGCCATAACACATCTCATGGAGTAAATGACAAATATATGATTGGTACTGTAGGTTCCAGTTAACAGGATGAGCTAGTTTAAGAAATTGGCATGTTTGGGATTGGAAGATATTATATGCTGAGTATAAAAAGATCAACAGATAATGCTAGTCTTCTTCAGTCTTCCTAATTTTAGAAGAAACATTCTGGCTGTTACAGGTTAATGTAGAGATCTAATATTCAAGTTTGAAACATTCTAGGGCCCAGGCCTTGGAAAGCCTCATATTACATGAGGTAAATTGATAAAAGGTACCTGATACTTGCCTGTCATACAATTGGTTAATGAAAGCTGACCTTACTTTTCTTTACCTTTACCAAAATACCTTATACATAGCAGGCGCTCAAAATACAAATATTGATAAGGAATAAGATTAAGTAATTGTTAGAGGCCACTATATTAAAGTTTCTTTAAACTTTCAGTTTAATAGTGTTTACCACACTGAATATGTGTTTATCTTGTAGGTCTCAGCTAAAACGCTAGTTCTTCAGAGTTAACGTTCCTGTCCATCTTATTTAAAGTAGATCCTGTTTATTATCATAACATACTGTGTATTTTCTTCACAGCTTTTATATTCATTGTAATCATTTTATCATGACTTGTTTATTATTTCTCTTCTCCCCCTTCCCTAAAATGTAAGCTTCCTGAAGGCAGAAACCATGTTTGTCATCTTCCTTCATATTTGTATTTCCTTTATATTTAAGTTAAATTACTAATGTCAGAGTTTATCTCCCTTTCTTTGGGTTCTGTCTTGAGGGGGATTGTAAAATAATCTGGTCAGCTTCTATACGAGTTTTTCCGATGTGTGAGTTAATGTGAATAACACAGAATAATTCCAGTTTCCTTAATTTTTCCTCTTGGAGTTTCCCTTACCTTCTATTTGGTTTTATATTTACTTAACTCAATGTAGAGCCCAAAACTAGACAATGTAAAAGGATATATGCCAGGCAAAAATCTGAACAATATTGAATATAATTAGGAAATGACCTAACAATTCCACAGCAGACAGTGAGTGCTATTTTTGAGTGGAAAAAAAATCATACTTTAATAGTATTAGATATGCTCTATCTCAACTTCAAGCTTTACCAGATTACCAGTGCTGTGACTATAGGGATATTACCTAATTTCTCTAAGCCTCAAGTTTCTCATCTTTAATAATCCTATACACACAGGTCTGTTTTTATTATTAACCTATCTTATATCATTCTAACTACATAGAAAATACTAGGTTCCCTTCCTGCCTTCCTGCATCTTAGTTTTTCCCCCCTTAGCTGACCTTCTGTTCTTATCTGGCACCCTCTAAACGTAAAGTCTTTTGAATTGTGGTCATTTTTCCTATACTGTCTCCACTGAGATGAAAAATTGAACAAATTTGATACTTGGAATACAGGAATCTGTATTTTTGAAAAATTCAAGGGATTTTTACCAATGATATAGAATTTTCCAAAAGTGAGAAAACAATGGAACCTTGAGAGGCAGAGGGAGTCCCAATCATATATTTTATAAATAAGTATGAGAGATGGAAACTAAAGAGCCAGAAGGAGAGAAGGTTATGCATCTCCATGCTTACCAACATGCAAAAGCATTTTTAATCTAGGAATCCTTCATGCAATGGCATGCAAAACCAAATGCAGCATAGAAAGAAGAAAGATTGGCAGAGCTCGGAAGGTTACAGGCAACCAACTGAAATAAGCTTCAAGTTCATACAAACCTCCAACATTAAATTGCTATGTCTGATATAAATGTTTTCACCATCTAGTCTCTCTCTCTTTTTCTGTGAAAATGAAAGAGGGAAAAACAGAAAAGCATAAAAAAATTAAAATGTTGTTCTTGCGGGAAAAAAACAGCAAATTGGCAAACCAAAAAAATATTCTAAGTGAAAATGTCCACAGCGCAGCATATGCAAACATGAAATGGTCACAGAACCACAAGGACACACAGAAAACATGATTTTACTAGAAAATGATGACCTTGCTCATGAGCAGTGAAGAGATATGATTATGTTATTTAAACAAGACAGTGCTCCTGGCTTCATTGGCTTCTTATATAACAAAAGTGGCTCTATTCAGTTTTGAAATTGAGTTGTTTGAGGGTTATTGTAAGAACATGTGACTTTAGGAATCTTTGAAGTCCCATGTTATATGGAGACGAAAGTGCTTTAAAATGTTATTTAATATTTGGACATATTTCATACTTCGTAATAATGCAGTATATACCTCTCTAACACCTTTCATAAGAAAAAATCTTAGGATATTTTACATATGATCAGTCAAATATTCTGCTTAGGAGGAACTGATTCATCCTCCTCTAACTGGGAAGAGTGGGGCACAGAGCAGAGAAAACCACAGCTAAAAACAATTCTGGGAGCTGCTGCTATAATGGTTTCCATGATAAATATACTTTAAATATTGTCAATGATTCTAAGAATATAATATCATTGTGAAAATTTCTCATAAAGTTTAAATATAAAGGATAGGTTTGACCTTCACTGATTATTTCCTTGTGTTTAAAAAGGTATTTCCCCACCCACTGAAAAGTTTGTTTTAATGAAAAAATTTAATATATATATAGGATTATAATTTCTTTTGTATAGTACACGTAACATGTGTCTACGCATGCGCGCACACACATGCACACATTGGCTATTTAAAGTAACTTCTGATTTAGAGAAATCAATGAAAAAATGGATCACTGTCTTTTTAATGCACTGTCAAAGTCAGCATGGGTGATGGTAATGTAGCCTTGTGAGAGGGAATATGGCTAACCTTCCTCATTCTTATCAGCTCTTCAGGCTTTTCTGCAAGCTTCTGTTTTGCCATTATTAAAGAAAAAAAAAGAAAAGAAAATTGATGAAATATTGGCTCAATGAAGTTTGTTTGAACCTTTATTTTTTTAGGGAGAGGAGAATGGGGGAGAAGAAAAAAATTGGGAGGGGAAGGGTAAAGAAACAAGCGGCCCGTTGGCACAAACCTGTGTTTGGTCACCATGTGAGGTAGGTACTGTGACCTCGATGTGGGATTTTTCCACCTACATTTAAGAAATAAAGTGGCAAAGACATTTCAGGTTAACAGGTTTCTATGTATAGCATTGTGCCCAAATCAGTGCATCTTCAAGCTGGTGGTAAAATAAGCTGATCTATATAATCATCAGGGTGCACATCAGGTATTATCCTCAACAGCAATTTTCTACCTCATCACCCATTTTAAGGCTGAAGAGGTAATATGAATAGCCAAATTAAAAAAAAATTAAGGTAATTATGCTATTCATGAAGAATATTTTTATATTTATAAAAAAAATGTAGTTCAGCTTAAATAGGCCATGTTTTTGTTTCTCCTTCTGTAGTGATCTGTGAGTACTTTAAATAACACCTGAAAACAAATTTACCAATGAAGATATCAATGCATGACATACATGAGTGTTAGAAACAAAAGGAAAATCTTTACACTTAAAACACACATGTTATAAATCACACAAGACACCAAGCAGATAAATACAAACAATGTTGTTAGTTGATCAATCTATTTAAGGAGGGCATTTCATCTTTAAACTTATTAAAACAACAAAAGATCAAAATAAGCTCAACACAAATTGTTCCTGAGACATGCGATTGCTTCCAAGTCTGATTCATAAATAAGCACATACAGGGTTCAGCTGCGACATTCAGAGGACTGTTTTCTTTTCTAGAGAGTTGGAGTCCATGTGTTTGATGGATGGGCAAGACTCATCCTTAATAGTAGGAAGAGAATATTAAGGCCTAATTCTGAAATACTTTTAGTAATAGCTATCTTATATACCCCAAGTTGAGTAAGTATAAACAACATAAATCCAGTCAGACTATTAAGAGCATAACAGAGTGAGCAATGCCTAAAACCTTGGATATTTCAAAATTAGAGAACTATTTTGGGTCAAATCAATCACTTTGTATCATTAAGCTCTTTATAGAAACTCATCAAAACTGTGGTTTTGACATATTCTTTTTAAGCATACTTGGCAGCATTGCTTCAGAGTACAATGTCACCATGCTATTTTCTCTAGGGCTGAATGTCAGGAACATTCAATGGAAGGGACACCAGACTTTGTGACACTGTCAGATCAGAAGCACATCCAGCTACTGCACTTTTATCTACAAGGGGTAACTAACAAATTTGGGTCATTTCTGCTCTGAATCCCAATACACTTTCTGTGTTCACCATTTAAAAGTTTTTTCACCGTTATGAGTTTAAATAAGTTTTTTTTTTTTTTTAAGATTTATTTATTTGTACATACAGAACTGGGGTACAGGCCAGAGGCTCAGGGGCGGTGAGAGGCTCCACCAGAGACAGAGTGGGGAACAGAACAGGCAGATGGATGAAGCACACTGCTGAGGGGAGCAGCAGGCGGGTCAGGAGGGGTCTGCCGCGCCATGTGGTCACCTCCCGGGCAGGCGGGGATCGAACTCATGTGGAAGTGGCTTTAGCTTCTCAGTGCAGTGCTTTAACCTGCTGCGCCACCAGGGAGGGCCCAGGTTTTTGTTTTTTTAAAAATAATCCAGAGGTCTTTTACTTCCACACCTATCATGATGTGAATTCATAGGGAGTGGATTCCAACAACTCAAGCTCCTCTTCACTCGTGTGCGTCTGTGGACGGAGCAGGCTGGCCCTTCAGCTGGACCCAGCTTCCTGTCTCTTTGAGTTCCCTTTTATCCTAATCATTTTATTTCGCATAATTCGGGAAGCCATCCTGGTTCTTAGAGAGTTTCAATACAAACATAAATTCTCTTGGCAGGAAGCTTGCCCTTCACTTGTTTGCTTACAACAATGCCAACTGTGTGCCAGGCAACGTGTGGGACACTCCCTCTTGCACCCGCTTCATGTTCACAGCAATACTGCTCTTGTAGATTTGCATGAATGTGGGAATAGCTCCATGTTTTTTTTAATTCTCCATTGATTTTCTGTCAGGAAAGTGGGGTGTTAATTTGCTTTTCTTCTTTTATTAAATTATTTTGAAATTTTTTATATCATTCTTCATTTTGTGCATTTTTCCACCTCAGTTGTAATCCCCAGGGGCTTCCCACCACCAGTTCACCCATGTGCCATCACCATAGGGCTGTGTACTTTTCCCACCCCAGTTCTGATCCCATTCCCCTTTCCAGCACCATAAAATGTCTCTGGTTTACAACTGTTCACTGTTTTCATTTTTACTTTATTACATCTGTTTCCCTCTCTTTTTTTTAGCTCCATGTTTTCTAACAGTCCTGGAGAACACAGAAGGGGTGTCTCTCTCCTTCCCTTTGTGATGGTCACTTTGGTGATTTGCAGGAAGATGGGGGATCCACCCAAAAGTCTGAGTTTAAGTTTTTTATTAATAAAATGGAGAAAATATCTTTATAGGGTTATAGATGTTTATGAAATGGTAGTTTTAAATTATTTTGTGAGGCTGAAATTACTTGTTGGAATAAATAATAACTTCTTTTTCTTTAGGTGCTTAGCAATTCAACAGTAAAAAATTGGGAGGCTCTACTTCAGCCTAAGAATGGAGGCCAAGTAATTCTGTGCTGTTCCTCTCAGAATATTAAACGAGATTAAAAATATATAAGGGAAAAGGTACTACTGCCACACCTGCAAAACAAATCTTGTTAAATGATTCCAGATTCAAAGTTATTCTCTATTGTAATAAAATGTATATAGTTACAAGGTTAGTTTATTACAGATGTTGCTTTATATTACAATATGGCTTCAAGAAAATCCCATAATAATTTCCTAACTGCTGCAGATGAAATCAACTCAGTCACCCTTAATTCTGTTATTACTATTATCGTAATAAGAGATTATGAGAGGGGGTTTTCTGTCTGATCTCAACATAAGTGTCCTCAAACATACAGGTAAACAAGAAGACCCCCCACTCCCCGCTGACACCTAAATGAGGATATATACCAGGAAGCCATCTCTCCCTTCTGCTGAGGCCCCAAGCTACTCAGATACCTGTGTCTGCCATCTAGGCAAAGGAAAAATTTAATTTGCAGAAAACCAGATAAATCCTAGCCACTTAGAAAGATTCCCTCAACAACTCCAGTAATCAACACTTTCCAGTGAGTGTAACAAATGGAGGGTAGTGAAAAGTGCCAGCTGAGATATTCTATCACGTACAACTGAGGCAGCCTAATGTTAAAGTAGCACTCTTGACTGAACCTGACTAGGTTTTTGGGGCAGGGAAAAGGGTTCTGGACTCAAGTTGATCTTAATGGACAACAAAATCTGCATGGGATACAGAACATTTTTTAAAAATACAGACTGGCCACTGCTCTATAGACAAACTAGCTACTGAAGTGGCTCCAGAAGAACAGGCTCAGTCCACCCACCCAGGTGAGAGTACCTACTAGGTCTTATATGGTTCTGAATTCCTTAGACATATGAAAAAGACAGTTTTTAATAAAGACTGCTTTAATAATTCCTGTTGTCAATAGGGAGGCAGGTATTTACTTCAATAAATCGGAACCAAAACCTCAACTCTATCACAATCTAAATGTGTTCAAAAAATCTTATCAACATATGTTACTGCTATTCCTGGGAAATCTGCTAATTTAACGGGTACATTTTCAACAAGGTTCAGTGAGTGTGGGAATAATCAACTTGGATTTGTAAGCAACACAATAGTATAACCTCTCCATAATATAACTGCCCCCTTTTTGTAAAGCTACGTTATGTATGAACAACCATATAGGTGTGCTTTATGTAGTACCTGGATATTCTCTGAATATGAATAAAACATCAATGCTCAGAAATCAATTAATGAACTAGCCTAAAAAAGAATGTGGAAATTCCTCCTTGAAGAAGAAGGGTGGTCGCAGCACTGGTGTGTTTTATACTCATTTTGTTCAGATATAAGTTGGATCAAGGTGTGGGTTACCTGAAAACTTCTGGGAAATTTACACTGTTCATAATACAATTCTATGAAGATACTTTCAAATTCATGGGAGATATCTTTAAGAAAGAGTGAGCAAAAAATAACTGAAAGATTTTCTAAGAATCATCTGCTTTGAAAGCTTTCCTGGTCAAGGAGTCAACACCTCTTAAGTCTGGATGAATAAGCTAGACATTGGGTAGAAGACATGAGTTGATGGCATGGATTCATGACATACCTTCCACGATTCCGTGGGCTCTGGTTCAACTTGCTCAGGTGGCATTTCTTCCCTTTTCACTTCAACCTTCACTGTCTCCTTCTGTGTTTTAGGAACCACTGGTTTTCTGAGAGGTGCACCTGGGACGCTGCCTTCTGTGACCTGACTCTGAGCAATGGCTGGCGCAGATGTAGGCCGAGGACTTCGGTCTGCTGAGTCGGCAGCTGCTGCTATGTAAGGAAGGGAAAGAGGATGCATAAGCGAAGGCAAAGTCACCAGGTGGAGTAAGTGTGACTACAGGCATACACAAGTATGAAGCGTCCACGGGCTATCCTACAGAAGATAAAAAGAAACCATTAGTGTTCTGCTTTTGCCATGAAGCACTTGGCAACAAGAAAGCTGAAAGTACCCTCAATGGAAAAGCTAAAATGTGCTGACTATCATGTCCCATAAGGGGGGCGGTGTGGAGAGGGTAGAGGACATCAAAATAAACAACCGAAACTTTATTAAAAAGTTGGCAAGATTTTTTTTGATATATATATATATATATATTTAATTACAAAGTTTATTTTTACATCATTTTGCACATTTTTTTTTTCCATCTCGATTGTAATCCCCACGGGTTTCCCATCACCAAATCACCCCTGTGGTTGGCAAGATTTTTTAACCTTGTAATCTGTTAGTTTCAGGAACCAGCAATGTAGTTGACAGGAGGGGGAAAAATGGGCTAAGTCTGATTTCTTCCATAAAGTCTTTTGAAAATAAAGCTACAGCTGCTCCCCTTAGCAGTGTACTTCCTCAGTCTGCCTGTTCTGCTCCCCACTCTGACTCTGGTGAAGCCTCTCACGGCCCCTGCACCTCTGGCCTGTACCCCAGTTCTGTATGTACAAATTAGAATTTTTTTAAAGCATTTTAAGGTTTAGTCTTTTGCAGAGTCACCAATTTGTATGACAGCTTCTATTCTTTAGTATTTTTAGCATTGAGGTTCTCAATTGTACCTCACAGAGAACATCTGGAAATATCTGGAGACATTTTTGGTTGTTGCAACTGGAAAGAGAAGTGGGAGGGATACTGGCATCTAATGTGTACAGGCCAAAGTTGCAGTGGTTAAGAAGCTTAGATTTACGAAAAAGGTACATACACTGTTTTAGAAAGAATATACAATATAGGCTAATGACAAAAGCTTGATCTTTTCACAAAGTTAGTAACTGTTATGGTTTCAAGTATTGAGTATCTTAAGTTAAGATCACTTACTACAAAACAATTACTTTTACTTTTTAAATGATTTTTATCTTCATTCTTTCAGGGACTAAAAGAAAAACATTTATATACTTTGTAGTATAACCTCTCTTATCTGGAGTTGGCTAAGAATGCAGGTGTTTTTCCATGCGATTTAATATTTCTGGTAACAGATCGTCAGCCTTCAAATACTGAGACATTTACATTTTAATTATTTTGCATAATTATCCTGCCTTTTCAAAATGAGCATATTGAACTTATCTGATAAACTTAGATTCATAAGCTGTAAATATAAGATGAAACAGGAACTGCATGAATCAGAACAGAAAAAAAAAATGAAGTTCTCGTAAACACAAAACCAAGGAAGAAATTCTTCTTACTCTATAATGATCTCCTGTGAAAGACACCATTCCTCAGAGGACACATAGGAAAAACAGCAGAACACAAGACTAGCCCATCTTTCAATGGAAACTCTGTTTTAACAAAGCTCCTGCTACTCATGAGTGCTCTAAGCCAGTCAATGCACGAATGGCAGATGGCAGACCAAACCTAACAACACAAGGGAATGTGACAAAATATTTTGCTCACAGTTGGTTGAAAGTATCGTAATACATGTGGATTCACACCTCCTCTCAAAGAATTATTTCAACTCTGCGGCATCACAGAGACATAGCCCATGCTTACACCATGTGTTATTTTGCCACTTGTGTTTGGTTTTAATCCAAAACTAATATTGCGGAGCCAAATGATTTATGTCTTCAGCATTCCTAGTCCCACCAATCTGTACTGTCTGTGGAAAAGTAGGTACAAGTGTGAAAATTGGCCGTTAGGAACAGGCAGAAAATTCATCAGTTGTAAAACGTGGAAGACACCAGTTATTCCATAGGGGGCTTGAAGAAGGCATGTCAATGAATACTAAAACACTTGGTAAACCCTAAATTTTAACAACTTTTAATGTTATACCTAAGTTCTTATATTCCTTTTATCATGAGTTAATATTTTTAAGAACACTTGGGCAGAAGTTAACTATATTAATGACATTGATGTGTGAATCAAGTGAAAACTATTACCTGAGAGCCCTGGAGAGAGGCAAAAGTTCTTTCTCTTTCTCAATAAGAAGACTACAAACCATGGATGACAACAGAGAATCACGGCAATGATTGTGATTGTTTTAACAATAGCTTTATTAAGATGTAATTTACATATCATACAACTCACCCTCTGAAGAGTATTCAATGCTTTTTTTGCGTATTCAGTGCCGGGGGTAGTGATTACTTTTTAATATATTTTGGTTCTCTAGCTTTATGAATTCATTTGTTAACTATTACACGATTTTGGTGCATATATAGAAAATACTTAACTTTAAACATTCAAATGTTTCCCATTTCTGAAGGTATTGATGAAGGCAAGTACTGGTGGGGGTAATCTTCTTAATTTAAATATTCTATTACTCTTGTCTGACAACAGAAGAACCTCAGACAGTTATATACTTGAGCAGTAAAGAATAAAACTCCAAACCATCATATTGTGTAAAAGAAGATTTAAATTCTGGTTCTGGCTCTGTTACTAGTGTTACTTCTGCTAGTGTGTATGGTGCTGGCACAACAGTACGCAGTGGATCAATGGGTCCCTGATTGGAGGGCCCCCGGGAGTCACCTCTGGAACTTGAAACACAAACCAAGAATCCAGGTAATGCTTGTGTCTGTGTCAGGCAAATGAGGATTCTTCCAGCGAGAGCTAGCATCTGGTTTGTTTCAAAGCTCCAAAGAAGATACAGGTATATGGCCCTGGCCAAGATCACTTTCAACCACACCCACCCAATGAAAGATGTGCCTAGTTGTATGAACCTAGCGAGTCATGTGGCTTTCTGTGTCCCAGTTTCTCACAAATTAAAACAAGAATTCCTGAAAGCTTCTTGCTCACTAGGTTGTTGCTACTAAATAAGTATATATGAAAATGCTTTGAAAACAAAAAGTACAGAACAAGCTGAAAAGTTCCTGTCATCATCATTATGATCCTTGAGTCCTGTCATCACTCCATCATATAAACTAGAATCTGAATCAGCTTTAGTTCTCCAGCTGGTGAAACAGATGCTCTGAGCATATAACAGAAGAGAAAGGGATAGTTATTTGTATTAATAAAGTAAGGTCCTTTATAAACTGTTCCCTAATATATCATGTCTAGCTCAGAGGCTTTTCTATTCATTAAAAAGAAAAAAAGAAAAAAAAAAAAGAGAGAGAAAAAAAGGAGGAGCCATAATAGAGAAAAACCTATTAAAAAGAATGGAGAATGAATTAGGAAAAGGAAAGAAAAAGTTTCCATTGACTTTCTTTTCTAGTTTTTATAATAGGAGCACAGCACAGAGGAAAAGAAGACATTTGAAAAGAGAACTATAAAAATTTTTGTCTTACTCAATTCAGATGCTGAAAAGACAATACATGCAAAATTTTCAGAACAGTGTCTGCCTCATAAGAGCTCAATGGATATTGACTATATCTTTTTTTTTTTCCATTTTTTTTTTAATTAAAAAGTTTATTTTTACATCATTTTTCACATTTTTTTTTCATCTCAATTGTAATCCCCACGGGTTTCCCATCACCAAATCACCCCTGTGCCACCACCATAGTCCCGTGCATTTCCCTCCCTTCCCCCCAACCCCCGTTTTTGATCCCATTCCCCACTCCACCCCCACATAATGTCTCTGGTCTATGGTTGTTCATTATTTTTGTTATTTTCTCGCCTGGTCCATTATACTCCTGCTATGAGTGAAACCATCCGGTATTTTTCTTTCTCTTTCTGGCTTATCTCACTAAGCATGATCTTTTCCAGCTCCATCCAAGTTGCTGCAAAAGACATGTGTTTCTCTTTTTTGGTTGCTGAGTAATATTCCATTGTATATATGTACCACATCTTTCTAATCCAGTCATCTACTTTTGGGCATTTGGGCTGCTTCCATGTTTTTCCAATTGTAAATAAAGCAGCAATAAACATGGGGGTACAAGTATCTTTTTCAATCAGTGTTTTTGTGTCTTTTGGGTAGATACCTAGGAGTGGGATTGCTGGGTCATAGGGAAGCTCCATGTTTAGCAGTTTGAGGAACCTCCAAACAGTTTTCCATAGTGGTTGTACTAGTTTGCATTCCCACCAGCAATGCAGGAGAGTTCCTTTTTCTCCACATCCTCGCCAACATTTGTTGTTGCTAGTTGTTTGAAGATGTGCCATTCTCACTGGGGTGAGGTGGTATCTCATTGTGGTTTTAAAAATGAAGTAAACAACCCCATCAAAAAATGGGCAGTAGAGCTAAAAAGACACTTCTCCAAAGAGGAAATGCAGATGGCCAACAGGCATATGAAAAAATGTTCGACTATGAATATCTTTTATTCTTTCTCTTCTACAAAAAAAAAAGTCATCATCATGAATAGCAAAAAATGCAGCTCTGGGAGAACTGTGCTCGGCTGCTTATTCCCCAACCTCTTACTGGGTCCTCTTAGCTGACAGAGAACAGTTCTTGATTCTATGTCTAGCTCTGTTGTGGACTATGCGTGACCTTGGGCAAGTCATGTAAATCCTAAGGTTAGATTTTTAAGAAATAATGAGTGTTAGTTATTTTCTAATTAAAATCATTTTCTAATTAGAAAAAGAACAGTTATGTAAAAGTACAAACAAAATAACAAAGCTAATAGCTGGCATGAATAGATTTAAAAATATACTATGAAAAGGTAACAAGACCAAAGTTGGTTCTTAGAAAAAAATTAATAAATTTAATAGATCTGTAGCAAGACTATTGAAGAAAAAAAGGGACTCAACTTATATCAGGAACACAAAAAGGAACTTGACTAGGGATCTTACAGAAATTAAAAAGATACCCAATTTTATGCTAATAAATTTGGAAATCTAGATGGAAAGTACAATTATCAAGACTGAAACAAGAACATTATAACATCTTATTAATAGCTCTTTATCTAATAAAGACATTAGGTCTGTATGTAAAAAACCCTTCCACAAAGATCTGCTGGACCAGAGGCTTTATTGGTGAATTTTCTCAATACTAAGGAAGAAAAGGAAGAAATAACACCAATCTTATATAAGCTCCTTCAGAGAACAGAAAAAAGGCAAATTGCTTTCAACTTACTTTGTTGAGACTTGATACTAAAACCTGACCACAATATTACATTCAGAAAGTATTATAGGCCTATCTTCCTTATGAAAATAGTTGCAAAAATCCTAAAATTGTTTTATAAAAAAATTATAATCAAACTGAGTTTGCTGTAAGAAAGCAAAGTTTATTTAACATTTAAAAATCAATCAACGCAATCTACCACATAACAAAAAAGGGGGGGGAATCATATTATTACATCAACTGATAAAGTAAAAAGCATTTTCTAAAGTCAACATTCATTCATGATAACAACAAAGAAACTAGGAATAAAAGAAAATGCCCTTATCTAATAAAAGGTAGCTACATAAAACCTATAGCAAACACCATATCAAATACTGAAATGATGATGCTTTCTTCCTGAGATTGGGAACAAGACACTAACTGTCAACAATTCTAGGCAGCAACAAAGCATAAAATAAATTAAAAGTATGAGTTATAAAACAAGTAATACAGTTACTATTACTTTTGGTTGACATCATTATGTACCAAAAATAGCCCAAGATAAACCATTAAAATAAATAAGGAAACTACAAATCTAATTCTAAAATATATAAGAAAACAAGGATTAAGTATTTAAAGAAGATATTGGAGAACTTACAACTTCAAACAAAGGCTCATTAGAAAGCTAGAATAATTAAGACAGTGTGGTATTGGCACAAGGATAAGCAGGACCAATAGAACAAATTATTCCAGTAATAAACTTCCAAATTTTATGGTTACTTGATTTATAACAAAGGTGATGCTAGAATATAGTGGGGAAAGAATGATATCTTTAATATAGTGTACAGAGTCAGTGGAATATGCACATGAAAAACAAATTAATTTTGACTTCTATTTCATTTTACATGCAAAAATAAATCCAGATGGATTATTAACCTAAATATGAAAGATAAATAATAAGGGTTTCCTAAAATAACTCATGATCATGATCATAGGTAGGTTTCTTAAATTGAACTCATAAATTCTTTGCAATAAAGTAAAAAATTTGATCAACTAGATTAAATTAAGATGTAGAAGATGTAGAAGTTCTGTTCATCCAAAGATACCATTAAAAGAATGAAAAAAGCAGCCCTCCCTGGTGGCACAGCGGGTTAAAGCACAGCACTGAGAATCTAAAGCCGCTTCCGCATGAGTTTGATTCCTGCCTGCCCCGGAGGTGACCACATGGCATGGCAGACCATTCCTGACCCACCCGCTGCTCCCCTCAGCAGTGTACTTTGATCATCTGCCTGTTCTGCTCCCCACTCTGTCTCTGGTGAAGCCTCTCACCACCCCTGAGCCTCTGGCAAGCACCCCAGTTCTGTATGCACAAATAAATAAATCTTTAAAAAAAAAAATGAAAAAAGCAAGACACAGAGAAATATATATACATGTAGGTATGCATGTATGTACCTATTATATCTATGCATATATATATATCTGACAAAAGATTCATATTTAGAAAATATCATGTAGGAATCTGAAACATAAAATTCTGACATATTCAACTAAACAGGAGAAGCAATCATGTTATTTTCAACATTTACCTAAGTGTTTATAACAAATATTGTGGTAACTGTGAGGACCAGATAAGATCATTCATCTTTCAAAAAAAATCCTTACAGTGGGTAGCTAAGAATTAGGAGACAAAAGAGAATAAAGCAAGGAAAGAAAAGATTATTCTAGCTACCAAACAATGTGGATTCTGTCCCAAATTTGACCTATGTTAATTTTGGACAAATACCTTTTTTATCTTTTGGATCAGATCCATTTCTATAAAATTAGATGACTGGAATAAATGACTTCATCTATTCTCAAGTCTCAACACTTTGTGATGCTAGTGGCAAAGTTACCAACAATTTGCCTTCCCTTAGAGTCATTTCACTGGCTCTAGTTTTAGAATCTCAAGCATTCTTAAGGCATTTTGAAGGCAAGTTTTGGGAAATATCTCCCATGCCTCTAAAGAATACAGTGTATATATAATTTGAAGTAAGAGCCAGCCAATATTAGCCAAGAGACAGAGACATAAAGATTTATTAAGGTCTTCAACTATGAGATTCCAACAGCTAGAAAAATTCCAACAGTGAAGACAGGATTTCTATAAGTAATAATCAGTGTTTCTGTAAGTAAAGCTGTCTAATTTGTTCGAGGCACAAAACTTATTAACAGTTGACTTGTTGGTTATTTTGCCATTAGAAAGAAAAAAATGTATCAGCATAGTAGCAATGTGACTATGAAATTCTACTTACGGAAAAGTCAGGGGACATGGTATCAGCAGCCTGAGGTTAGTCCTAGCTTTACAACTTAATATATGTGAGCTCATGCAAAAGTTGCTCAAACGTTTTTTTTTAAAGATTTATTTATGTATGCATACAAGGTTTGTTTATGTATATTATTTATGCATACAGGCCAGCATTGTGGGTGGTGAAAGGATTAACCAGAGATTGAGTGGGGAGCAGAACAGGCAGATTGATTGAAATACACTGCTGAGGGGAGTAGCAGTGAGACAGGAGAGGTCTGCCACACCATGTGGGTCAGCTCCCTGGCCAAGGATCAAACCGGTGCTGCAGTGGCTGGGATAGCTTCATGGTGCTGTGCTTTAACCCGTTGTGCCACCAGGGTGGGCCCCAGCTTAAACTTTTCAACCTCAGTTTTTCTCACTGAAAAACTTGTATGAATTAATAAAAACAATAGGTCCCCAAGCCTAAGGTGAACTGGAAGCATAGTAACTTGCTGGACAAGGAAGGGGACACTGGTGATGTTAAATGAATATGGCAGACATGAAGATTTAGTGATCTCAAACTTAACAAGTCCACAGCCATGTCTTATTTCCCACATCCTCAGTTCTCCTTTCAGACTTTATCCTCGTACTAATGACAAAGCTAGGTATAAACATTCATTTTCTTTCCTTACCATTTCTAAAACTTTATTAGCTATTCTGTCTTGCTTACCTCAAAATGTACCCCTGAGCAAATTTTGCTGCTTTCACTGCTAATCCTCGAGTCCAACTTGTTACCTTCTCACCTATATCTTGTAGCAATTAACTATGCTTCTGCTTTCCTCCCACCTCAATCAGAGTGATCTTCTAAAAATGGAAATTAGGTCATATCACCCCCCCCCAATAACTTTCAATTGCAATTAAAAAAAAAATCTAATTTCTACACTGTGACCTACAAGGCCCTACACTATCTGGCTCCTACCCATTTCTCTAACTTCACTTATTTTTTACTTCTTTTCATTCACTAGGATCCTGACCTATACTGTCTGGCCATGTGGCTATTAAATTAACATTCAGTCCTTAGTTACACCATCACACTTCAAACTCACAAAGGCCACCTGAGGCTACTGGCTCCCAAACTGGATGTCACAAAATAGATCCCCATCAACACAGATTGTTCTATGAGACAACACTAACTTAGCCTCTTGTCAAGCTCATTCCCACCTCCAGGATTTTGTAATACTTACTCTCTCTTCCAGAATTTTCTCCTCCAAGATTTTGTGAGTATCTCCGCTTCTCCTAATTCAGGTGTCCATTCAAATGGACTCCTCAGAAGAATATTCTGAACTCCTCAATCTCAACTCCTCAAACAATGCCCCCAGCTGCAGACACTCTATGCTATCATGGCATAGAGTGCACTTAGCACTATCTTAGATTGTTTTGTTTTGTTTCTACACAGAGAATGTAAGCCCGATGACTTTGTCAGAGATTTTGTCAGTATGCCCACTGCGGTAAATTCTGTGAGTGGAACAATACCTAACACATACTAAGTGCACAAGTATCTTGTTGAAAAAGTAATAAATGAGTGTCTCAAAGAACATGGGTTTTGAAACTCACCCAATCTGCATTCCAACCCATTTATCGACTATCACATTTTAGGAAAGATTAATCTCTGAACCCAATTCCTAGGCTGGTGATGGAGATTAAATAAAACAAAGCCTGCAATCTGTCTTGTTTTATTACTATGAAAACAGTAGTGTCAGGACACCATAAAAACACCTGAAAGAAAGTAGCATGACTTGAAGTATGGAATAACAAAAGTGCTTGGGAAATTTCATTTCTAAGAACGGCTGCCTCAATCATCATTCCTTTAAACTGAGTTGATGTTTCTGATATACATTCCTATAATGTTTCTGAATGATACAAAATAAAATAATAATGCTATGTCTAGAACAGTAATAATATCTTAATGATAGGTAATGTTTGGCTTATTAAATGTCAACCATTTTGCTAAGTACCACACACACATACACAACACACACACACACCATCTCATTTATTCCTCATTAAAACTCTTTACAATAGTATTACATACTTGTTACCCGTTTTATAAATAAGAAAAAGAAACAGAGATTAAGTAATTTGTTCAAGAAGGGAAAATCCTAAATGCAGGGGTTGAGATTGGAACCAAGTCTGTCAGAGTCCAGAAGCCAAGCCTCTAACTTCTGTAACGTGTCCCTGGCTTTCATAGGTAGCATATGAGGTGTGCAGTGACAACTCCTTAACAAATGTAATCGACAGAACTCTATTTTGGCAGTTGCCTTCTGAACTTTTATCTACCCGTTACCTTTTCTTTTTAGAGGCATAAAGAACCAAATAGGGTTTGTCACTTCATTCCAGCAACGCTCTCAAATCCTTGAGACTTACTTACCTTCAAAAAATTCAGACAGGTTTCTGTCAGTATACGCATTCATGAAGGCACTTATTTCCTTCCTATTTTATTTAAACAAAATTTGGAGATTCCAATAACAGCATTCCTCTTTCTGCCTATAACTGCCACGTGGCTAATAATCTAAATTTTTAAATCATGGCTCTGGTGAGGCTACCAGAGTCACTTTTCCTCTGAAAAAGTACCCACTTAAAAATGTTTGATAGGGCTTTAGTTCAGTATACTACATTAGGTTTTTACTCTGTGTTAAAGCTTCTAAATCCTAATTCCAATAGTATTCAATCAACCACAACCTAGTAGTGGACACTTGATCTAGTCGCTACTCTCTCTGAAACTCAAGTTTCCTTTTCTTAAGGTGATTCCACTGAATTAGACAATCAGTCAGGTCCCTTTTGTTTTACTATTGAAATTCTTTAACTTAATTCTCATGTAGATAATTCTACTTCCTTTATCTCTCCCTAAAGAGGGTATCACAAGAAATCATATTCTGTACCTACCTCCATCAAGGCTCCGAGAGGCCCGTTTGCTTGCTGTGCGCTCAAAGTGTGGGGCAGGCCTGTCAATCAGAGCACTGGCTTGCCTGGTCTGAGCTTGAGTTCGGCCACTGTATCGAAATTTGGATCCCAGTGCAAGAAATTTGCTTTTAGGAATGGTGTCTGTAGATGTCAGTCTGGGAAGAGAAGACATAACAATCTGTGTTATTTTACTTTAATGAGACCATGAGATTAAAGACAAAATCAAGAATTAAAAAAAGCCTCATAATTCTCATAGGTTCTTTAAAGTTACTAAAATGGGTCTCCAGCCAAGCAGTCATTAATTCTATGTTCTTTCTCAAAATGTTGTTTCTCAAAGCAACATGGATAATTTACTTGTGACCTGTATTAATAATATCATCTTACAGCTGTAGACAGGGCCTTATGGTTTCAAAATACTTTTATAGCACTGGACTATTTTTACTATGTCCCTCTATTAGTCATCATTTCATATGCATAGGAAGTTGAATCTCAAGAAGGACGTTACTTGCTTAAGGTCACATTGTTGTTAAGAGGTTAGGCAACAACCGGGTCTAAGTCCAGAGTTCATTCTCCACTCTATTAAAATGACAATCTTGCCAAATATATGCCAAACTTAATTAATACCCAGTGACCTACTTTTTATTTTTGCTATATTTTCTCTTCCTTTAGGTACTCCGTCTTCTTCCTTTCCAGTATCCCTTGCTCCCTTTTGTCCACAGTATTTACTGCACTGATTTGAAACAATTTATAAGCTGGTCTCCCCTATGGGACTGTGAACTCTTTAAGGGTAAAGAATAAAAACTATGACTTATTCATCTTTGTGTTTTCATTTCTGGCATTGTGCCTGGCATGAATTTGGCACTCAATAAATGTTTCCTGAATACATGCATAAATCACTACATGAAAAATACTACCAAAAAGAGAGTATTTTTTTTTACCTTGGAATACTTAAACATTTCTTTCATATAATGAAACATTACATGTAAATATGTCTTCTTATCTTGACAAGATGGATTTATATATGCTAACCTGCTAGTAAATATACTAGCCACAGCTGAATTATATACTACAGACATTAAACATTGAAAATAGCTGCTCTTTCTTACCCTTTATAAAAATTCTATTTTGGAAGTTGGGGTGTTGATTCTAAAGAGGGGATGCTAAATGCATTAAAAAAAAAGCATATGCCAATAATTAAGATTCTTTAATTAGGCATAAGATGTACTGCATTTTATTTTGAAATGAGAATTGAAGTGTTATTTTTCCTGACTATTCTTTGTGCCCATAGTGTTATAGAGCTTAGTGTAACATGAAGATACAAATAGAAGGAGAGGAGATCATAGCTATCTCTCTCTCGAGCCATTCATAACGAGTCAAGTTTATTTATGACTAGGTTTAGGATTTGCTTCAAAATAGTTTGAGAAGTGGTGGGAAGGAGTGGGTGGGGAGATGGATGAAATAAGATTGGCCTTGGGATGATAATTATTGGAGTTGGGTGATAGATACAAGGGAGTTCATTATACTACTCTTTTCACTGTTGCTAAGAGTGCAATTTCCTTTAATAAGGAAATTTTCTTAAATACTGACAATAACCAGTTAGCTGCCTTTTCAGTAAAAGCAATGACTCATCTAAGGTCTATCTTCTCTGCTAGACAATATGTTCCACAAGATAGGAACTAGAACTATCTTGCAGTATAGTGCCAAAGCCTAGTATAGTGCTTACTCAAAGGGTAAACAGACACAGAAAAAACATGGTAATTGAATGCCAGGCATTAATGATGTGGTCTCTTGAAAAGCAGGGCAGTTGAGACATTTTTCTGTCTTCTGATTATAGGATATAATTGGCTTCAAACAGGGTTCTCCATGTTCCCTTTCTGAGACTGATCAGAGTCAAGATAACAATCTACTTTCTATCTTTAACCTTGCAGTTAAAAGCCCCCACAGAAAGTAGTTAAATGCTGTCTAGAGAAATTCCATGTGGAAGTAAGTCGGTGCTTCCCCTGACAAGACTGATATTAGTTCCAGTGAGGGTAATCATCAGAGCTCCCGGTGAAGTCCTACTGCTCACTTCTCTCTTCCTTCTGTCATATTACATGGAGCACATGTTTCAGTCTAAAGGAGAAGGACTGGATCCACTGTATCTTGCTTAAGATGATCTCGCCTGAACTAAATAAAAGAATGCCAGCCAAGCAAAGAAGAGAATTTCAAAAGCAAGCTCAAAATAGAAACATGCATAAATAATTTGTCCTTGAAAATTGCTTAAGAACAATACCTGAAAAATGTGTGATGCTCTACACAGACTTTCCATAATTTCTTAGCAGCTCGATAACTGGGAAGTTTAAATCCAATAGTACTTTCATACTGTTCTTGCTATAAAAACAGGAATAAAGATGGAACATGAAATACTATTTGACCAGAGTGATATAATATCAGAGAAATACAGTCCTTCAGAAGAGATCACTGGGAATAAAAAGAGTATTTACATTTTAAAACACAAAATACCATTAAGCTTTTCCCTACTTGAATGCAAACTGGTTCAATCACTATGTAAAGCTGTTTGGAAGTTTCTCAAATTGCTAAAAATGAAGCTTCCATTTGATCCAATAAATCCACTCCTAGGGATCTACCCAAAGGACACAAAAACATTAATTTAAAAGGATACCTGCATCCCTATATTTATTCCAGCACTATTTACAATAGGTAACATGTGAAATCAACCCAAATGCCCAAAAATAGATGACTGGATCATGATAATGTGGTGCATATACACAGTGGTATATTACTCAGCAATCAAAAAAGATAAATTCATGCCATTTGCGGCAAAATGGATGGAGCAGGAAAAGGATCATGCTTAGTGAAATAAGCCAAAAAGAAAAAGAGAAATACCAGATGGTTTTACTTACAGAAGAAGTGTTAGGGATCAGGTTAAAACAAGTAATTATAATAAAGTAAAAACCAAAATCAACAAACAACTATAAACCAGAGACATTCTAAAGCTGGGTGAGGGGAATAGGATCAAAACAGGGGTAGGAAGAGTACAAGGGACTACGGTGATGGCGCACAGGTAAATTGGTGGTGGAACTCCATGGGGGTTACAACCAAGATGAAAAAGCATACACTTAGAAAAATGAGAATGATATAAAATATATATATATTAAAAAAAGTTTTTTTCCTACTCAACAAAATAAATTTACTCACTGAGGGTGACTTTTTCCAAAGCAAGGAAGCCAGGGAATACATTTCACATTATTTATATGTCTTATTTAGTTCAGCAAAATACATACACTGTACATACATTTTTCCAAGACAAAATCACCTTCTGATTGTCTAGACACTGCTCTTCCTTAGTCATCATCTGCATTTGAGATTCTAGACTACTCAATGATTAGGAATTGGACACTGAATGATTGCTCCAACAAATCATAATTATCCTGTAGTAGTTTTTAGTAGCAGAAGCCAAAACCTTTAGCTTAAATCAGATTTCTTGAATAATCAAATATCTTCTCTTTTCCTTTCCAAGTTAGGACTACTGCTAACACTGCCCTCCTTGTCTCTGCCTTAAGTAGATAAAGAGAAAACTGACACTTACTTCTATTACCTACCATTGTCAATGACACTAAAATGATATGACATCATTTATGTTCTGACACATGAAGAAACTGTGGCCATGGAAGTTATGTGCTCAGTTGCCCAGCGACTAAGTGGCAAAAGCAAACTTCAGTGTCCACTACATCAAGTGAAATCAACTACTGTGGTGGTAATACCATACCTCTCGAAAACCCTACTGTCTGCTTCCTTAAGAATTCTTCATTTTTAGTATACACTATATAGTTGACCTTTAAAGAAAACAGGTGTTTTCATTTGTGCATTAATTTTTTGTTTTCTCATATTAAATCCTAAGGTTGTTGAAGGATGGAGTATATTAAGTGTTATATTCCTAGCCTGTAGATTAGTGTCTGGCACAAAGAAAGTCCTTAATAAATACTTGTCATCTGAATGACTTGGGATTTTAATTCTTTGTGGGAAGACACTGATTGCTCCATGCAAGACACAGATAAATAATAACAAATTTCATTGATAATCCTTATTCAAAATGTTTAAGGCTGCATATTAAGTATTTCCATGATCTAATAATGAGTCACTTCTCACCAGCAGATGGTGATATATACACAAAAAAGCCACTTCATATAAGCCTGATGCTTTTCTGTTTACAGCTTTTAAAGGCAGCTCATCTGATCTTCAAATCAACCATTACAGAGGAAATATTACCCTCTTGAAGGGAAGGAAGCTGAGCGTTAGGTCGTACAGGGTCTTTTGCTCAGTAGCTAGCAGGGTAGGAGCTAGAATCCCTTCTCCTGCCTCTGCTCTGCCATGATAACTCTTCAACATAAAATTTAAATTTGGCCAGTATTAGTATATCCTATACCAACTGGTATAGAGCTGAACATGCAACTTTTTAAAAAAATCTAGCACTTTCCCCTAGAACATATCTTTTGTAAACACTAGAAACTACACTACAAAAAAATTTTAATCACAAAAGGTAAGAAATTGGTGGTACAAAACATGAGTTAACTCCACAATTTAAAAATCTCATGCTATTATGAAAAAAAATTTCCATCAAGTTTATCAATCTACATTTCACTTTGGTTATGGGCTATTTCCTTAAATAAAATAAAATGTCCAGAAGATCAACAGTAAGAAAAAGAAGAAGCATTAGTCCAGATGGACTAATTGAGAAAACCAAATTATCTGCTCCTATATATCAGTAGTTAGCTGTGGAGTGACCTCTTCAAAGACATGACAAGAAAAACAGGAATGAAGAGATATTTTAGGCATGGTCTCTGTTTGATTCAGAAAAAAAGACATGTGGCTTCTATACCTCTCCAGGTCGAATCTTGATGAAAAAGCTGCTACGTTTGTAAGAAATCTTCAGCACTTTGGGCCAAGGAAAGCGGTTAATTCTCAGCTTATCTTTGTAAACCAGAAGACCACTAGAGCAGACACCTAGAATGATATCCACTCCCTCCAAGTCCTGGAAAAAAAAAAATGGCATTTGTCTTATGTGAAGTACTCAATACACTGTTGACTATTAAAAGATAATCTACAGATGTCAACCACCAACAGCAGTTACAAAGCATATAATAAAAAAATAAACCTTAAATTAACAATCATAATCCACATGACTGTTTGGGCTATGTAAAAAACTTTTACATACAATTCTAGAAACATCAATGTTCTGACCTATCCCAAATGTCTTTAAAACAGCCAAATCAGTCTCAGTAATTCTACTTCTGTAATCTATTCTAAGGAAATCACAGAAATGGCGTTATATATGAAAATGTTCAGAGCTTTATACGAGTGAAAAACTGAATATAACCCAAGTATCCAAGCATTACAGGGTTAAATTACTGTCTGTTCATATAGCAAAATACAGCATGGCCATTAAAATAGTTTATTTATCTATAACTATCTCTATATAACTGTTACATATATATGTATATATGTATATCTCCAGCCTATCTTGAATCTTGGAATTCTTCCAGCAACAGAGAGCACACAACCTTCTCAGGTTTGAATATATATTTTTAAATATATTCAAATACATACATACATACACACATACATATATTCAAATACATACATATATTACATATGACATATATGTAATAAAAGGTCACATTTACATGTATTTTTGTTAAAGACATTCTATGTCTTTATTTATTTATGTCTTTAATTAAAGGAGAATTAATTTCACCTGAGTTTATCTCTGTTTCTTTTCTCAAGGTTAGTATAGAGAAACATTAGTGCTTCGAGTGTTAGTATAGCACAATCAATAAGTAGTAATTATATATAGCTTCAATTTGATGACCATATAACAGAATTTTTCAGAAGAACCCTCTTAAGTTCCTAAAGCTGGGGGTACAGCTATACCTGTATCTTAATTCTATGTTTTGGAGACACTATTTGCTCTACATCCTTTGGGAAAGGAACATACTGCCTAAATCCTTCATTCTTTCCTAACAATTACTAACTTGACAGCAGCCTCTAGCAGAAACGAGAAGTAACATCCAAAAACTTCATGGATCAAACCACACCTGACCTGATGTGCTACTCAACCTACCATCAGAGTACTTTAGAGACTCACAGAAGCTATAGTATCTATGGCAAAACAGTAAGGAGCAACATCTTAAGAAAAATTAACACACAATGAAATTTTCCTAGAACTAGTAACATTTAAGTAAGGAAGAGATTTCAGGTATTAGATATTGAGGTTGGGAGTGGCCAGAAAGATCACTTTAGTGCAATCATCCACCAGATGTTTGAATGTCCTTTTCTAAATTCCTAACAAATGATTAATCTATCTTGGAGTTCCTCCAGTGACAGAGTGCACACAACCTTCTCAGGCAGTCTAGCCTGTCTCTGAATAGCTCTGACTATTACACAATTTGTCAAACTGAGCTGGACAATATTTCCCTGTAGTTTCCCTGGCTCTAGTTTTATAAGTTGGAGCCACAGTAAAATCTGGACTTCACACATCAATCCTTGAAATACACTAAGATGAATGTTGTGTCTTCCCTAAACTTTCTCTCCTGTGGGCTAAGCATCCTTATTCTTTTGCTTATTTCTCACTGGACATGGTTCTGAGTCTCATCATCATGAGACTAACCATCCTAATTAGTACCTCTAAAGGAACTTCAGATCATTCCTTGAGCTCTTTCCCTCATAATTTCCTTAACTATTTAGTAGCTGAAGATGAGAGAAGTCAAATGACTTCCATTAAGTATTCGGTTAAGCTCTATTTACGCATGGCTAGTATTAAAGCTCAATTCCCCATCCCAGCATTCCTCAACAGAGTCACTATAGTCCATTCTGTGTGCATTAGAATAATTTGCAGAGCTTCTTAGAACAGATTACGTGACTCCACCCACAGAATTGCTGATTCAGTAAGTCTGAGATGGGCGTGAAAGGTACACTTTCAACAAGTTCCAAGATGATGCTAAACGCTGCCAGTTCAGAGATCACACTTTGAAAACCACCACCTTGAGCTGTGCTGATGATTCTCACATTGAAATATAAAGGAGAATCATTAAGGATGTTCAGTGATTACAGAGATTCTAGAGTCTCTCCTCCAAAGTAATTCTTTAAATTTGGGAGGACCTTAAGACACAACATATAAACCTTACAGGTGATTCTGATATAAGTGATCTTGGCTATAAAAAAAGCCTCACTGACATTCTATATTTTCAAACATATCTTCATTTTAGGAAAGTATCATTTCTTTTGCTCTAGGTGCTATACCTTTTGATCCTTACAGTATATGCACATGAAACTTCACGTGGAAATAAAGTCACAAAAGGGCAAGTCAATTTATACATTTGATACACCTGACTGATTCCACTGACAGATTTTAAAAAATTCCAGTAAGAACTAACTCTTTTGAATGTTCTATGCAACCCCAAAGATTGTATACATTCAATGCATATATGTAATGCACCTGAGTGATTCAATTGAAAGACTTAAAATTCTACGAACTACTACTATTTCTTTTGAATACCTTATAATACCATGGGTGAAGGTACTATATGGCACAGGTCTGATGTAAGCATATTGAAAAAGGCCAAGGTTATCTTTACCTTTGCTTTATGAAGGTCAACACCATACATTGACAACTTTTTGGCATTCTCAAGAAATTCCAAGTCAGCCTGAGCTGGGGTCATGGACCTTAGAAAGAACAAAAATAAGAAATACAATGTTATGGTGTAACTACATTTTACACAAATATGCTTGTAAATGTATATATTATACATATTGACATATAGATCAATATGTATTATAGATATATTTCATATCTTGCAAGTAGAATGTTATGGAAAAAAACTCTTTACTACTGTGTTTAAATAACTGAAATATTCCTCAGAAAAGGAGATCTTGGAGGAACAAAAAGTCACCAAAAAGCTATCAGAAAAAAGAAGTTTAAAACAAATCCCACATACAATCTCCTCAAAGCTCTTTTCCACCATCAATTCAGTCCCTCCTTCTCCTCATCCTTTTTCTCCAGCTCACTTAAACCCTCCTCCCACTAATTTTTTTTTTTAAGACAGTGACCAAATTAAATCCTTTGAGGGTCTGGTAAAATTTACAATATTCTCTTAACTGCTTTTTTCTCTACCAACCCTGAATTGAGTATTTATGGGAATTTGAGGACAGCTAAAGTTACTTAACTGGAGATGTAGTGGGGGCAGGCTTGATGAAAAGAAAATTTCTGGTAACAGATGGTATCCTGCCCACTGATCTAAACAAAATAAATTGGTTAATAGATGCATGCAGATAATGGGACTGCTTTCTTTATTATTACAATGTCCTCATTAGTAGGCATACACTGAATTAAGTTTCTTTGAAACAACTAGTCTCTTTGCCTAAATACTATGATGGCCTTTTCTACTCTTTTACAACTTTTTTTATGGAAACTGCTCATGAACTGATGTTTTAAGGAAAAGATAATATTCTCAGGACTGCACAAGTCAGACTATTCAAGTATAACCTCATAATAATAATGCAATCATATCTCCAAAGAAAAATCATGTAAGCCCCTCTTTCCCCTAAGACTGCCTCAAGCTAAACAAAGCAGCAGTGCCCAATTCATTTAATAGGAGAAAGTCTCTTCCTAGCCCATCTGTTTTTACCCTCATTAAAAAGAACAAAGGGTTCCTTGAAACAACAATGAAAAAGAAAATCTCAGGAGTCAATCTGCAGATTTGTTCAAGACTTAGTTCTTCCTATCACAACAAACATCTAAAGCATAACACCTGAATTCTATTTATTAATGGGTCTGAAATTGAACACATCAAACAGGAGAGTAGTTAAATAAACCCATATTCAAGTCATTGAGAATATCTCAGGAAAGTTCTGTAGTTTACTTCCTCTCTACCCCTCCACACCCTGTCAGTTTATGTTTTTTGTTGTTCCTAGTATCAGTGGGTTGAATTTTAAGATTTTGAAACTGGAATGGAACTTGAAGATTATAGAGTCCAGCAATTTCACTTTGTTAATGAAGAAACAGGCCCTGAGGGATCACATGATCTTGGGCAAGTTATGACTCAACCACATCTCTGGAGCTAGAACACTGGCTCCCACACCAAAGGGTGGTGGCCCGCTGTCACTCTCTACCTCCTAATAAAGTAAGAACCACAATACCTACTTCCAGATACTAGGACAGGCAATGGTTTTCTTAACTTTGCTGAATGAATAACTGTGACAGTAGGGTCAAATGAGGTCACGGTTATGAGACTACTTTGTAAAGTATAAATGTTTATTATTGCAACCTTAGTTTTTTGATGGTATGCAGCTCATAAAATAAAGAAATTTTGATTACTTAAATTTGAAGACAAATGTTAAAATAGTAAATGAAGCAATCATGATAAAATCTTCCCTATACTGATTCCTCCAACTCTAAGAACCATATTAATGGTGTCAACTTCAATTCAGTTACAAATTTCAAACTATGTAAAAAAATATTTTCATAAATAAATATGCTTTCAAACCATATTAAGGACAGGCAGTAAGAATTTTGAACTTTAGAACAATGACTTTCTTTGTTAATTAAAAAGTAATACTTATATTAGAGATTTGGCTAACACTTGCATTTTTTTTAAGATTTATTTTATTTATTTATGCATACAAGAGCTGGAGTGTAGGTCATAAGTATGGGTGGGGTTGCTGAGAGGATTTACCAGAGACAGAATGGGGAGCCAAACAGGTAGACTGACATACATTGCTGAGGGGAGCACAGAGTGAGACAGGAGAGGTCTGCTGTGCTATGTGGGTCAGTTTCCTGGCCAGAGATTAAACTCATACTATGGTAGCTGCCAAAAGCTTCATAGTGCTGAGACTTATGCCACCAGGGAGAGCCTTGCATTTATTTTTTAAATATAATTTTCAAATTTTAAACACCCTTAAAAGTTACAAATAACTTTTCCTGAGAGTAAATTGCAACTTGATGATCTGTCACTTCAAAACTTCAGTATAAATAAATTTCTATAAACAAGGACATTCTCATATATAACTTCAATACAACTATTAAAACCAGGAAATTAATGTTAATACTATCTAATCTGCAGGCCCTAGTAAGTTCAGCTAATTGTTTTAAAAATGTTCTGCAGGATTCTGGTTAACAACACAATTTTTATTTGGTTTATAACCTTCCATCTTCCTCAGTCTGGAACAGTTTCTTAATCTTTGTTTGACTTTCTTAATCTTGACCTCTTGATGATTACAAGCCAATTATTTATCCTACTGAATGTCCCTCTTTTTGAGCCCGTCTGATGTTTCTCAAGTTGATTCAGGTTATATATTTTTGACAGTAATGCCTGTGTACACAAAAGTGGCCTGTGCATTCACTGTATGTTGTTAGCTGATAGACGATTTCAATTTGTTCCTTCAAGAATTATGTCCAGTGGCATCTCTGGTGGCACAGAGGTTAAGTCTCAGAATTACGAAGCCACTACAGCACCAGTTCAGTCCCTGGCCAGGGATATGACCCACATGGCGCACCAGACCTCTCCAGACCCACCTGCTGCTCCCCTCAGCGGTGCAGGCTGTTGTGCTCCCCACTGTCTCTGGTGAATCCTCTCAGCCCCCGTCCCACACCTCTGACCTGCACCCTAGTTCTGGTATGGTGTATGTGCCAGAAGTGCAGGTGTGGTGAGAGGCTACACCAGAGCCAGAGTGGGGAACAGAACAGGCAGATCAATGAAGTACACTGCTGAGGAGAGCAGCGGGGGGTTGGGGGAGTGGGAGAGGTGGTCAGGTGAGGTCTGCCGCGCCATGTGGATAACCTCCGGGGCAGGCGGGAATTGAACTCATGCTCAAGTGGCTTTGGCTTCTTAGTGCTGTGCTTTAACCCGCTGCGCCACCTGGGAGGGCCCTGCATAAATAAATCTTTAAAAAAAAATAAGAATGAGGCCCTCCCTGGTGGCGCAGCGGGTTAAAGCACAGCACTGAGAATCTAAAGCCGCTTCCGCATGAGTTCGATTCCCGCCTGCCCCGGAGGAGACCACATGGCGAGCCAGACCTCTCCTGACCCACCCGCTGCTCCCCTCAGCAGTGTACTTCGTCGATCTGCCTGTTCTGCTCCCCACTCTGTCTCTGGTGAAGCCTCTCACCGCCCCTGAGCCTCTGGCCTGTACCCCAGTTCTGTATGAATAAATAAATAATCTTTAAAAAAAAAAAAAATAAGAATGATGTCCATTTTGATCACTGATGTCTGAGGGAAGCTTGAAAGTATTTGTCATAACACCAAATACTGTTAGCTATATACCAAGCCTAAAAGTACTGGTTCACTTTGAGCAAATGTTTGCCAAATAAACTAATTGTGAATAATCATAGTTTCTCAAATAAAAGTGGTTTTTTCATAAAAAAAAAAGCTGGCTAATTCATTTCACGAGTTAAAACAACTATGCAAGTACTCTTCCTTGAGACAGCTATTTCCACATCAGTAGGCAGAAGTGTTTTTTGTGTATTTCTCAATCACACAGAACATTAAATCAAAATATATTTAAAATTTAGTAAAATTAACACCTTTTTACTGCTTCATCAAGAAAAGTTTTAATTGAACTGGCCTTTTAAATTTTATACCTAGCTGTAAGTTAGAAATTAAGTAAAAGTGTTTCACCCATCTTTGCTTCCAGGTATTTTATGGTTTCTGTTCTTACATCTAGGTCTTTAATCCACTTCGAATTGATTTTTGTGTATGGTGCGAGGTAGTGATCTATTTTCATTTTTTTTCATGTAGCTTCCCAGTTTGCCCAGCACCATTTGCTGAACAAACTTTCTTTGTTCCATTGTATCTTCTTTGCTCCTTTATCAAAGATTAGCTAACCATAAACCTGTTGGTTTATATCTGGGTTTTCTATTCAAATCCACTGGTCTGTTCTTGTTCCAGTACCATGCAGTTTTGATTGTTATGGCTTTGTAATATAGCTTGAAGTTTGGGATGGTAATGCCTCCATTCTCTTCTTAGTCATGAAAGTCTTGGCTATTCGAGGTCTTTTGTTGTTCCATATGCATCTCATCAATATTTTTTCTATTTCTTTGAAGAATGTCATTGAGATTTTTATTGGGATGGCATTAAATCTATATATTGCTTTTGGCAGGATGGCCATTTTGATGATGATAATTCTCCTGATCCATGAGCAGGGGACGTCTTTCCATTTCATGGTGTCTTCTTGTATTTCTTTTAACAGTGTTTTGTAATTTTCTTTGTATAGGTCTTTTACTTCTTTTGTTAGATTGATTCCTAAGGTATTTGCTTATTTTTGTTTTAATTGAAAAGGAGATTTTTAAAAATTTTCTGCTTCTTCTGACTGGTTGTTTATGTGTTGGAAGGCCTCTGACTTTTGTGTGTTGATTTTATATCCTGCTACCTTGCTAAACGGTTGATGGTTTTGATTAGTTCATGAAAAGAATCTTAACCTCACAGACCCCCTGGAGAAATCTGGAAGACACCAGGGGTCTGCAAAACACCTTTGAGAGTGGTTATAGAGAGCAAAGGTGATATCATGCTTAGTTACCTATTACATAACAATAGACACACAATGAGCTGCTTTTAGTTATTGCAATGATTACATGATTTGTGAGATGAAATTTGCCAGCTTTTCTTTTTTAAATGAGAAAACCACTTTTATTTGAAAAACTGACTAGGACTGCAATGATTGCCTTTTGTGATACAAAGGCAAAGCAAGCTTTGGATGAGCTAGACTATAAAGTTCCCTCAAACCTGAGACCCCATTATGATTAAATAGCCACTAAAAATTCATCATAGGGCCTCTCTGGCAGGCAGTACAAGGGGTTAAAACACAGCACTATGAGGCTATCTATAGCCATGGCATTGGATCCTTTGACAGGGAACTGACCCACATGGCGCAGCAGACCTTTTGTGTCTCACCCGCTGCTCCCCTCAGCAGTGTATTTCAGTGTATCTGCCTGTTCTTTCCTCACTCTGTCTCTGGTGAATCTTCTCACCCCCTACATCTCTAGCCTGTATCCAGTTCTTAAATGCATAAATAAATCTTTTTTTAAAATGTCATCAAAGATACATGGTATTAGTCACAATCTGATACCACTGCTTTCTGCTATTTGGCTCCACAGAAGCGGTGAAATATTTCCTTTTACTGCTTTACTGACTGTCCAAAGATGATGCTACTAAAAGTTAATATAAATTATTTGAAACTATTAGAAAATAAAAAGATCATTCATTCCCCTTTAATCCTATCATTCTCACAGCATATTTCAATTGATGGTTTCTTTCTATTACTTGTTTTTATATGTATATGGATACATGTATTTAGATTCATAATCAGAATACATATAAAAATATTTAATAATGTGTTTCAGTTACAATCACTGGCAAGGTACAAGTGGTGTATTTAGTGGTCCTAGACATGTCCACACTCACACTTGAAAGCCAAACGTGGGCAGTTCTCTGTGGAAACAAAGTGACCCCATATAAGTAGGGTAGTACTTTTAAGACTCTTGACATGTTGATTGTAGGCAAAGGTATAAGCGCTTTTATGGTTTTCGTGAGTGAAGGACTGGAACCTACAGGGACATTAAGGTACCTGGAATTGGGAGCCCTTAGTCTAATTTGAAGTATCCCAGTCCATGCAGGTCCTATTACAACCACACTGAGGAAACAGGATGGAGCAATGGCTAGACAGAATATTTGTTATTATCCTGGAGAGCCTACTAGGAGCACTCTGGATTTTTCTCTTAGCTTTGTAGTATAACATAACTCATGTTGACAAAGCTCAGTAATTTAAGATCAGACATTCACATTAATAAGCTAAAATAGCTTATAAAGTTTAGTTATAGTAAATCACTCAGTAACTATGGTAGGAAAAAACAAATTATCGTGGCACTTTAAAATTAGCTAGCATGTACTGAATTTTTATTATGTATAAGACTAAGTTTGTCCATAATTATTTATTCTAATCCTATCAATTACTCTATTTCCTTTGAGGTAGTTATTTCCATGATACATAAGGAAACTTGAGGCTCAGATGAGTAAATTACCCAAGGTCAAAAGTCTAGGACCAAGCAGAGCCAAGATTTCAGCCCCATTCAGTCTGATGCAAGCCATCCCTCTTGATCACTGAACTAGATCTCCCAACATTACCACTTATTCCCATGAAGAAGAGCAATGATTTTGATATAGACTCTAAAATATTTCCAAGGGCTTCAGCAGCCTTCTGCCATCCTGCTCTAGGGACCTCAAAGTACCTAAATACAGCACAGTATGTTTAAAATTTGGGTAAATAAAAAAGACAACAGTAATAATAGCTACCATTCATTGAGTGCCTACGATGTACCTGACTATGTGCTTAGTGTTTTACCATATTTGTTTTTCTTATAACACACTTTACTCTGCTGAGAAAAAAATGAGGTTCAATGGGCTTAAAAAACTTGTCCAAAGAATTGAGAGAGAATACTGATCTCCAACTGACTTTTTTCAGACTACTACATTCTAGCTAAAGCAAACACTGCATCAAACCCAGGTCAAGGTCTGAAACTTATTGCCAAAACAAAGAAACAAGCCCTGGAGATGTATTTACCTGTATGATTTGTGCAGTTCTGTGACCTTCTCTTCAAGTTCCTTGGTCTGATTTGGGGCCAGTTTAAAGTCACTGACATAATCTGCCCCATGTAGCTCTGGGTCATAGTCTCCCAGCTCAGACTGGATGGTGTAAGAACCCAACAATGCTAAGGTTGCAAAGGAACAGGGCAGACGGCCTGCAACTATGTCCTGTCGGAGCTGAAGACATAAATAATACCTACAGACAAAAAAAGAAAAAGTGTGTTATCATGTCAGCAACAGCAATAAGAAAATACAGGAAAAAAAGGAAAAGGGGAGGAAAGAGGAGGGCGGAAAAAAGAAATTAAGTAAATTTGAGATAATAATTGCTCAATCTAAACAGAGGGTCTTTGGTTGTTAATTTTACTATTATTCATTGTACTAAAAAACTATACTATGTTTTTTCCTTTCTCTGTGTTTTAAACTTCCCACTTAAAGCACTTAAAAAAATTATGTTGAGGGCCCTCCCTGGTGGCACAGCGGGTTAAAGCACAGCACTGCAAGCTAGCCACGGCCACTTCAGTATTTGATCCCTAGTCTGCAAGGTGAACCACATGGTGTAGCAGATCTCTCCTGTCTCGCCCACTGCTCCCCTCAGCAGTGTGCTTCATCAATCTGCTTATTCTGCTCCCCACTCTGTCTCTCAGTGAATCCTCTTACCGTCCCTGCGCCTCTGGCCAGTTCTGTATGCATAGATAAATAAATCTTTGAAAAAAATTATGTTGGGCTTATGGTTGGAAAATTATTTAGAAAGAAAGGAAAAGTTGGGAAAAGACTGAAGATAAAAAGAAAAAAAGTTATTCTATTGAGTGTGCTAAGTATGTTAGTACTAAGATGAGACACAATATAACATATCTCACATAAAAATTATTTATCTACAAATATATAGATATGTATATATGCATAGATGTATAACTAGATCTAATCTTCACAAAAAAACTTGTGAGGTGTGTACCATTACCAGATCATACATATGAGGGCAACCCCAAAGGGTAAGCTTGCTCAGTGTCAGATTGCAATAAAGGCCATCTGACTCCAAAATCGGGCTCTTTCTTTTCTATATACTCCTTTGACAAATGCATAGATACTTTCATATACAAAGATGCTTTTCAATAAACATGAACATTTTTGTTATGTTTCTCCTCCAAGAAACTAAGCTGCACGCAGCTTTCCACACACTATCATCTTCGTAATACTGTTCTACCTGTGCGCTTCATTGGGGCCTTCAGATCAGGGTAACACAGTTCAGCCCAACAAACTATGGAGCACCCTCCCTACATGTCAGATGCTCTCTGACAGCAGGCTGTTCACACTGATGCCCCTGATCTCATTGGCACTTGTCCTAACCCACTGAGTTGGCCAGCTTAGGGGTCTTTTACCAAAAACAAACAAACAAACAAAAAAACAAAACAAAACTGGAAGATACGATTAAATGGAAAATTCCTGTATTAATTACTCATATTCTTGTTTGGGTTATAGTAAGGTGTTGAATAGTATAAACATCAATAATCATTTTTTTTTAAGATTTATTTGTGCATACAGAGCTGGGGTACAGGCCAGAGGCTCAGGGGCGGTGAGAGGCTTCACCAGAGACAGAGTGGGGAGCAGATCAGGCAGATCGATGAAGTACACTGCTGAGGGGAGCAGCGGGCAGGTCAGGAGAGGTCTGCCACGCCATGTGGTCACCTCCGGGGCAGGCAGCAGGTGGGAATCGAACTCATGCGAAAGTGGGTTTAGCTTCTCAGTGCTGTGCTTTAACCCGCTGCACCACCAGGGAGGGCCCAATAATCATTTTTGCTACCTATAATAATTAGTCATTACATAAAAGTTTCTTTTAAGACAGCAATGCCAATCAAGTCACAGAATCATAAATATCTCTAAAATGTTGGTGATCAGCAATTATTTTTACAGATTTGTTTTATTTTCTATATAATAAGCTTCAATGAAGAAAGTGAGTAACTAGCAACTTAAGAGACAAATATTATCTACAAAACAGAAATGGCTTAAAATAACTAAAGAAATAACTGAAATAACTAAAAGAGATGGCATTACAACTTCAAGAATGTACTAAAGATTACAAAAAATAATCTTTAAAAATGGTGCAGACATTTCAGTATATAAAGAGCTTATTTGAGTTATTCCCTCAAGTGATAAGAAAACTGAGACCCAGAGGTTTTAAAAGTGTCTGAAGTCAGACAGTTAAACAGAAAAATTTTAAATATAAAACACTTTCTTAACCAACACTTCAATTCAATGTTAATAAACATTCACCAGACATCTACAATAAATAAGGCCCTCAGCAAGATGTTATGGATGTAACAGCTCTGTACAGTATTACTCTTTACAATATATGTATTGCTTTCCCATTTTCTTTTTTGTTGATATTTATGTAGGATCCAATAAAGGCAGCTTTCTTAAAAGAAATCAGTAAGCTTCCTTTACAGAGTACACAATTCATTTCCTAAATTAAGTGGGTTCAAAAATTATTGAGGAAAATTCAGTTTATGAGGCTCATTTTCCTAATCATACACTTTAAAAGAGTGACAGAAAGAAACAACATTGAAATATCAGACTTTTTGATCCCCATAAGAGAGAACATAATGCAAAAGGAGTATTTAAGGGAAAAAAAAATAGAACTTGATCTTTGGAGAGTGTTGTGGGTTTATACGTGTTCCTGTCTACACCTTGACATTAACACCCATGATAGATAAACAAGGTTAATTCTCCTGCCAATTTCCTCTAGGTAAGTCTGGCAAGTAACTGGACATTTTTTGCTCGAACTTACAATTGAAACAATATTTTACAGTTAGGGAGCAATGGGGAGAGTTGCCAGTCTAAAAGGATTTTAGGTTTGCTTATTTCATTATCTCGAAGAAACCAGAAACTTTCTATCTTAGACTTAATAGCACATCATATTCCTTCAAACTTTCAACCTCAGGTTTAATCACTCATTATTTTTCTTCAATTCTGAATAAATTCCCAGAGCTTATAATAATAAGAATTACTTATTGTATATTTAACTATTAATAAATGATTTACCTTGTTATATCTTCTGTTAATTGTGCTGGATCAGGTGGATAAAATTTTACATTAAATGTGAAATTCCAAGGGATACCTGTAAAAATAAACACAAAAGAATTTTATGCTCATACTTAAATTTCTGATTATTAGCACTATCTAAAATATTCAAAATATTTTTCTCTCCGTGAGGTCTTTTAATATTTTCATGCTATGCATAATACATTTTTATTTTAAAAAGAAAAAGATGTTTAGACTGAGGACTCACAAAAAAAAGACAAACATTTAATGGTGTTCTTTTTCTTGGGAAAAGATTTTTTAACAGGAAGATAATCTCCTAGTATTCTTCTCTACCCCTTATAAACTCTTTTTTAACTCCCTTTTCTTCCTAAAGAGTGTTTTTGTACAATCATTTTCTTCTGAGTAATACTGAATACTAAAAGCATTTTAATTAAAAAGAGCCTTAAGTTTTTTTTTCTTGTAATGTCTCAAATAATCTGGAGATTTTTCGCTCTAACTGATATTTTGAAACAAATTTCAATAGTCAAGGAGCAATGTGGAAAGCCAGTCCAAAAGAGCATTTTGTTTCTTAATCTTGAGAAATATAAACCATATATAGGGAAACATCTCACCATAAGAAGTCAATGAAAAATTTTGTTTTCACATGAAAGTTAAAACCTATTAATCATGATGAGTAATGTCTATTTCAGTTCCTAGAAGTTTCTCAAAAATAAACTACTAAAAGGACATGTACTGATAAACAGGGATGAGGGAGGGGTGTGTCTCTACCCTTGGCTATCCCCATTGGGACTAGGACTACAATATATTAATGTACACCTTTTAGGCCTAGAAATATTATTCAGAACATCAGCAGTGTTCAGTAGTAACATTTGCTACAGGATTTGGAATTAAGTGAGTGGTCATATACAAGGAATTCTTATTTTTCAATATATTTTTTTGCTTTCCTTTCAGTGTCCTGTATTTCAATTTGTAAGACTGTTGAAAATAGACCAAAAAAAAAAAAAAAAAACTATAGAGACAGAAAAGACTGGATGCAATAGTTGCGAGCCATCAGAAAGAAACAGAATTGAGCAGCAAACCAATTGTCGGCCACTAAAGTTTCAACCACTACTCTTTCAAGAACTGACCCATGTAGCATTTTTCTCTTCTCATCTTTGTTCTTTTTCTGTTTCTCAACCATTCCTATAGTCCCCAACTTTGCCCAGTTGTAAAAAAAAATCTTACCACCTCTGCTATATCTTTCTGCTATGGAATCCCTCCTTCCAGGGGGAGATTTTATCGCAATTTCAAAGCCATCTATGTAGTAAGGAGTCTAAAGTGACTCACAACTAGAAGATGGGTGGAAATTCTCTGACCCACTGAGAGAATGAAAGAGCTCTAAAAAGGGTTGTATTCACTTACCACGAACTTGTTTTTTTATTTCTTTGGCAGAATCCAGCCATGTCTGTTAAAAAGAAAAAGAAAAAACCAACAACGCATTCACACAGAGCTCCAAAACACAAGCCAGGGTACCAGAAGCTGATTACTGACCTCCGGGTCAACCTGTTACATCTCTGATATTCTTACACTCACTTCGGATAAAACAATAGTCTTGAGCAGAGAAATGGGAGACCAGGCAGCTGGGCCTGCATGCTAGGTTCATTACCCCTTTCCCACAGCTGAGAGGTTTAGGCAAGCCTGTTCCTCAGTGTCCCCACCTATAAAATGAGATATGAGTAGCAGTGCCTAGCTCAGAGTTACTGTAAAGATTAAATGAGTTAATAGATATAAAATTCTTAAACAACATATTTTATTTTCTATAAAGACTAGTAGTGCTCTATAATCAGGACTGACATCACCCAAATGGTATTTTTTCCTCCAACTCTGACCTCCAGTTTTGTTCAAATTTTCTGTGTCATCACAGCATCTGGTATGTGGTTTTTACTAGTTAATAATTATTGCATTGAATTAACTCTTAATTTTAAATTTATTTACCAGAAGAGCTCAAATTTTTTGCTTACAGAGGGACTGGAGGGGGAAGTCAGATAGAAAGAGGTTTGTAGGAATTAATGTGACTTTTCCTACAGGGAAAAATCCTTGATTTATTCATAAATAATTCTAAGCAGTAATAAAATATTAGGAACAACTAACACATATAACCTTTTTTCATAGTGGCAATAAATTTCTCAAGGGCATAGAAGTTTGCTTCTGACTGCTTTTCTTTTTCTCGTGTTAGACTCAATTTGGCAGGAAGCCTAAGGGGAGCAAGTGAGCCATTCCAAGTGAGGAAAAAGTCAATTCTTTTAACTTTCCTCTCTGCTAAAGGTATCCAGTTGTTTACAACCAAAACACTCAGATCTATAAACTCTTAAGAAGTTATATATACACAGGAAAAACCTTTACATACATGAGAAGAAGACACCAGAGACTGGAAATGGAAAGGGGATAAAATCTTTCTCTCTTATATGTCAGTCATATTTTCCCCACAATATGAAGAACTAATTCTGTAGGTAGGAAACAAAAACCAAAATTAAGTGCAATAGTAAAGAGAAAATTAATAAAAAGAAGAAGAGGAACAAAAGACTGAGAAAGAAAACCACTTAAGAAGAGGCAGCAGGTTAGGAATTCTGGGACTGAACTGACTTGTGGCTTGGAGAGTGCCATGTTTTCTCCCTTCTCTAAAATGGAGTTAAGCTTCAAGAACCTTTACAGCTCCAACAGCCTTTGTGTTTCCAGACTGACAGAAATGACTAACAAACATTAATTGCTTTATAGATTTAATCATTTTGTGAATACCTAATACTTCCAGAGAGAGTATCTAGAAATGTGGCTAATATCTTGACCACAAATATATAGAGATTGGTAACTAATGTGAAGTCAGATAATTTGGCTAGCTACATTAATTTTAAGTAAGAAGTATGCTGCTCTCCAGTATATATTACCTGAGACAAGATCAAGGAGATTATTCATCTTGAATATGTGTGTCCAGAGAGTGTCTCTGAACTATGACACCAAAATCTGGTATTTTAAGCAAAGGCTTTGGTCAATTGGTAATTTCATTTTAAATAATACTATCATACGACAGAAACAATAATCTAATTTTTATTCAGTGCTTCCTACATGCTAGGCACCATTTTTTATAGATTTCATTACCATTCCTATTTTATCAGTGAGGAAAGGGAGAAAGAATTTATTAACCTAACTCACAACTAGTAAATAGTAGTTATTCTCTAAAATATCACAATGTATCATTCTTTCAACCTTTTACTAAGTGCCTACCACGCTCAGCCAGGCAACTGGGTTTGTCCATGGACAAAGGCAATTTTTGTGTGTGTGTGAGCCACCCTGCAATCAAGACTACAGACATTATCCCAGAATAATGGTGGTAATCAACTCCACACTAATAACTGTGAACCTCAAAAGTACTAAAGATCAAAAAAGAAAAGATTCTACTAGTTTAATTCTATAAAGGGTGGGGGAGAAGGAAGGTCAGACAAAGATACAAGATTCAGAATGTGAGTTCTGGCAAGATGGCAGACAAGTGAAGACACAGGGCTCCCCTCCATCCCACGCACAGGTGAAAAACCGAGGCAACTATTTGTAAAACAGAGAGGGCAACCTGACTATTGATAGACTAGAGAAGTGTGACTCAAGAAACAGCATATGGAAGCAGAATTGTCATCACCAAGATGGCTTTTGCTGCTGGCTAGTCCTTTAGCCTGACAATGCTAAGCAAGTTCTCCTTAGGTTCATTTTTGCACAATACCTGTCTAAGGCAGGTGCAAATAAAGTTCATGCTTTCCTTTTTGTGCTCTGTGTCTTGGATCAATTAAAGGTCTTCACTTAACTGAAAGAAAAACTCTCTTTTGGCCTATGTCCGAGAGCTGGAAGTCAGCCACGATGAACTTAGAAGCAGAAAATATAGACCAGCCTATGACTATGTTCCTCTTGGATATCCTGTACGAACCTAGCCTGTACTACAGACCTGCCAGATGCTCAGACTATGATAAGCCCTATTGTTCCACAGAACTCATTACCCACTGCTGTCCCCAAAGGGGGTTCTTCTAAAACTACCAGGAAGTTGAAGCTAGATTATGATTCAGAGACACCAGTTTTTCTTTTCCAGGGACATTTTATCTAACATAACTATAATGCTCTCCTCTCCCTTTTTTAAAAGACAGCCATGTTTGCTGTTCAGTTTTATACTAGGCACTGTTAGTAACACTTTACATTTCAATATATAAATGAATGTAAGTAAAGCAATTTAACGCCATTCATTAGAAATAGTGAAAACTACTATAAAGGAAATAAAACTTGCTGATAGGATATGGATGGCAACAGACTTTGTGGTGAAAAGTTTTCAATGCAGCTGAAAGTTTTGTACCAAGAGAACAGTGCTGTAATTCAAAATGCAGCTCCAGAAGCTCAACAGCAAGTGGAAAGGATTTCCTACACTGAATGGCTGGATGAGTCAGCTTCTACAAATCTAAGTATGTTTGATTCATGGAAAAATTATTTCTAGTTACTAAACGAGGTGATTTATATTTTATTTATAGGCTACATTCAGGATCCTTAATTACTTGCCAAATTTGGCCCCCCCCCATATAAAAACATTCCATTTTATCTCTCATGTATGTAACATGAAATACTCTTCAGAATATTTTTCTTGATTCATGGGAAAAATTTATAGCTCATAAAGTTTTTTACTGTTGTTTTATGGCTATTCTTTTACTTTTCACTATGTTCAATCTTCCCTTCCTAATAAAAACTAGAGGCTTCAGATTAAGCTGGTTTGAGTCTTTAAGGGCAGAGAATAAAGCTACATCTGAAAGTACAAATTAACCTAGTGCTGGTGGACACATTTCTTCTGTCTGAGTCAAGATTCATTCATAGAAGGAACAAGCCACTGCAAACTACTAGGCAACTACTGGTACATTCCACACAGAGGTTTTGTTTGGGCAGCGGGCAATCCCGTGTCTTCTGGTTTACACTGTCTAACTCTAGTAACCCAATAGGTAGGGTTTGCAATTGTTAATAAACATAAATAATTCAGGAAAAAGAAACAACTACAAGGCCCTCGGTGGTACAATGGGTTAAAGCACAGCACTATGAAGCTAAGCACAGCACTATGAAGCTGTCCGCAGCCACTGCAGCACTGAGTTCGATCCCCGGCCAGGGAGCTGACCCACATAGTGCAGCAGACCTCTCCTGTCTCGCCTGCTGTTCCCCTCAGCAGTGTATTTCACTGGATCTGCCTGTTCTGCTTCCCACTCTGTCTCTGGTGAATCCTCTCATCCCCTGCACTGCTAGCCTGTACCCCAGTTCTGTATGCATAAATAAATAAATCTTAAAACAAACAACTACAATGGCTTGAGTATGCTGACACAAGACTCTTTAGCCATGACTTGGCCCCCATGGAGCTGTCTAGATTTATCTATCACTTGATTCTTCACTCCTACTGCTTAACCAAGCTATATGGCTCTTGGTTCCTCGAAAGCCACTTTCTCAGCTCCAAGTCTTCATTCAAGCCGATTTCTTTCTGCTGAGATGTTGGGTTAGGCATCACCTCCCCAGGGAAGATTTCTGTGGCATTAACTTCCCAGGACATCTTGTACTTCCTTTTGTATAACACTCATCACACTAAACTGTAAGCTACATGAGGAGGGGCCATGTCAGACTAGTTTTCATTATTAGATTTTTAAATGTATGTAGTTTTCAGTTAATTGGCCCAGGATATAATTTAAGTGTTCTGAATTAAATGCCTGACTTTTAACCTTTCTTCTCTCTTCTATGCTCTTGCTCTTTCTTTTATTTCCTTCAAAACATAACTACTGGTGGCACAGAGGGTTAAAGCGCAACACTATGAAGCTATATAGTCACTGCAGTAGGAGTTCAATCTCCTAGCCAGAGAGTAACCGACAGCACAGCAGACCTCTCCTGACTTGCCTGCTGCTCCCCTCAGCAGTGTATTTCAGTTCATCTGCCTGTTCTGCTCCTTACTCTGTCCCTGGTGAATCCTCTCTCCCCCAACAATGCTTGCTTGTACCGTCGTTCTTGTAACATAAAAAAATAAATCTTTAAAAAAAGTTAAATACTGGTTTCCTTTTAGGCTAGAAGAAAACAGATTTGCTGTAGACTGTTTTAATAATAATAACAGAACTTTATTCTCTTTTATAATATTACTCCCCAATTATAAGAATAGTTTATAATATTGTTAGACCATCTTCCCAACAAGAATATTTGCTATGAACCTACTGCATTGAGATATAATTCAAGTTGCATACAGAAGTTATTTGTAGCTATTTTCTAATCAGGATGTCTTGTGTCTTTATTTTCCCTGTCTTTTATAAATATAGAGTTGATAATTTGCCTCTATGATGAAAGAACATCTCTTTCCTTCAAAATGTTAATTCTAGAGGGAATATTGAGAAACAAGAAAAGACTGGAAAACTCTAAGTACACTGTGTTTTGGAGAGGCACACATAAATACATTTTTAACAATGAAAAATGATTTTAAACACATTTTTTAGCTACTTATATCACAAAAGGAGCAGTCTCCTCACCTTTGAGGTTGTATTATCCCAAATGGCTAGACCAAAGTAGTCTTCTTCCAAAAGATTAAGGTGCTCACACACTCGCTTAAGTAAATCTTGCCCCTTGGCATGCTTCTGCAAAGACATACATACTTTAGCTGAGGTTCTTCTTATTCCTGTATTCATAACTAAATAAAATGCTATTTTCCAGTTTTCTCTTTCACCTTAATTATTAACACTTTCAGATGGCTTTAGAAAGTAAATAGAACAATGTAGACAAACAAAATTCTGTGTCTTAATTTGTAAATATGTAATACACTTAAGTGGCTTGGAAATAGCGTTACAATTCAAATCAAAATTCTAACTTTCCTCCATCTAGAATCTCCTTCCCTCACCCACTTATCCTAAAAATCACACTTTCTTTTTGTGAGTACCATGTGGGCTACCTCCCTGACCAGGGATCAAACTCATGCTGCAGTGGCTCAGGACAGCTTAGTGCTGCACTTTAACCTGTTGCTCCAATAATCTTCATTTCTTTTTAACCTAGAAACCCAAACTATTGCCATATTTGGGTGCTTGTATTAAGAAATGTCATTATTTGACTTAAATTTTTTATATGCTATCTCATGGGCTAAGAAAACACATTAAGGTTTATATATGTGAAAGCAGACATGAAAAGGATAGTAAATTTTCTCTTAACAAATACAATTATGGGAATAGATGAACCTAAGATCAGAAATTGAGGCTAAGCAAGGCCTCTCTGGTGGTACGAAGAGTTAAAGTGCAGCACTACAAAGCTACTGCAGCACTGCAGCCACTGAGCACTAGTTTGATTCCCGGCCAGGGAGCTGACCCACACGGCGCAGCGGACCTCTCCTGTCCCCCCCGCTGCTCCCCTCAGCAGTGTATTTCAATAGATCTGCCTGTTCTGCTCCCCACTCTGTCTCTGCTGAATCCTCTCACCTCATCACACCTCTGGCCTATACCCCAGTTCTGTAAGCATAAATAAATCTTAAAACAAACAAAAAAAACGAAAAATAAAGAAATTGAGGCTAACATGGAAAATCTAGTTGTTGTTCTACAAACAACAAACCTTTTTTTTTTTAAGCAAAATTGTTTTTGATGATAAAAACAGTACATGCTCAATTCACAAGTTCTGGCAGATTCAGAAAAAAAATGGAGATTAAAATAAGACCCATTAATCATCTTACATCTCCATTCCTACAAGCTCACTTAACTCTGGTGTGGCTCCAGTGGCACAATCAGTGCTCAGTACCTCTGAGAGAACTTAATGTCTCAGCCCATAGAAACAGTCACACTCAGTCTTATTTCAGGCCATGACACCACTTACCCAACCCAAATGAAATAATCTGAAAGAGTTCCAACTACTGGAATTCCATACAGTACTTGTTCCAACTATCAGAAACAACTACTACTCACTTCCACAACACATTCATAAACTGTGTCATCCAGCAGAGAAACCTTGCAGTGCATATTTCTGTGTCTTCTGGTTGATCTCTGGGAAGCTTTTAGTTCTCTTTCTGCTTTTGACTCAGGGCCTTCTTCTTTTACTTCTATTTTCGAGCAATCTTCAACTCCTCCTCCTTCCTTAGTTTCAAAATCTGTATCTTCTCTCTGTTCTTCCTGGGCAGGCTATTTATCAACAACATAAAATTAGTAACACATTTCACAAAACATCCTGTATATATATAATTTATTTTTTAAAGATTTATTTATTCATACAGAACTGGGGTACAGGCCAGAGATGTGGAGTGTGAGAGGCTTCACCACAGACAGAGTGGGGAACAAAACAGGCAGATAAACGAAGTACACTGCTGAGGGGAGCAGTGGGCGGGTCAGGAGAGGTCTGCCACGCCATGTGGATCTCCTCTGGGGCAGGCGGGAATTGAACTCATGCAGAAGTGGCTTAAGCTTCTTATATATACAGGGAGGGCCTGTATATATATAATTTAACCTATAATGATGTTACCAATAAAAAACACCACCTGAAGCAAAAAAACTGTTAAAGCAAATAAGTTTCACTAAGGTGAAATAATTTTTCTTAGAAAAGACATTATGATCCCTTAAAACATCTGCAGATTGCTATTCCAGAATCTTGTACTAGAAAGTAGAATCCCATCTTCAGATAGAATCCCTACTCTCAAATCTGTAAATGATAGCTTCTGGCACCAACTGATTGCCTTCAGTACTATACATTCTTCAGTATTATACATTCTTCCTGGGTATGTCACTACATAGTACTAAAATCAATCAAAATTTTACTATCCCTACCCCATGCTTCTCAATTTTAGCAAGGTAGCCTATGAATTGCAAAATGAGATGTGATTTGTCACATATTCTAAATTTTATGAATAGATTAGAGGGATTCTTAGCACCTATTTTAAGGCAGAAAGCAATGTATGTAATGGGGGAAGTCTATAACTACCAGTTAACTACTTTTGGCCAGGCACCAATCATGTTAATTGTAAAGAAGCATGAGAGAGACTGAAATTGGGCCCTCTTGGGGCAATTATTAGGCAATATTCTCAATTAATCCTTGTAATTCTTTTCTCTCAAAAAAAAAAAAATACATAGCTAGCATTTAGGGAAAAGGATTTAATTATCTGGCTCCTGCATTAGATATGGAATGTTTTTCCAAAAGGGTACCTTCCCATCCTTCATGGTTGTCTTAAGTGTGACCTCTTCAGAGAAGTCTTCATCAACTATCCTACCCTACTCTACTCTTCACGTTAGTACCTTGCTTGCCATTTTAACAACATTTATCATAATAAATAAACATTTTATATTTACTAACTTTTGTCTCCATCAAAGTCCTCACAGCAGGTGTCATGTTTGTCTTATAGCAGTAACAAACATTTAAATAGTAATTACAATGACCCAGACCAGTTATTTGTTCTACAAGTATTATTTACATTAATTCATTTTACCCTCATAATAGCCATGAAAACACTGCTATTTATTATCAAATAAGAAACTGAGGCCAGAGAAGTTAAAGTAATTTGTCTAGGATGATAGTTAATTAGTCACATACTAGTGAGCTCCAGATCTTACCATCTTTACTACACTGTAGTTTTTACTTATCAATATATGCCAACTTAGGACCTGGCAACAGCAGAGTTTCAAAAAAAAATTTGCTGAATGAAAGAATAAATATTAAAAACTGATACATTGCTAACAACGTATCCAAGGTACCCTAGGTAAAGACTGGTGCAATCCTGTAAATGTAAATTCACTTAAAAAAAAAAGTCCTCAGGCCTCCCTGGCGGTGCAAAGGGTTAAAAAGCACAGCACTATGTAGCTCTCAGGCAGCCATTGTAGCAAGAGTTCAACCCTGGCCAACAAGCCACCCACATTGTGCAATAGGCCTTTCCTGTCTCACCTGCTGCTCCCCTCAGCAGTGTATTTGAATCAGTCAGTCAGCCTGTTCTGCTCCCCACTCTGTCTCTGGTGAATCCTCTCACCCTCTCCCCACACACCTCTAGCCTGTACCCCAGTTCTTGTATTCATTAAAAATAAAAAATCCAGGATAGGGAAAGGCCATTCAAATAAAATTCTACTACACATGCAGAAACATGTGTAAGCAAATAAACCTTTATCCACAAGTGTTTAATTGTCAACACTAGCTTCCAAAAGGACTAAAGTAGTTCACACCTTTAAACAATATTTCCTTGAAATTTTATTAACAGTAGTAATTTATTTTTATTTTTCTTCACATGTAGATAAACACCTGCATACAATTTATATCAGTTATATTCATAATCTCAGTGAATATAATTTTAGCTAAATCTAGAAATAACTTTGTCACATGTTGTTGTATAAATGCTATGATCTTCAAATTCAATAAGCACCGGTTAAAATGCAAACTAAAAATAAGACAAAGATTTTTTTTTCCCCACACTAAGCAAAGGGAGGGAAAACAGTTAAAAACCTCTTCCTAAAAGACAATGTAATTTAACTCCTTCGGTATTTCTAAAATAAATAAATTTAATGATATTAAGATATATAGGATTTCTTTGCCTTCACTGTTCATTTATTAACTGAGTAATGACAATTAATACTTACTGAGTACTTAATATATACCTAGCAATGTTTTAAGAGCTTTACATGTCTTAATTTTTATAATACCCAAATGAGGTGGATATTAATCTCTTCATTATACAGAGAAGGAAACTAATAAAGCAAAAGCGTGAGTTCTGTGACTTGTATCCTCTAGTCTGATGCCGGAGCCTCCCTTTTAACTATTACAACATGTAGTAAATCTTGCTTTCAATTTTGCTTCACTAATAGCAACTGCATAATTACAACTTATACTAAATTTTACTCTTATCATCTTTAATGTATTTCTAGAAATACCTGTAATATTTTTTAATCCAATAAAATTATTAATGCAAATCTGAGACCTAATACTAATACATAAAACTTATAACAATGCAGACAATGCTCATATGCTTCAGAAATACTTAGAAGATATTCTTAATTTGTAAATACCAAGGATGAAAACAGATGGGATTCCTAGAAAATACTCCTAAGGTATAATAATATTTTCCCATTTTGTTTTGACAGATGAACAAATCTGCAAATCTCCCATTCCTAACAATTCCACCAAAATGAACTCAAAACCACCTCACTATTTTCCCCCCTCATTAAAAACCTTGGAGTTGTTTCATGACTAGAGCAAATGACATACAGACTGAATAAACTCACTTGATAAACTGTTTTCTTTGATTTATACAGTGTAAGTATCTCTTAGGAAGCAAGATTCCATGACTACATTCATATCTTTGAAGCAGAAACTCAGTGTCATGTTACTCACAAACTACCCATACCTGAATCAAGTGGCTCATAAGAAACTGCTGGAAAGTCACAATGCATAGAACCTCCCTCCAGCCCACCGCCCTCACACCCGCACATCCTCACCTGTGTCTCTGCACTGCTTAGCGAATGGAGGTCTAAGGATGGGTCTGTCTTGAGCTCAGGTTCAGGGGCTGCAATTGGGGCCTTTAAAATAATCTCTTCATCAATACTGTTTCCAAATTCAATCTCTTTCTGATCTCCTTCACATTTCTCTTTAGCTGACTCTACTTCTTTGCCTTCTTCCTCAGACACTTGCGATTTAGGCCTTTTGAGAAATGAGGAAAACAGCCGTGACAAGCCCCTGTTTTCTGATGCCCGCTCCCTGTTTTTGATCAAGTCTTCATGTGAGGGAGTGTCTCCATTAGATGCCTTTAGCTTCTGCTCGCAATGATTATCTCCCTCAGCTGCCACTTGAGAAGCCTCTTCCAGCTGAGTTTCTTGTTGGCCTCTGTTTGTGGCTCCCTCACACTCTTCCTTCTGTTGTTGGTGTGGTGAATTTTCGGACTCAGCCACTAAGCTTTTCTCTGTTGTCATGATGTTGCTATTAAAAAGATAAAAAGGGGGGCTCTTATAAGACAAACACATATGGTAGGCAAAATCCTAAATCAGGTCAAGTGTGCCCAAATTAGTATATTGAGGTATTTAATCACCAACAGACAGCACTCAAGTGCATCAAACATGACATTTTCCATAAAATACAAAAACACCATATCTATGCATCCTGAGTTAATTATTGGTGCCTTGGTTCACTAAATATGATCACATAGAGAAAATAGCTTAAGTGTACCCAATAAGGCCACTGTAGTAAAATACATCATGCTTTCAATTTAATGTTCAAAACTGTACAGCAAATAGTTGTATCCTCCCTAACAAAGGATGTATTTGTATACTGTCCTTTGTAGGTATCAATACGAAGGCACAGGTTTGTAGGACTAATATTCCACAATTTTGTGGATCCTAAGAGATGATGAAATAAAAAGGTTATCTAACTCTTTAATGTTCTTTTTCTTTTTATTTCTTTGAATCATGAGCTTTGCAATTAAGGACAGCAGGTACAGACTTCTGACTGTTATCAGACATGACAACAGCAATGACAGCATGTGGTAAAAATAAAAAAAAAACCATTTAGGTGTTTATGTTTCAATACTAAATTATAGCCTCTTTCAGAAATAGCCCATTTTAAATTTTTTAAGAATTTTTTCCCAAATGTTCACTATCACTTGTAATAAGAGAGATGCAAATTAAAACCACAATAAGATACCATCTCACACCAGTGAGAACGGCACACTTTAAAACAACTAGCAACAACAAATGTTGGTGGAGATGTGGTGAAAAAGGAACTCTCCTACACTGTTTTGGCTGCAGATTGCTTTACAGTGCTGTGCTTTTACCAGTTGTGCCACCAGGGAGGGCCCTGTTCCATAATATTTAGATGAAATAATTTTATTTGGATATTAACAATCTGAATTAACAAATTATATTTAGCTCATTCCCTCCTCAGGCCTTTGATACATGCTGTTCTCTCTCTGATAATTTTCTTCTCTTGACTATTTATAGGTTTTACCCCTTTCACCATTACTGTCCCAGCTTAGACAATGCCTCCTCAGAGAGGCTCACATCATCCTATCTAAAAAGCAATGGCCCTTACTACTCCAGATGGCCTTACAGCACACTACAACACTCACTGCTACCTATTACCTGTTATTTGTTAAGAAGAGTCTTACTGCCCTCCTCTCTTTTTCCCTCCTTCCACTCCCAGCTAAAATGTAAGTGTGTGTGAGTTAAAGTTAACTGAATATACCTAATAAATTGCAAAGGCCTTTTCTGAATTTATTCAAGTAGTTTACTTGAAATGCATGACATTCATTAAACACTTGTCAAACTCATTAGTGGGTACTAGGGATATAAAACTAACAAAGGTTTATGCTGTCCTGGGAGTTTATATTCTTTAACCTATATAATGAAAGAAAAAGTCAAGAGATCTTATTTACAATATGAGCCAAATCAAAAGGACTGTATATAAAAGAAAGAAAGCAGTGAAAAAGGAAGGAAGCTGATGTGTCTTGATACTGTTTCTGTGACAAGGTCCCATGTCAAGGGGGTTATCTACACTATCTCAATTTTTGCAAAGGAAGAGGAAAGGTGAAACTCAGGAAGAAGGTGAAACTCGGGAGTAACTTGTGTAAGGTAACAGTACTTGTAGTTGCAAATCACTGTAAGTGGTACTGAAATAAATAAAGGTATGTGAATGAAAGGAAAAGGCTTCATATGGGCTTACTGCCAAACTACTCATTTTAGTTGAAGCATTAATAACATTTCAAACAAAAATATTTATAGAAGGACATATTCTGGTCTCAATTACTAAGTCATCAAAATTACCCTTGCTAGTAAAATAGGCAATTCAGTCTTTCTAAACACTGCTTAAAATGTTTACTGACAAATATACATTCTTATTTGTTGCCCCTGAAGGAGGCACACCGTACTTATGCAAAGAAAATAAAAGTCTGCAACTGCTCTGTACATTAGCAATAGTAACTAATTTTTTCCAAATTTCTTTTTAAGTAATCAAACTTGATCCAGAAAAAAAAATCTAGGTATCAAACCACTAATTATCCTAAAAGACAATGATCTGAGAGCACAAGTTTACTTTATGCTTCCTTTGTAAAAATAAAGGACATGTTGAGGATTTAACACTATCTCCCATGTATTTCGGGTATCACTATAAAGAAATAAAAACCACTCTCTTAATATTTTCCCAAAAAACAGACCTCACAATAAGGTCTCACAAAAAGATTTAAAAAACAAACATTTTGTAAGTTTTTGCAGACATGAAAATTACTTAAATCTTACTTTGAGCAGAATTATATGTATCTTTTAGTAAGTAAATATTCTTGTGTTTGTACTTATTTAGAAAGTCTTAAAGCCTCTGAGACCTTCTAAGGATATTCCTACAGTCACTTTCTCATGAAAAGGTTTCTTATCTCCAGTAAAGTAGCTGAATGCAAATAAATATTCAATGGTTAAAAAAAAAAACAACACAGGCCCTCCCTGGTGGCGCAGCGGGTTAAAGCACAGCACTGAGAATCTGAAGCCACTTCCGCATGAGTTCGATTCCCGCCTGCCGCCTGCCCCGGAGGAGACCACATGGCGAGCCAGACCTCTCCTGGCCAGCCCGCTGCTCCCCTCAGCAGTGTACTTCGTCCATCTGCCTGTTCTGTTCCCCACTCTGTCTCTGGTGAAGCCTCTCACCGCCCCTGAGCCTCTGGCCTGTACCCCAGTTCTGTATGAATAAATAAATAAATCTTTAAAAAACAAACAAAAAAAAAAAAAAAACACAGACTTACTGAAGTTTAACTTGCATCAAATCATCTAACAAGCTTATTAAAACACCAATTCTGATCCAGCAGTTCTGGAATGGCCTAAGATTCCGCATTTCTAACAAGATCACAGATTGACTAATGTTGCTGGCACAGTCACAGCAGTTTAAGTAGCTATGCATAAAAAAAAAAAATCACTGTTGAGAAAATCACACAAAATACTTAAACAGGGCCCTCCCTGGTAACGCATGGGGTTAAAGCCCAACACTACCAAGCTAGCTGCATCAGCATCCATTTCAGTATGTTCTCCCCGCCCCAGAGGTGACCCAAGACATGGAGAGGCAAACCTCTACCTGTCTCACTCAGCAGTGTACTTCATTGATCTACCTGTTCATTTCCCCACTCAGTCTCTGGTGAATTCTCTCACTGCCCCTGAACCTATGACCTGTATACCAGTTCTGAATGAATAAATAAATGAATCTTTAAAAAAAAAAAAAAAAGGTAAGAAACTACCTTTTAAAAGTTGGACTATGAGCAGTGAGAAATGCGTGACATAATAAATGCTCAACAAATGTTAGCTGAATTAAAGAGAATGAAGCAAAGAATATAACTTAATATTAAATGTGGAAGCTGAAGCTTTTAGTATTTTTGAATTCTTTTTAGCACTCAAAAATTAACTGAAATGTTTAACACAGAGCTGAGGCAATTCCAGGTTGCCCATGTAGCTGTGACGTTTGCCAAGAGTCACTGACAGGATTGCTTTGTCACATTTAGGAAGAAATGATAAAAAAATGAATAAATAATTAGGGAATAATACCTACCGGTGCCACATTTTGGATATTTTGCTACATAATTGGACATATGTAAAGAAACAGGCTGAACATAAGGACAGATGAGAACACACATAAGGAGCATACACATAACACGTCAAAAGAATCCCACCAAAACCAAATAAATTCACATAATATGTACTAAATGCAGAAAATCAGACAACATATCATTTAGCAGCAATGCTAGAATGCAGTCTCTGAAGGAAAAGTAGATTAAAATGAGTAACTTTGGGCAGTTTTCATGCATGTTCTTCACAGCACTGGTAGCTATTAGTAAGTGACACAAAAGCAAAGGAGAGGTAGTGGAAAGAGGTGGGAAAAAGTATAAAATAAAGTTGATAAACCAGGCAATATCTCTAATTACCTCTGAAGCTGATCAGAATTAAACAAGTAAAAAATAAACAGCAAAAATAAAAAATCCTATGGCCCATTTCTAAACTCACAAATAGACTCACCCTGACAAATCTGTCATAGGTGCAGCCAAGTTCTTCATATTACAAATGATAGAATGGAAAGGAAAAAGTACAAAGAGGTTAAACAGCAAAGTCCCAATAAATGCTCCACAAACAGGTTCTGTCTATGTAAATGATACTATTTTCATTCTGGATACAAAATCCAAATGGAGGTATCTATTTACTTAAAGACAGAAAGAGGTCTTTTGATTAAAAAAAATCAGCACAGCACTGGAGACAAAGTGATGAGTTCCCATTCCAATCTCAATCCTAATCCTCCAAACTCCAGGAATTATACACCATCTGGTATCTAAGATACACTTGTTTTAACAGTGTGCACTGTTGACGTCAGGCAAATCATCAGATCTCTGACACTGAGTTTACAGCAAGGGCTGGACAATAATAATAACATTAATACCATTAATGTTAGAAAGAGATGCAAAAAAGATGAATGCTATTCATTAATGCTTCTTCAGTGGAAACTTTGTAAAAACACTATAGTTTAGGACCTCTAAGAAATTTTCACCAGTTAGAATGAAGTTCAATGATTTAATTATCGGTGATTCTTTATATTAGCTCAATGAACATTTATCAGTGTTTACAGGGTGCTAGTCATGTACAAGTTTTTGGCTTGGGTTTTTGAGAGCTAAAAAATATAATTATTAAGGCAATAAGACACATACACAAATAACTTACCCCAAGGTACTATCCAGTGATTAATCAGGAATGGAACCAAGTACAAAGTAATGACTGTCAATTACAGTGACCACAAAAAGTCATATGGAAAAGGTGGTTTGTAAGTTACTGTTTGAAGAATGGGTATAAGATGTCAACAGAAAGGGGCAAAGGGCAAATGGAATTCCAGGCAAGAAAATAACACCAGTAAGAATAAGTATAGCTATTCAGGAACTAGTTGGTAGTCTTGACTGGCTAAAACAGGACTACAAATGGGAATTAGGAAAAAATTTTAGACTAGAGTTACCACTTAAAATTAGATTCTAAGTGAAATAATAGCTATTGTTTACTGAGTTCTTACAAAATGTCACACATTATCCTACATACTTTACCATATAACCTTATAGCCAATGTTCTTACTTCCTAGATAAGGGAGGTTAAAAAACTTGCTCCAGATTATAGAACAAAACCATGTTTTAATTAAACTATTAATGTAAGACAAGGTATTCACTCTTCTGTAATTCCCAGAAAAGTATCTGTCTTTGTAAAACTTGGCATTTCAAATGCTTCTTCCACTGTTCTCTGCTGAAGAAACCCCCTACCTATGGAGAATTTCTAGGCAGGTCTTTCAATCTGGCCAAGATCACCTCTATTCCCACTAGTTTCAAGTCCCTCACTCATGCTGATACTTTTTCCAGAGTAAATGAAGATGGAATGGGAAGACAGGGAGAAGCAGGCAAAGAAGACCGATTATGAAAGACTTGAATAGCATGCTAAAGAATTTGTACTTTATCTTACAGGTAGTGGAGAACCACTGAACATTTTAAAACAGGGAAATAGATAAAACAGAGGCAGGAGAGATGAAGCAGAACTCCACAATTGATTGCGTAAATTCAGGTTATCAGTGAATAAATTCACAATGGGAATCCCTAGGGAAGTTGAAACCAATACTGAGTAGAGAAACTTGAAAAGCCTCCCAATCAAAGCTTAAGAACTTCTAAGTTTCTCCTGTGTATTCTCAGTAGCAAGTTTCTCATTAACCCAGGCAGTTTACATCTGAAGTTAAAGGCATTTTTATAATTACATTACTTAGTTCACTCTGATAAATGGCTTAATAAAAATGGTATGGCAACAGAACTAAAACAAACAAAAAAAAATGGGGAAAAGGTAGATCTCCCAGAGGCATTTCAATACATGTCCAAAATTAAGCTTCTAATTCTCTTTTCCTATTCCAATAAGTGGTTCAATCATATCATCCATTAGCTCAACCCAGAAACCTAAAGGACACTTTTGTCTCAGTCTTTTCTATGTCCTCCCCAAGCAAATCCATCTATTAGTCCTATCTACTCTGCTGCCAAAATATATTTATCATCAATCAACTTTCTTCCTTCTCTACTGCCACCATGTCCTCTTGGGCTTACTCTCCTTGGAAGATAATGAAAAACCATGTCCCTCAGTTCTCATTACTTATATTACATTTTAAACCTTTCATTCAGTTCTGGGTAGTTTGCTTTCAAGAAACCAGAATCTATTCAAAGAAGAAACATAAAATAATGGATTTTGAAACCATGTCATAAACTAAATAGCTGAAAGACATTGGGGTGTTTAGCTTTGAAAAAGAAAATCCAAAACAGGAAAGTAATCATTGCCTTTAGGAACATCAAGAGCTGCCAAATTGTAGGTGATTCTTTTTCTTTTTTAATTTATATTTTTAGTTATGCATAAAAGAACTGGGATGTAGGTCAGAGATTCATGGGTGAAAGATTCACCAGAGACAGAGTGGGGAGCAGAACAGAAGGATCCACTGAAATACACTACTGAGGGGGAGCAGCAGGCAAGGCAGGAAGTCTGCTGCGCCATGTGGGTCACCTTCCTGGCTAGGGACAGAACTCATTCGCAGTGACCTGCCATAGCTTGATAGTGATGAGACTTTAATCCCTGTACCACCAGGGAAGCTCTATAAGTGATTCTTAAGGGCACAATTCAGATTAGTCTGGAAATACAAAACATAGTTTTCATCTCAGTAAGAGGAAGAAATTCCTAATAATTAGCAAAATCCAGTAATTAAATGAACTGCTAATACTGGGCCTCTTAACATTAGAAATAGTGACTCAGAAGCTGCATGACAACCTGTCATGGATATCTGAGAAAGGATCCTTCTAATGTCCTTCTAATTGGGACCTCTAAGGTCCCATCCAGAGCTAAGATTTTAACAGATAGGAAGGAAGGTTAAGGGAAAAACAACAGGTTTTCTTACATTAGAGTAATGGTGCAATTGGTTAACCCTACAATATAAAACTAAGAGTTACCATATGAGTTGGGGGGGCGGAGGGGAGAAAAAGAAAGGGGAAAAGGCCCCTTTACTTCTCTGACATACAAGAGAATCCACATTCATTTTTTTTTTAAGATTTATTTATTTATTCATACAGAACTGGGGTACAGGTCAGAGATATGGAGGGTGAGAAGATTCCCCAGAGACAGAGTGGGGAGCAGAACAGGCAATCGACAAAGTATACTGCTGAGGGGAGCAGCGGGCAGGTCAGGAGAAGTCTGCCACGCCATGTGGGTCACCTCTAGGGCAGGTGGGAATCGAACTCATGCGAAAGTGGCTTAAGCTTCTTAGTGCTGTGCTTTAACACACTGCGCCACCAGGGAGGGCCCCGAGGGACATTCTTTCAGACAGAAAGAAGAAAATGTCCCCCCAGGAAAAAAATCAATCCCCTTAAGATTACAGTGAAGTGTCTTTCCTTCTAAACAAATTTAAGTATACTAATTAACACGTCTAAAAAATACAATAACCACCTATGTGATTTTCAGATTAAAATAGCATTTTAAAATATTAAAGAGCTTCTTTGTGCTTCTCTCTCTGTCCTCACAAACTACTTGGATCTTAATTTACTCCTGTGTCGAATTTTACAGAATCCTTGTCAGACTAAGTGAATCAGGAATGTCAATCAGCATGAACAGGCCGTGTTCAACAACTTAGTTTGCTTTTAATAAGTTATTTCTATGGTGATGAACACTACTGAATCAACTAATCCAAAGATATTTTTAAATAAGCAAATTTTTCCTCACATCCTTCTAGTATCAAAGAAATGTTCTATATTTCTCCATAGAATTCAAGCTTGTGCTTAGACAATGTATTTTAAACATACAACACCTTGTCCCAGCCAGAATACACAGCCCCCATAATTACTAAGCATCACTAAGAAAGGTGTAAAACCAAAAACTAATTTTCCATATAACTAGACTTTTGCTATTCCGAGCAGAAATCTTTATAAAGTGAGTTATATGCATCTTGATTCATTTTCTTGAATCCATCGACATAATTAAACTTATTATTGAGTTAGTCATCACTGTGAACCTCAATTACTATGTAAGGCTATATGTCCTCAAGGGCTACTGAAATCCTTAGGAACAATGGGATAGTTAGCTCTGTCACCGGATACCTGAATACTTAAGTAGTTTTTCTGTTTGTTGATTTGTAGAATTAATTATAATTTTTTAGCTATAATTCCACACACTAACTAGGGCTTTCAACACCTCCTCTTATAATCTATTTATTCATCTAGTATTGACTAGTAAACCAAATAGGCAAGTGTAATAAAATTGTGTCTAGATTAACAGTAAATGCTAAGGAAGAATAAAGCTCTAAATTATGGTAATTACACTGAATATACTTTCAACACATGAGTCAAATGACCAGAAATGAGGAGGAGTCTAGAGACCAAGACCTCAAACAATCCATCAAGACAAAGTGTAAAGGTGGCGGTGGAAGTCCCCAGGAAAAGGGGTTCCAAGTTCCCTGCCCTACCCAGAAGCAGAGTGGAGCTCAACAGGGAGGAGACTAAAGAGGAAGGGAGCAGGATGGAGCCAGAAGACCTAAGGGAGGCACAGGGAGCTGAGACATATGAAGAAGCGGCTCTTGTTTCTTGGCCCTGAACTGGGTGAGACAGATGTGGGTGAGAGACCTGTGGGGAGGTTCACTCTGGCAGCGTTTATCTTGTTTTTGACTTTGCTCTTTTCCTCCCAGACTTGTCTGGCCATTTCTGACCCTTTTCGATGGGTTCCCTGCAGAAGGTGCTTTAGACTTGTGGCGGGCTTTCAGGCCTTGCTTTGGGCCACTCCCTTTTGGAGTAGACTTTTACCCACAAGGGTCACTTTGGCTGTTTGATTTAGAAACTATATTCTTTGTCTTTTCTGTACTGCACATTCACTGTATAACCTTTCCATTAAAGGTCTTATATGTTTTGTCTTGCTGCGGTAGATGGCAGAACCTATTTAGAGTGGGCAGGTTTGGGGGTTCAGTGATGTCCCTCTCTCCCTGCCCTGTAATAAAAGGAGGAATTTTCCATGCTGGAGAATACCAAGACAGAAAGGAGAAACTACACAGTTGTCTAAATATAAAAGCAAGAATAAAATAGTGGGTAAAATATGATGTATCTATTCAGAGGTATTATTCAGCCTTAAAAATAAAATTCTGATATGTACTAAGATATGGATGAACCTTTAATACATTACACTAAGTGAAAAAAGACTGGATGTTAGTACAAAAAAGGGGGGTTGTCTTATGGCTAGAGTTTTAGTTTTAGCTGATGACGTTCTAAAGATGGACAGTGGTCATGGTTGCACAATTTGAGTATATGCGAAGCCACTGAAAGACAACACTTAAAAATGTTTAAGATGATAAATTCTATGCTAGGTATATCTTACAATTAAAAAAAAAAAGGGAAGAGTAAGTTTTCTCTAACTTTCCAAGTCCTTGCCAGGTATTCCTCCTGTGAACGCCTGTAGTTCAGGTATTTTAATATTTATTTCACTGTACTGTTTATAGCTGCATGTTTAAAGTTTTATACAAAGGCAGCAAGTGTAGCTCTCTTATTAATCTTGGTATCCTTGATTACAATAACTGCCATTCAAGTATTTGAGTTTATTTATTCAACATTCAAGTTGAATAACATTCAAGCTGAATACATAAAAGCACTTTATCTTTCAGGGGATATAAAAATGATAAGAAGTAATTCTTAGCTCCAAGGAGCTTATAAGCCAGTATAGGAAGCTCCTCTTGTTTTCTGACAGGTAACCCAGTGTTAAAGAGGCTATCCCTTTGTTCTAAATAGTTTGGTATCCCTGTTAAAAACATGGCTCTACAACTGGAAAAGACCTCATTTGCTACATGGCGACTTTCTTCAAATACGAGTTCACCACAGTTCTGAAAAGACAGGCAGACATATTCCTAAGGCCATTCAGCTAGCAACGAACCACACTGCACTGCTTTTCCTTGTCTAGGTTCTTTTTCTCCACTGTACCTATTAATCTTTAATGACATTCTCCATGTTTTTTATACATATTTTATTTATTGTCCATCTATCCCACTAGAATACAATCTCCATTGCAGCAAAGGACTGCCTGTTTTATTCATAAATTAGCAAATAAATAAAAGAAGATGATCTTAGTATTATTCAAGCTCAAAACTTCCTTATGACAAAAAGTAGACAGGAGTTATTTGGAAACAGTAAAAAAATATTAACAGATCCAGACATAATCAAGAAGAATAAAAGGCTAATTTATACATCCAAGGGACTCAGTTACTTCAGAGCAGGACAGGCTAATTCCTGTTGGAATAAAAGGTGATGGGCAATAGTCAATATCAAACACTCTGCATTTGCTCTTCTAAAGCTTTTTGTCCTAAATATATAAGTAGTATTTTAAAGGCAAAATTCACTCATAGGAGAATAATTTTGTAATTTAATTACAAAACAATTAGCTAAGTTATTATGTATTCTGGCAGCAAAGGGAAATTAAAATGCTTAAAATTTGGAAATGCTTGTTTATTCCAAATTATCTTCTCCCATAGTTCAGGACTGTCTCTAACAAAGGTAACACTCAAAGGAAATCAGTGATGAAATCAATGCAAATAACAATGACCTCGAATTACCTAAGGGTGTGCAGTTCTAGGTCAGTTCCCAAGAGTCTGAGTCCTGAGACAGGCAGGCTTCACTATTCCTACCTAACCTCTAGGTCGGTCTTCATTCACATGTGCTCTGAAAAAGTGAGATTGTGTTTCAGCACTGCCGGGAGTATCATAAACCAAAATAGATACCCAGAAGCCCTGTTAATTCATTCTATATCTACATCTGATTCATTCATCTTTCCCTTTGATATAGTCTCCACACTAACACCCATTATCTCAAGTAATACTAAACTGTAAGAAACCTTAGAGCAAATAATTTTCAAGAAATGATTAATATTGAAAGTATGCCTGGATTATTTAGGTTTTATGAAAAATTTAAAGCAGTGTAATAGAATTCTCATTTGAGACCAATGATAAATACATTATCAAAAACATATTTTTCTCCATAATTAAACATTTAAATATTTTTCTCCTTTGAGAAAAAATAAAATTAAAGCTTTATCATAATTATAAGACATTAAAAACCTACCCACGAACTTAAATAAACTATACACTATTTCAATAAACATTTACGGAATATATCCTAATATTTTAGGCATATACTGAAAGTCTAGATGTAGTTCTAGACTTTCCTCCCTACCAAGAGTACATAATCTACTTTATTTTTTTTTTTAAAAGATTTATTTACTGGCCCTCCCTGGTGGCGCAGCGGGTTAAAGCACAGCACTAAGAAGCTGAAACCACTTCCCCATGAGTTTGATTCCCGCCTGCCCCGGAGGCGACTACATGGCGCGGCAGACCTCTCCTGACCTGCCCGCTGCTCCCCTCAGCAATGTACTTCGTCGATTTGCCTTTTCTGCTCCCCACTCTGTCTCTGGTGAAGTCTTTCGCCACCCCTGAGTCTCTGGCCTGTACCCCATTTCTGTATGCACAAATAAATAAATCTTAAAAAAAAAAGATTTATTTACTTATGCATACAGGGGTACAGGCTAGAGGTTCAGGGAGTAAGAGGATTCACCAGAGACAGAGTAGGGAGCAGAACAGGCAGATCTACCGAAATACACTGCTGTGGGGGGCAATGGGTGGGCAGGAGCGGTCTGCTGCACTATGTGGGTCAGCTCCCTGGCTGAGACTGAACTCAAGCTAAAGCAGCTGCAGACAGCTCAGAGTGCTGCACTTTAACCTGTGGCACCACCCAAGAGTGCCCCACAGTCTACTTTAAAAGACTGGCAAGAGCAAACATTAATGTAGTAATATAGACAGAAAGTAAGCAGAGCACAGAGAAAAGGTGTTTAACCCACTTATCAGGAAAGTCCTTTGGAAACAACCTGAAGCATGTCTTAAAGGATGAGTAGGAGTGAAGAACGAGACAAAGAGCATGGTCACCTGGATGAGCACCAGGAAAGAGCAGAAACGCCTGAATGTGATGCCAGGATCAGGTCCTCAACTGGAGTACAGAATACAGAAGGACAGAAAATACAGGATGAGACAAATTTGGGATTAGGGGTGCATTAGGGGACAAGTTTCTTTGCAACATTGAAGAACTTATACCCTCACCTCTAAAAATAAGAGCCATTAAAAGATTTTAAACATGAAGGCATCACGGTAAAAACTGTTTTAAGAAAAATTCTTTAATGAGTGGGTACAGGAGGTAGAAGGAAATGGGAACAAAAGATATGAGTCTAAAATGCTTATAACGGGCTTGATGAAAGATCACTGTAGGATGAACCAAGGTTGTTGAAAAAGGAAAACAGAAAATGAATTCAAAACTGAGGAAAAACAGCAGGACTAAAAGGATTCTACTTACTGGCAATATGACCTCTGACAAAATCCTTGACTTTTTCTGTCTCAGTTTTTTCAGATGTAAAATCTTTCCTACTTCATGATGTTTGTGCAAGGATTAAATTAGAAAGTGTAGATTACTTAGCTCAGTAATTGGCACTTGGTCAAAACTCCTTTTGTGGAAGCAGTTATTCATAAGCTAAAGTGACCAGGCATTGAAAATAAGTCACATGAGAGAGGATACCAGGATTAATACTTGGGTTTTACTAAAACAATAGAAGGATTAAGTGCAAATTTAAAAAGAAGAAATAAATAGGTTTAAGATGGAAGATTATTTAAAGTTGCCAGAAGTCATCCTAAGTTTTCAAAAACAACGGTGAGTATAAATACAACAGGTTTACATAATTAACCCTGGATTTGTAAGCTGACCTGCCCAGGGTTTTAATCAAGCACTGGAGACTGTTAAATCCCCATGAGGCTCATAAATCACCTAGTTGAGTGGTTTTTAATATTTCTGCTATCATGAACTTATCTGAGATTCTGATGAAAGCTACAGACCTTCTCAGATCCTCAGAGATAAAATTCTGCAACAATGGGTTTAGAACCCCCAAGGGCGCTGAGATACAATTAAGCTGAATTACTGCTAATTAGAGGCAAAGTCAAAACCTAAACCCAGACTCTCAGTACCATGCCAAGTCTATGGCATGCTAAAACGAAAGGACATTTCTCTTACAGCACATTTCTGAGAGTCTTAGACTTTTAAAACTGTGATTCCAGGGCCCTCGCTAGTGGCACAACGGGTTGAAGTGCAGCACTATGAAGGCATCTGCAGCCAGTGTAGCAGGAATTCGATCCCAGCCAGGGAAGTGACCCACATGGTGCAACAGACCTCTCTTGACCTGCCCACTGCTCCCCTCAGGAGTGCATCTGACTGTTCTGTTCTGTTCCCCACTGTGTCTCTGGCGAATTCTTTCATGCCCCCACAACTTTGGCCTATACCTCAGTTCTTGCATGCATAGATAAACCTTTTTTTTTTTTTTTTTTTTTAAGATTTATTTATTTGTACATACAGAACTGGGGTATAGGCCAGAGGCTCAGGGGCGGTGAGAGGCTTCACCAGAGACAGAGTGGGGAGCAGAACAGGCAGATCGACGAAGTACACTGCTGAGGGGAGCAGCGGGCGGGTCAGGAGAGGTCTGCCACGCCATGTGGTCACCTCCGGGGCAGGCAGGAATCGAACTCATGCGGAAGTGGCTTTAGTTTCTCAGTGCTGTGCTTTAACCCACTGCGCCACCAGGGAGGGCCCAAACCTTTTTTTTTTAATGTGAATACAATAGATTCCTGTATAAAGACAGAATTACTACCTCATACTAAGTACCAAAATGAACCAAATTCTAATAAAGACAATAAAACTCTCAGAAGACATAAATATTCATGAATCTGGATTAGGCAACAGTTTGTTAGTTAGATATGAAACCAAAATCACAAGTCACCATGAAGAAATCAGTTAAGCTTCCTAAAATTTTTACTTTTACTTGTGCCTCAAAGGACACCATCAAGAAAATGAAAAGGTGACTTACAGAATGGGAGTAAATGTCTACAAGCTGTCTATCTGGTAAGGGTCTAGTCTCCAGAGAGAGAGAGAGAGAGAGAGAGAGAGAGAGAGAGAGTGTGTGTGTGTGTGTGTGTGTGTGTGTGTGTGTGTGTGTGTGTGTGTGTGTGTGTAACCCTTACAACTTAACAATGAAACAACAAATAACCAGTTTGTAGATGAACAAAAAATTCAAGTAGACATTTCTCCAAGGAAAACATACAAATGGTCAACAAGCACAGGGAACATCATCAGTCATCATGGAACTGCAACTCAAAACCACAATAACACAGCACTACACACCCACTAGAATGGTTATAATAAAAATAACAAGCAGGAGTTTAAAGTGTTGATGAGACTGTGGGGAAATGGTAGCCTCAAACAGTGCTGGTAGGCATGTAAAATAGTGCAAGCCACTGCAGGAAACACTATGTACTTCCTCACAAGTTAACCCAGAATTATCATGACTCAACAAGACCACACCTAAGTCCCACCAAGAGAACTGGAAACTCATTCACACAGAAACTTATACATGACTGATCAGAGCATTATTCATAATAGCCAAAAAGTGGAAACAACCCAAATATCCATCTGGAGGCTACCATTTCCCCACAGCCTCATCAACACTTTAAACTTCTGCTTGTTATTTTTATTATAACCATTATATCCATCAACTGAATAACAGATAAACAAAACCATTATATAGTCTATAGAATGGAATATAATTAAGCAGGAAAAGAAAGTAAGTACTGCTACTTGGTACCACATGGGTAGACCTTGGAACATGATACTCAGTGAAAGATGCCAGACCCAAAGACCACATACTCTGAGTTCACTGACATGAAATCTCCAGAATACGCAAAGCCATAGAGGCAGTAAATTAATGCATGTCAGGGGACAGGGAAGGGAAGAACAAGGAGTGACTGATGCTATGTGGAAGGATTGTTGAAGAGATGAAAAGGTGCTGGAATGAGATAGTAATGGTTGCATACCTTTTGAACATTAAAAATCCTAAGTTAGACACTATTTTAAAAATCAGTATACAATTTGTGATATGTGAACTTATCACAATAAAAAACAAAAGTAAACACACTTATATCAACTAAGGAAATCTACTTAAGAATAAGAGCAAAACTGCATTTGAGCATTAGCTATAAATCTAGGAACCATGTGATTACTAAAGTCATCAATACCCTAAAAGCTATAAAATCTGCTTAAGGGTTTATATACAGAGGTGGGCTGAGTCTGTTCTCACAAAATAAGAGCCAACGGATGGGCATTTCCTCTAAAGATTTAAAATATACTCTAAAGATTTACTGCACTTCTGGATCAGGATCTGGAAAGGGAGTCTCAAACATGAGTTATAATAATTTGTATTAGTATAAAATTTAAGTTTTTATTTTGTCTTTATGAAAGTATGAGAGTCATGAGGTGTTAATATGCACATTGCTGAAAAATATATTACATATTAACACATGTGGAAAGACACAGTTTGGTCAAAAGCATTGCCTCATTTCATCCCCTGAATTAGATCAAAAGGTTATTATCCCCATTTTATCTAGAAAGATCATCTCAGGAGCAATGGAACCAATTCAAGGAAGCAGGGTGGTAGAGCTATAAGTGTAAGCCTGGAGTTCTCTGCCTGGTTTATTCACATTAAATCAATGTCATAGGAGTTATAATAAAACAGCACTATAACAGCTGCTTTTAGTCTTCAGAATTCAGTTACCTTTGCTTTAAGCCTAATTCTAACAAGTCTTTTTGTCTAGTGATAAGATACACTAAAAGTAGGAGAGGTTATAAATCCAGTTGATACACACAGGGTAACTGAGGGTAAAGTTACAGTCAGTGTACAGGAAAGGAGACATACAAAAATGCAAAGATATAGTAGTCCTGACCACTTATTTTAAGGGTAACAAATCCTACATAGCTCAGGCCTTTATTATTATTGTTCATAATAATCCACAATAACCAAAAAAAGAATAACCCAATTCTATGTACTTTATTCAAGAAAGCAAGGAAGAAGATGACTTCTATTTTCTCACACAAAATCTTGGATTCTTCTGTTTCCTTTTTTGTTCCAAATTACTTCATTCCAATCAGCAGCTAATGCCAGTTAACCTACCCTGCACAACTACTTGTTTCCATTTTTACTGCTTCTGTTCTTACTCACTCAAGAATCCTATAAATTACCTACCAGGGTTTCCAGTCACTCCTGCTACAAAACTTAACTTCCTAAAACAAAAATTTAATCAGGTCATTTTATTACTCATTCGGTTCAGAAAGATTTATTGTAAGATCAAACCTTTTAAGCCTCTGCAGTTGCTACAATACGAACCCTAAATTCCTTTGCACTCACCCTCACCCTAACTTCTATTTCCTTCCCCTAAACAGCCTGCAATTCTCTGCTGCTTCTGCCCTTTGGCTCTCTGCAGTCCCCTGTGCCTACATCCCTACCCACTGAAGCTCTAAGCCTCCTTCAAGACTGAACCCATGAGAATTTTCCAGGAAACCCTCTCTAATCCTTCCAGTCAGAATTAAGCCCTCCGCCTAAGCACCCTCACTTACTTAAGATATATTGGGCACCTTTTCATAAATATCTAGCTCATTATTTTTAATAGTTGCACAGTATTTCACTGTATAAGTGCCACACAGTGCATACAATTTTTAAAGCATTAACCATCTTAATATATAGAAGAAAAATAGTACTATAATCCCACTGACCAGATAATACTTATGGACTTTATTTTTTTTTTTAAAGATTTATTTATTTACTCATAAAG
>NW_004567109.1:13893702-13918128 GCF_000260355.1 Condylura cristata | reverse complement strand
GAGAGGTCTGCCACGCCATGTGGTCTCCTCCGGGGCAGGCGGGAATCGAACTCCTGCGGAAGTGGCTTTAGCTTCTCAGTGCAGTGCTTTAACCCGCTGCGCCACCAGGGAGGGCCAAATCAAGGCTTTCTTAAGCAAGCTTTTCTCATGCTTTGCCTATGGAATTCTTCTATTTCAAGGGCAAGTTCAAAGTGCATTTTCCCAAGAAGTGTTCCTAAACTCTGGTCCGCAATGACTTGACTTCCTCGGTAAGCACTCTCCCTCTTCTTAGAATTTACAGACCATTTATACTACATTATTTAACATTTTATTTAAATGTTAAATTTATTTAACATTTTATTCCATTTTATCCTCTTATTTCATGTGTATTACTAGGTTGCAAACTCCTTGGAGGCAGCAGTTATATTCTAAATGTCTATATTTCTCACATTATTAATCATAGGAATTATTTTTCATATTTACTATGTATGCTCTACTAATTTTACATGACCCCTCCTACTATAAATTATCTTATGGTAAATATTAAATCTTCAAGTATAATTCTGTAATCATGGAACTCCTAAGGCTTATATATGGTTATATATTGCATAAAGCAACATTAGCAATACTGATGCAACCCAACACAAAGAATTATCTGTCAAGCACTTTTCTGAGAGAGAAAAACTTTCTGCTCATTTTCTGTGAGCATTCTCTCATTTTAAGAAAAAGTTCTTATTGTTAGTGACCTGTAGTGTAGCTGTTGAGAGCTGGCAGTTATTTACTTTAAATTCTTCAAAACTAATTTTTCCATACAGCTGTGTTTACTCACACCATGTCTCATTTATGCTAGAGGTGTAAAACAGCAAAGCCCAGATCGCTCTCTCTCTCCTCTTTATATTTTTCCTTGCCTTTGTTATTTGCCTTTCTACAGCTTGCTAGCCAAAACTGTAATTAGTACCCCACAGGGAGCTATACTTTTCTAATAAAGAACAGCCTACAGCACAATGACATGTATACACACACGGCCATGTGTGTTCCTAACGAATTAGGAATATTTTATACATGCAAGCCTTCAATAGCTAAATGAGAGCACTTTACATGGCAGCTGCAACTGACTCAACACTGAATGCAGACTGATTCATCTCTCTCTTAATGCACACACAATCTAATTGCACGAAGGGAAACAATCTAGCTGAGACTGACTAGAGTTATGAATACAGGTCCAAAAGCAAACCGTAGCAAGTAACCACATTTGGAAACCACAAAGAAAATTTTTTAAGTTACTACAAAAGTGGTGGTGTTTGTTATTTAACAGCTTGCTATGATTCTTCTATAAAGTTTTAGTCAGGCAGATTAGTTAACGCTTTTTAAGGAGTTAAAACAGAAGACGTAGATTCTGTCCATGTGTGTATGCAGATTCAGATCCTGCTCCCCATTCCTGTCACTATCCAGTCTCCTCTGACCCTAACCCAGCATCACCCTTCAATCTTCTCCACAGCTTGTTTTTAACCTTGTTAATAAGCTCCCATCCACACCCTTTCAGTAAATGGAATAAAGTCAAGTAAGAGAATAAATCATCAGATTGTAAAGGAAAAAATCAAGTCACTTGTTGAACATTTAATTTACAAATATAACTCAAGAAGAAAAAAAACTCCTTCCTCTGAATGAATTACTTCTTGCACAAATATCCAGTAACTGACCTATGCATTTGCATTACCAAGTGGTATTACTAGTAACTATAATCATCAGCTTCCTTCAGTGAAAACAAGGCTAAGAAAAAAGAAAAATTATGGACACCTGAAGGCTCTAGAGTTTATAACAAGGGCACCAATATTAACTGTAAGCTAAATAAATCTCCCATTTATATTGTAGCCTTTCAAATGAATATTGATGCTGTCGTGATTCATAAAATCAAAGGCATTTAAAAGATTTAATTATTTATAGTAGTTTGTCATGCATTTTGTTAATCAAGAATGACTACAATTAGTTATTACCACGAAACAGAAAAATTATACCCAAAAGTCTATGTAATTAAATGACTATTAATTGTGTTTGGAAATTAAGGTAGAAAATGAAGGCAGAAAGTCTCTTCATGACATAGGGATCCTTCAATTGAGATCATGCTGGTGACATAAGGAGTCACTTAATGAATGGACTTTTGAACTAAACTGAACATGGTTGTGAACATGGGGACTCTGGCACACTTCTGCATGTTTTCCAAGTCACTAAAAGATTTGAAACCTAAAATTGGGAGGCCTATGAAGTACAAAGTAGAAGTCTTAATATATTACATGGAGTTAAAAATGTTATTCAAGAATTAAAGTTAAAAGTTACCAGTCCCACTAACTGGGAAATCTACTCTGTAAGACTTCTCCACAGACAAATAAAATATCAGCAGTAATCATGGTTTACAGACTCATCAGTAATAGAAAATACAGAATCTAATGCTAAACCAAGTGGCTCTCTGCTTTGAGGTCCCTCACTTTGAGGACCTATGCTTTTTTGGGGGAAAGTAATTGTTAAATAGCAGTTTTGCTTTGCAGGAAAACATTAATATGGATTTATTGAGGACAGATATCAATGTTTCTGCTGTTTAGCATTTTTCTTCTACTTCTCCTTCTACAAGCTCATAAATCATACACTGTACCAAAGAATCCTCCCTTATCACTTGCCTCACTTAAAAGTATCACAAGTCTGTAACATTTTAAAATGGAAAAAGAACAAATATTTCTTGGCAAAAGAAAGAAAACATGGAAGGATAAACGCTAAACAATTTCACTTATCAATTGGGGATGCACATCACAATCATTGTAACAATTATTAAAACTAGACATGTGGGGCCCTCCCTAGTGAAGAAACCGGTGAAAGCATGGCACTGCGAAAAGCTAGCCACGACAGCGACAGCACCGGCATGACTTCCATCTCCGGCCAGGGAGCTGATCCACATGGCACAGCAGACCTCTCTCTCCTGTCCCGCCCACTGCTCCCCTCAGCAGTGTACTTCATCTTCAGAACAATTTGCCTGTTCTGTTCCCCACTGTCTCTGGTGAATCTTCTCACAGCCTTTGCACCTCTGGCCTGTACCCCAGTTCTGTGTAAATAAATAAATCTTTGGAAAAAAAAATAGACATGCCCAGGTTACAGGCCAGCATCTTCAAGAGGGTTTGTTTTACGCTCCAGTGGTGATCTAAGGCAGACCCTGGATTACATTTGATTGGCTCTCAAAACACAGACTGCTGGCCAACAGCATCAACATCTCCTGGGAACTTGTTAGAAATGTGAATTCTCAGATTCCACCATGGCAAACTGAATCAAAAACTCTGGGAATGATGTCTAGCAACCTGATCTTGCAAGCCCACCAAATGACTCTGATATATACTCAAGTTTAAGAAACTCTGCTTTGGACAATAATGCATACCCATTCTTCTTAACTCTATGAGGAAAAAACAGAAGAGACTCAACTAATACAAAGATTGAAGGCATCATTGAATTTTTTTTAAAGTTTTGTTTTAATGAATGTGACCTTCACTGGAAAATTGTTTAATTCATCAAGTTTTTAGATCAGGTTTCCTTTTTAAATTCAAATGTGCCAGCAAGAATGAGACAAGGCACACAAAGTTAGCATGCCACTCTGGGTCTTGAGCAATAGGACTGCACTTGATTACAGTCTCTCACATCAGTTGATTAACTGGGGGGAAAATCCATGGAAGTTTTCTTCTTTTTTTTTTTTTAATTTTAAGACTAAATGATGTCTAAATTCAATTATCAATTTACAGAAAAATACAAAGAAACCTGTTCAATTCTATCAAGGAATTGAAATTGGCAAGATCTAGACTAAGTAGAAATTCTTTAGAATAAACGTCTTCCAAAGAAATAAGTTAGATTATATGAGAATCTATAGATTAAACAAAACTTGAGACAAATCAATTGTCACCTGCAATGGATTCTAAAACAAATTACAAAAAAAATAAACACACACACACAAAAAACAACCCTATATGAGACCTTTGGAAATTTGAACATTACATGGGTATTTGATATTGAATAAAGATGGCTAATTTTTAGATGCAATATGGTATTGATATTCTTTAAAGCATACTTATCTTTGAAGAAATACCACATTATTATAAGCAAAATGATGTGTCTTGGATTTGCTTCAAAATAACGTAAGAAAAGTGGGTAGGTAAAAGATAAACCAAGATTGGCCACGATTGATAATTGCTGGTGCTAGGTAATGGGGACATGGGGTTCACTACGGTACACTATCAACTATTCTATATATGTTTAAAATTATACAAAAGATTTTTTTAGTATTTTAAACTAAATGGAGAAGAGACTGGCAAAGCAGTAGCAGTAAGCTTAGTCACAAGATTACCTGAAACGTTGTAATCAGGAAGAGATTTAAAAAAAAAAAACAAAACCACCACCTACTTAGGACTTCTAGAGTAAAAAATACAAATCTAAATACTACACTATGCATTTAAGTTAAAGATGACCCAAGTACACCTTTACTGGGATGCTCAGATTTCCCGTCGTTTTAAGTTTCTAAGAAAACACCAAGGGCAGTATTTTCCTCCCTCCAAGTATCTTGGTCCATAGAGTTAATTATGTTGATGACCTCAGCTGTCCAAGGCACCATTAAATGGTTTGAGTGTGTATACATATGCTCGTTCTTCCCTTGAGCCACTATCAACTTCTTCCTAAATGGGATGATAGAGAAACCACAGCTGAGGTCCTGCATGAAATCTGTCACACTGTTACCAGAGAGGACAGGTTAAATCTTTATCTTTATCCTAATTTGTACAAGAAATTTATTAAAATGAAGAAATGGGCAAAAGAAGAGAAAAACTTCTCACTAGCAAGCCTCTGTCTGGAAATACCTATCTTCCAAAATGTATACAATATACATAATTGATAATCTAACAGATTATAGACAGACAGATAGAGTACATATAGTATGCTCAAATATACGCTATGAAGAACTACATCCAAAGGTAACAGTGGTTATCTTCCCTTGGAGGGAACTTTTTCTTTCTCCTATTTTGTATTTCAGATTTACTAAAAGGAATTATGTATCACTTTGAGGGGGGTGGGGAATGGGGGTTCTCAAGGAATAGAAAAAAATGTATTTTACCATGTTATGTAGTAAATTATAGTTGAACAAAATTCAATTTGGTGCAATTTGAAACAGGCCATACTTTTGTTTTTCATCTTGCCCCCTCGTCACTCTTGACATTTTTCTCAGTTCCCAAGAGTGAGAAGACAAAGTCATCTCTCTTTGTTTCTCTGTTGGATGACTTCAAGAGGGAAGGTAACACTCACCCTCAAGCCACTTCCTATTGTCTCTCCATCTCCTGATTTCAAGAAATATTCATGAACTACTGTCCTTTTTCTAGACACCTTCTATCTACCTAGGACAGATTCCCCTGTAGCTATCCTCTTACTTCAGATGTCTTCTAAATGATTCACTGCTGCTCTGTGATGTGCTCCTTTCACTCTCCTCAGTCAACTCCTGCAACATATATCAAACCACTTCATTTTTGATATCTTTTTATGTCCAACCCTTGCCCTATTTCTAGGCACCATACATTAAAATAATGTTAAAATTTCAAATGGTTCAACCTAATGTTCAACCTGATATCAGATTTAACCTGATTATTAATTACATATAGAGACAGGTTTTCATAAACTCATTTTCTCAACAATTAAAAACCCACAACTACAATAGCACCCTTGGTAAATTGAACATGGTTGTATTTCTTCACTTGGCCTTGATATACATATGTAGATGCAGAAACTGCTACATGTCTATTTAAGACCTCTCTCTGTCTCTGTCTCTCTCTCTCTCTCTCTCTCTCACACACACACACACACACAGAATCTCCATATAATTAAGAGCAGACTGGGCCCAAGTGAAAGGCTACACTTCCCAGCTCTCCTTACAGAGAGGCTGCAGTAGGATATAAATGAGAGTCATTGCCCTTTGGCCTCCTCCTCCTCCCCCTACTGCCTTCTTGCCTAGAACACAGATGGCTGACTGGAGTGTGAGCAGTCACCTCATGACTCTCAGAATAGAAGCCATATGTTTAGGCTGGCCCACATAAATTTAGAAAGAGGCAAGATTCCTAACTTCATAGGACCAAGAAAGTTTTGTTTTAACATACACATAGATTTCACTCCCTAAAATAGATCTGTGACTTAAACATTCACCCTAAAAAAAAAAAGGCACCCCAGTTATACTACAGCTAAAATCTGGTCATGGGTATTAACCACAGACAAGCAAAACAATTTACTGATAAAGAGTCTGGTTCTAAAGTTAGACCATCATGAGTTTGAAGCTTCTCAACTACTTGCTACTATGCTTCTTGTACACATCAGATCTCTAAGCCACAGTTTCCTTATTGAACCACTGACAGTGGTGGGTTGTTGAGATTATTAAATACTAAGTAATGCTTAGTATCATACAGGTATTATTTTGTACAGCTGAACATGTATAAGTCAGCAATTCTACTCCTGCCTAAACCCTCGATAATTTCTATAGGATAAAGACTCAGATGTGCTAAGGACAGAATCAGGACAACGTCTGGAGAGAACATGAAAAATAATTGTAAATATTAACTTTAGTTTGTAGCAAACCAAAATGTATCCATTCAGAGGAATAATCAAAACGATTTAGTTAGCTAATAAGTTAGCCTAACTTGTGAATTTATATGAAATATCCTAGGATTAAACATTAAGATGCCCAACCTGTTCTGCAGAATATCTACATTAATAGTATTACTAACAGCATCCAAACACTGGCAGTGTCTCTAGTTGCATCTAACAAAAAAAAGCCATTCACCCTCAAGGGATTAAGATGTCTGTTCAAGATTCATAATTAAACAAAGAATTTAAAGTTACACTTATTCATTAATTTGGCCTTCCCGTTTGCACAAACTTGCAGCTGCTCTATTCCCATTCCTGAGTAATTATGCACCATCCATTGTCTCACTTTTTATTATTTCCACACACTCTGCATATTCTTTCCACAAACAGGATCTTTCCTTTCAGCTATGAGGCAGACTGCTCTTTCTCTTTCCTGTCTGTATAGATTTACTTCATTCCACTGTAAAAATGTAAAGCACCTGAAGTAGCAGTGCCCTTATAAATGTCATCAAAGAACATGAACGAGCCCAGTGGACCCTAACCAGCTAGAGATTTTCTTACGTGATTTTTATTTGCATGCTGAATATTGAGGAGAAAGGGGAGTACACAGGCATGAAACAACTCCAGTTGATAGCAAAACAAGATAGAGTAAAGTTACAACTGCAAGTAAAAGTCTAATCAAGTTATTCAAGTTGCTGTTATTTACACCATACAAATCTCAAAATTTCAACTAGTGGAAATTAACAGACCAAAATACGGAGTGGGAGGGGTTAAGGGATAAAATCCATAAAGTTCCATATTTCCTCATCAAATGAAAAATATAAACAGGAAGTAATAACATTAATATGCTTAATCATATTATTGTTGATTAATAGGATTATGGGTAATTTTGTTTTATGTTTATACTGTATTGCCCAAATCTTCCAAAACACAATTATTACTTTTAAAATGGGTAAAAGTACATCATTAAGTCATTTATTTCTATGCATTTTCTTTGCAGAAAAACTATCTGTTGATAAATTAATGCCAATCTAATACTCGTCAAAAGTTACCTAACTCAGTAAACAATCTTTTATAACTCAGTAAAGAATCATTAAAAATAGGTCTTCCGGCCCTCCCTGGTGGCGCAGCGGGTTAAAGCACAGCACTAAGATGCTAAAGCCACTTCCCCAAGAGTTCAATTCCCGCCTGCCCCGGAGAAGATCCACATAGCGAGGCAGACCTCTCCTGACCTGCCCACTGTTCCCCTCAGCAGTGTACTCGTTGATCTGCCTGTTCTGCTCCCCGCTCTGTCTCTGGTGAATCTTCTCACCCTCCGCATCTCTGGCCTGTACCCCAGTTCTGTATGAATAAATAAATAAATCTTAAAAAAAAATAGGTATTCCTCCAAAGAACATTCAACTAATAAAACCTGCTTATAACCAGCTACAACACATACTACCTCATCATTTGACTTCACACTAAATGCTATAATTTAGTGTTCTGTCAAATACTGTGAAATATATTCTGAAAGCAAAAATCACTATTTAGTGATTTTTTGTGTGGGTGTTTTTCATATCCCATACCTTGAAGTAATGGGTGATTCACTAAAGCTTACAGATATGAAAAGTCCTCAGTAAGAAAAGTAAATGTCATGCTTTCATTTTCTTATCATGCAACACACTGACTATCCTAATACCTATTTTCTGGTATATCACAAGTCAGACAGTGTAAATATTTTCTTCGGTATCCAGTCAACCTCTGTATATTTTGGTTTCTCTCTTCAGGTCTAGAATAACACATCTCAAAATTAAACATAATCACAACCAGAATAGAACAGTATCCCCAAAGACCTGAGTTTCAAAAAAATACTTTGAACCAACAAAATAATATCAAAACTGGCTAATTTAATTTCTAAAAATATATTTACTTTCTGATTTTAGGTGACATACTTTGATATTAGTTACCTAAGTTTCATCAGGGTACTTCCAATAATTAAAAGTAATATCCAAAACAGGAGAGAGTGATTTAAATTCAAATTTTTAAGTTCTTGGCCCAGTTTAATTTTTTTTATGAATTATTTATTTTATGCATGCAAGAACTAGAGTACAGGCCAGAGGCGCAGGGGTGGAAGGATTCACCAGAGACAGAGTGGGGGGCAGAGTAGGCAAATCTGCTGAAATACACTGCTAAGGGGAACAGCAAGAGAGTCAGGAGAGGTCTGCCACACCATGTGGGTCACCTCCCTGGCTGGAGACTGAACTTGCACTGCAGATAGCTTCATAGTTCTGTGCTTTTAAGCCATTGCACAGGGAGGGCCTAGCCCAGTTTAAATTTTAAGAGCAAAGATACTTTCATTAACTCCTCCAATCAAGTTTTAGAATCAGTAAATGAAGCCCAGTCTTTCTAGCCAGCCTCCAGATAATTGAATCATCCCAACAGAGGCATGGCTGTAAAATTAAAGTCATCTCCTATCCTGCAGCCCTAGCCAGCACTGCAACTAACACCTCATTAAGAAAAGTCATCCCGCCGATGTTACCTGGAGCAGAAATAAACCATTTTCAGAGAACCCTGCCCAAAATCCTGGTCCACAGACACATGAATAATACAATGATTATTATTTTAAGTGACTGAGGTTTTTTTTTTTTTAAAGATAAATTTGTATTTTGGAAAATTTAGACATAGAAAAGTTGCAAAGATAGTACATAAAGTTGCTATGGGGGCCTCCCTCGGGACCTAGGGGGTTAAGTCTCAGTGCTGCCAGCAAAATGGCCCACCCTGAAATGTCCAGAGTTCAATCCTGGCCAAGGAGGTGACCCACATGGCACAGCAGACCTCTCCACTAGCCTGCTGCGCCCCTCAGCAGTGCATTTCAGTAGATTCACCTGTTTTGCTCCCTGCTCTGGCTCAGTTGAATCTTCTCATCTTCCTCCCCTGCATCTCTAGCCTATACTCCTATTCTTCTATGCAAAAATCAATATATAAAATCTTTTTTTGGAAGAAGAAAGTTGCTATGTGTCCCTTATCTAGTCTACCCTTTTGATAACATCTTAAATGACTACAGTTCACTTGTCAAGACTGGGAAATTTACATTTGTGTATCATTACTACCTAATTCCAGATTTTATTTGGGTTTAATTGGTTTTTACCTTAATGTTTTAATTCATGGAGTTTTAAAGGGATTGTGTAGCAATAGGTAACTGATAGTGATTCAAAATGTATTTAAAAGATTAAGGCCTTCCAAAGTACTTACAATATATTCCACAAAAGAAAGAACTCAGAAGTTACACTACTTACAATTAAAATTCTTCTGTGCTAGGAAAGACACTGTCAAGAGAATGGAAAGACTAACCACTGGCTGGGAGAAAATATTTGCAAAGGCATCTAATAAAGGGCTGTTCAAAATACACAAAGAAGTCTTAAAGTCCCAATAATAAGAAAACAAACAACCCAATTAAAAAGTAAGCCAAAGACTTTAACAAATACCTCAGTGTAGAAGATACAAATTATACAAATAAGCATATGAAAGGATTAGTCATATCTTAGGTCATTTAAGAAATGCAATTAAAACAACAACCACTACACACCTATTGGAAGGGCCAAAATCCACAACACTGACATACAAAACTGGCAAAAGGTGAAGCAATGAGAACTTTCATTGCTACTGGGAATACAAAATGGTACAATCTCTTTAGAAGACAGCTTGGTAATTGATTTACAAAACCAAACAAACTCCACAGAATCCTATTAAGTGTGTACCTCAGTGTTTATCCCAATTATTGAAAATTTATATCAACAGAAAAACATGCATTTGGATGTTTTTAGCAGCTTTATTCATAATTACTAAAACCAAGCAACCAAAGGGTCTGTGAGTGGGTAAATGTGTTAAGTAAACTGTGGTATATCCATACACTGAGATATTAACCAGCACTAAATAAAAATGAGATATCAAATCATAAAAAGATAAAGGGGAAATTTAAATGCACATTACCAAGTATAAAAACCAACGTGAAATGGCAACATACTGTATAATCCAACTATAATGACAAAAGGAAAATTATGGCACTAAGTGGTTGCCATTTCTTAGGGAGAAGCAAGGAAGAGGTAGAGCACAGAATTTTAGGGCAGTAAAACTATTTTGTATGATACTGTAATTATGATTCTATCATAATTATGTATGCTACTATCCATATAATACGGGTATATGTCATTATACATTTGTCTAAACTCAACAGAATATACTACACCAACAGTGAACTCTAATGTAAACAATGGCTTTTGGGTATTAATGATCTGAAAGGACCGATAACAGGTAGAGATTAAGTTAGTATTCCAAAACCTTCCCACAAAAAGAAGTTGAAGATCTGATGGCTTTATTAGTGAATTCTATCAAGTGTTCAAAAAAGAATTTACCAGTCTTTTAAAACTCTTTCCAAAAATGTGAGAAGGGAACATTTCCTAACTTATTCTATGAAGTCAGTTATACTGATACCAAAACCAGACAAAGACACCCCAAAGGGGTTTTAAAAAACCTATAGAATACCCCTTATAAGTACACACAAAAGTATCCTCAATAAAATACTAGCAAACTGGCCCTCCCTGGTAGTGCAGCGGGTTAAAGCCCTGCACTAAGAAGCTTAAGCCAATTCCACATGAGTTCGATTCCCGCCTGCTCCAGAGGAGCTCCACATGGCCAGGCAGACCTCTCCTGACCCGCCCGCTGCTCCCCTCAGCAGTGTACTTCGTCGATCTGCCTGTTCTGCTCCCCACTTTGTCTTTGGTGAATCCTCTCACCCTCCGCACCTCTGGCCTGTACTCCAGTTCTACATGAATACATAAATAAATCTTTAAAAAAAAAAAAACAGCAAACTAAATTTAGTAACAAATATAAAGAATTATATATCATGACAAAGTAGGATTTACCTCAGGAATACAAGGTTGCATCAATAAACAAAAGTCAATTAAGGAAAAGTATTCAAATTGGACCTCCCTGGTGGCTTAAGGATTAAATCTCAGCGCTATCATCATTACCAGTGAGTTTGATCCTGAAATTGAGCAGACCTCTCCTGTCTGGGCAGCGGCTTCCCCTCAGCAGTGTATCTCAGTAGATCCACCCGTTCTGCTCCCCACTCTGCCTCTGGTGAATCCTCTCCCTCCCATCCTCACACCTCTTGCCTCCACTCCAGTTCTCAGCAAAAATTTTACAAAATTAAAGATTTTTAAAAAGGATTCAAATCATGGTCTAGCACACAATAGGTATTAGCTCTTTATTCCTCTTTAACTATAGTAATATTGCATTTATTTCTCAATTATAAATAACAAATAACAACAAAAAGTACCAATAACTGGTAATACCAAAGCAACTTTCTCAACTTTTAGTGTCATTCTTATCAAAAATCATGAAAAAAATAAATAACCAAGATGTGTCATCTATCTATTCTATATTTGGATTCTCACTCTTCCCTCCTATCATCTTAAAAAGGACACAAGTGTTCTTCTGCCATACAGGGTCTTGCTACTCAAATATGGCTGAGCCCAGAATAGGCATCTACATAGAACATGTTGGAAGGCAGACCCCCAAGCCCCATTCCAGACCTGCTGTATCAGAATCTGCATTTTAACAAGATCCTCAGGTGACCCATACACACTAAAATTTAAGAAATGCTGAAATAAAACATAATTAACTTTAGTATGGGTCCACCCGAATTAGAACACCATAGTAAAATAATTGGCAATGCAGTAAATGATTGCATTAAGTGTGAAAAACTGAGTAGAATGAAATGAACATTTGCCACTGCTCCACTTATAATAGAAAGGGACAACAAATCTATCTAATCAGGCTGGTTTTGGAGTAAGTGAAGCCTGGATTTAAATCTTAGCACCTAGTTATTGGCTGCATGACCTTCAGACAAGTTACTTCATGTCTCCTAGCCCCAGTTGACAAACTTATCAAGGAAAATACCACCCCCTGACTTAGGAGATTGCTATAAGAATATTAGGCAAGTGCTTTGCACAAGGATACTCAATAAATCATCCCTCTTTCCCTCTTCCCTCCTTTGAACAGAACAAGAAAAAACTCAAAGATAAACATTTCCACCCATTCACCATCAAAATAAAATATATATAGCAAATGTTTTGATCCCAAATACTTTTCTGATGCAGTCTTTTATTGATTCTCCAATTACACCTCCCCATGTGCAGAATCTCCTTCCAAAGCCAACTCTGAAGAATGCTCACTTATTTATTAAGAGAGAAAGCAGTTTTTGCCTCTCAAACAACTTACTGTAAATACAGGTCTATTTGATTCCAAAACCATATCTTTATGGGCTGCTAACCTACAGTGCCTCTGAAATACTATTATTAGATAAATGTTCAGTGAAAATATGGGAGATGGGACAGAATCACTTAAGTGGAGGAGGAGGAGGAAGAGAGGGAAGAGGAAGAGAAGGGAGAGAAGGGTTTCACCAAAGCAATTAAAACTCATTGTGAATTGAATGTCAAAGATGGAAATATTTCCCTTTAATATATATATATATATATATAGACTAGCATATGGAGAGAGACTAGTATAGGATGCATAGCTACATAGCTACATAGCTTTTGATAAGTGCTAATTCCCTTCCTAAGGAACAAAGACAAAAGACAAGCAGAAAAAATGCTATCTTAAGTTTAGGTTTTTGAGTAAGCCCTAATATAATTATATTAAAAACAGATATCCAAAACAGTAACTAAAGAAAAAATATAAACATTGCACATTTCCCTAATGAAAATTATTCCAGGGCCTCCCTGGTGGCGCAAGGGGTTAAGCACAGTACTATCAAGCTCTTTGCAGTTAGAGTTCTATCCCCAGCCAGGGAGCCGAACCACATTATACAGCAGACCTCTCCTGTCTCCCTACTGCTCCCTGCAGCAGTGTATTTCAGACAATCTGCATATTCTGCTCCCCACTCTGTCTCTGCTGAATCCTCTCACCCCCTGCACTTCTGACCTGTACCCCAGTTCTTGTATTTGCATAAGCAAATAAACCTTTAAAAATAACAAAAAGATACTCTGGTTTCTCTTCAGATCATATAAATATTTCGCCTTTTACTAAAAAGAACAAAAAAAAATCATTCCATAGGTTAAAAAAAAATGAATTGGGGTCACTATGAGGTTATGCATCAATTCTGCTTCAAACAAAAAGAGGAATACACTCTCTTACTTCTCCAAAATGGTGAAGTACAAATTTGTGAATTCATTAAACTACTGCATCATTTTACTTTTTTATTTACTTCACAAGGATGTGCAATATGTTTCAGTATATTCTAAGTGATGAAACTTCAACTCAGGTTTCGGGTGTTTTGTGTACAAGTAAGTTCCCCTGCCCAGATGCCTCCCAGTGAATATCAGCCAAACCTCTTCCTGTTTTCAACCTTGTATGTTTACTTTCACATCTGTGGCAAGAGATAAAAGCAACAATGGAGACACCAACCACTTGCCAGTGTCCTACAAACCCGGAAATGAAGCTTTGAAGCCAGAGTTGCTGTGAAATGGGTCTTTAAAATACACACAGGTTTAAAATGTTCGATACTGGATCAAACCCAAAGTCACTACTAGACAAAGCCATATGTATTTCTACATAGCTACTTTGTATTTATATACAATAATTATATAGACACATATCCAGGGGATGCATCATGATGCAAAAATTATTCTGTCAAAGATTACTCTCTCCCATCTCACTTTAATCAGTTATCAAAAGGAAAAATCATTTGAGTATCTGTACATGCCAGGCCCATCATAAAGTTTGTTTTTTAATTTTTCTACTGAAGTAGATGATCACACTCTTCAGGTGTATATATTCTGTGTAATGTCAGTGGTAGTACCCTCATATTTTAGAAGAGGACACTGGGGCAGAGAAAAAGTACTTTCACAAAATTATAACACCATTATGAAATCATTAACTTTGCCTGAAGGTCTATATGCAAATCTCTCTTCCCCACTTGGCTGTGGACTTGTTGAATATTAAGGTGCAGCAATAAAGAATAAGGCTTTGAAACCAATTTTCACTTGATGATTATGTAACTCTGGACAAGTTACTAAACTGTTACTTAAAATGAAAAATGGGATTAATCATACCTACCTCACAGGGTTGTAGTGAAGCATCAATACAAAAATAATGATAATCATTTATTTGGTGCCAGATTCTATTCTAAAAACTCCACATACATTATTTAATCATCATAAAAACCTTAAAGGTACTTTTATCAGTAGATGGCTGGATTAAAAAGATGTGGTACATATACACAATGGAATATTACTCAGCGATCAGAAAAGATAAACTCATGCCTTTTTGCAGCAACATGAGTGGAGCATGGATGGATCATGTTTGGTGAAATAAGTCAGAAAGAAAAATACCGGATGGTTTCACTCATTGCAGGGGCATAAAGAACCGGGACAGGGAGAAATAATAATAATGAACAACTATACACCAGAGACATTTTACAGGGGTGGAGTGGAGAATGGGAACAAAAATGAGGGTGGGGGGAGAGTGCACAGGACAATGGTGATGGCACACAGGTGATTCGGTGATGGGACACCCATGGGGATTACAAATAAAATGGAAAAAGGCACAAAATGATGTAAAAATAAGTTACTGTATTATTTAAATAAGTAAATATTTAAAAAAATAAAACCTTTTATCATCCCCATATTATATGATGAGTGAATTGAGGCACAGAAATTAAGCGACTTGCCCAAGGTCACTGACTAAAGAATGACAAGTAGGATTTAAAACCAGGCATTCTAGTCCCATGTCTTACCTATAAGGTACACAGCACAGAGCCTGGCTCAGTGCTTATTATGAGCATTCGATTTGACCTGGAACATAGCAGGCACCCAGTAAGTAGTGGCTGAAATGTGTTAAACTGAGGATCCAGAATTTTAACCCAGGTTTTACCCTGCTTTTCCAATAACTCCATGTTTTCCATGACATACCACTTCATTCCTAAGTCATTTCTACTAATCAATAAATTTCCTCAGGACAGGAGTCATATTTCTACATTTTTCTGATCACATATACCAGCTCATTGTGGGCAATTAATATGCATTAAATGATCACACCATTCTTCTGGTCAAAATCATGCACAGAAATCCATCTCAAGATAAAATACACTCTTTAGCACTGTCAATGAGGCACTATATGAACTGTTCCTTCTCCCACCTACACCTCTCCATGCTGGCTGGCTTCATTTCTCAAAACACACTAAACATACTGAACCTTTGTGCATGGAATGCTCTGTTCTAGGTACCACTCGGGACTCTGTGCAAGTCACCTTATCAGAGAAGTCATCATCTCTGGACGCTCAAAAATATCTATGTCACCTCCCTCATGTTGTGGCACAAGGGATTAAGCCTCAGCACTATGAAGCTATCCACAGCCACTGCAGCATGAGTTTGATCCCTGGCCAGCGGCTGACCCACATGGCACAGAAGACCTGTCCTGACCACCCACTGCTCCCCTCAGCAATATATTTCAGTTAGATCTACCTATTCTGCTCCCTGCTCTGTCTCTGATGAATCCTCTCACCTCTCCACACCTCTCTAGCCTGCACCCCAGGTCTTGTATGCATAAATAAATAAATCTCTTTTAATAATCCAAGTTACCTTATTGAGGTGACTATAGTTTACTGTGTTTCAGGGATACAGGTTCACTCTTCTTCAAATGTATGTTATCACACCATGTCCTCCACCAAAGCACCAACCATCCTCCGCCATAAACCTCCACCATAATCCTCCACCATAAACCACTGCTCCCTCATTCTTTGTCTCTGTGTCTGCTTTCCCTGGCCTTTACTAAAATCTGACTTTTTATTACTGACTCATGTATTTGTTTATATTTGTCCTCTCCCACTAAATTGTAAGCACTTCCATAGTAAATACTGTAGGTCCCAACAAACTTAAGATAGTGCCTGATAAATAGTAGGCAATCAATAAATAATTATTAAAACAATAAATGGTAGATGTAATTTATTGTTGTACAACAAATTACTGCCCACCCCCAGACACAGTAGCTTAGGCAACATTTATTATCTTAGTTTCTGTGGGTCAGGAAATCAGGCATGGCTGACCTGGGTGCCTCTGTTTCAGGGTCTCTTGTGAAGCTGCAGTTAAGCTGGCAAGGGGATTTGCATCTCAAGGCTCAGCTCTGCCTGGAGAATCTACTGCCAACTTCACTCACAAGCTGTTGTCAGGACTCAGAGATCTGCTTCCAAGTTCACTTACATGGTTCCTGATAGACGCTGTTTACTAACCATGTGGGTCTCTCCAGACTGCCTGAATGTTCTGAAGACACACTAGCAGGTGATCCAAGTGATAGGGCAAGAGCAAGATGCCTGAGCAAAGCCATAACCTCCTATGACCTAGTTTTAGAAGTGACATCCCACCACTTGTACTGTATTCCATTCAGTGGAAGTCAGGTCCAGGTCATTACACAGGGCAAGGAGCACAGGGGCCATCTAAAAGGCTGCCTACCACCACAGGTAAATACAAATCTAAAAAACAAACAAAATCTTGCCCTTTGGTCATGTGATATATTCTTTTGTACATTTACTTAAAAAGAGGCAATCAGGCCCTCCCTGGTGGCACAGCGGGTTAAAGCACAGCACTGAGGAGCTAGAGCCACTTCTGCATGAGTTCAATTCCCACCTGCCCCAGAGGAGATCCACATGGCGAGGCAGACCTCTCCTGACCCACCCACTATTCCCCTCAGCAGTGTACTTCATTGATCTGCCTGTTCTGCTCCCCTCTCTGTCTCTGGTGAATCCTCTCACCCTCCACATCTCTGGCCTGTACCCCAGTTTCATATGAATAAGTAAATAAATCTTTTTTAAAAAAAAAGATGCAATCATTTACACTAATGCTAGTCTTTTGCTTTTACAATACACCAAGGGGAGTGCACTAATTGCTGAAAATTTCTTGTTAACCAGCGTTCATTAATGGTGAGATTAGAGATAATACAACTAGTTAACAAAACAAAAGTTAACAATAAGTTAACAAAAACAGCATCTGGAGAAAAAGGAATTATCAAATGAGTCTTGCTAAGGAGATGACATCAATCTTCAAAATATGGATTGGATATTGGTTAATATTATGGAAATGCTGTTAATTTTCTCAGGCATGATAGTAGTACTGTGGTTATATAGAATAATGTCTTTATCATTTAGGAGATGCATACTGAAGTATTTTTGGATATGATAGCATACACAAATCAGAGAGGGGTAATTAGAAGCAGAAGCAAAATTATAACCCCAGTCTTAAATCTAAATTTTCCTAGATTCACATTCATATTCTTTCTACACTGTTTAGGGATCCAGTATCTGTACTGTACTAAGCAACATCTGTCTTGCCAGGAGGTTGGGGGGTAGGGGGAGGCAGTAATGAAAGACATGATACTAACCTTCTGAGCTCTAGAAGCTGGCAATCTCACCAGCAAATAGCAGCTTTAGAGGCAATATAAAACCACACGTGACAAATTGATATAATACAAATAAATGCTGTAAGAGTTCAGAGGGGATACCAACGAACCTTCAGAAAATAAAATATCTTTGAAACCTCTTTCCTCTAATAGGTTTCCTATTTTGGGCCTCCTTTCCCTTAAGTACTTCTTTATCTACTTGGTAACAACTGACTGATTATTTCCTACCTAATAAAATTATCTGGAGATTATGTAAATATAAAATACATGTTTCCCCTGTTTGGAACACAGGATATGATTTTTTAAATAATACACTATTTACATTTTCACTGAAAAAAGGAAACACTAAATATACTAAGTGAATATTCTTGCCTTCAAAAAGCAATTGTGTTATTTCAAGTGTGAAGAATGCCAGAAAGCTTCAAGATTTAAAAATAACCTCACAAAGAGCTTATTTCCAACACCAGATGGAAAGAAATTACTCTAAAGATGCATGTGTGGGAGGACATACACACAACTTTATATGACACCATACAAGAGGTTTATGTTATTACATAATACCACCAAGATTAGCAGACCTCTGCAGGTAGTAAGTTAGCAACAGTGTAGATCCTCTGAATCATTTAAAAAAGCATAAAAGGGCCCAAAAACAGCAAGCGATGGGTGGTAGCAAAAAAAAAAACCTTCACTTTAAGTTGCCTTCCATGTGTCCCTACTGACTGCTGAAATGGTTGGCAGGTAAAAATGTAAGGGCTGAAATCCTTGGAGCTCTTGACAGTTCTAACTGTGTGTCCATATGGTCAAAGCTAGGGGGGGAAATGAATTTCTACAATCTATACCAAGTGTACTATCAAGGTGAAACATTCTTCACTTGAATACATGTAGAACTCCAAATTCATAAGTGAAACCAAGTTTGACATATAAATTGAAAAAGCATTTTTTATGATATACTCAAAGCTATACCAATAAGTTTATTGTGTGAAATGATTCTAATCGTATTTCTTGATTTTATGCAAGCATTAATAGCTGAATAGCCTCACAACTGAATCTTGGCATGGTACTATATACTCGTAAATTACCAAATGTATACATTTCTTTCACACTGTTGGTCAGTCTTAAATTTAAACAATTTAAAACAACTCTATGCTTTAATGTTGTTAAATCACTGAGTTTCTCACACAAAACTTTGATATCACTAACAGTGAATTTAATGTGATAATACACTTGATTTTTAATAATGCACATTTGAAACTTATGTAATGTTATAATGCAAAGTTATTTCAACAATAACAGAATAAAAAAAGAAACCACTTCTTTGCAAAAGCAAGAAAGGTATTTGGAATGGTTTAATACAGAGTTTATCACAATGTAAAAGCTTTTGAAGTAAATGTTTATGTAGAAAGTATCTAAACACTATGTGTTGTGTCCACTGCTACAATTCAGGCATATCCAGGGCCTACCAAAAATTGCTTTTCATTAAGACAATGGAAGGCACAAGGAATAGGCAGGCCGCATTTATTAATCACAATTAACTCCAGTAGTATATACTATAGCCTATTTTGTTTTATTATTTCTACATATTTTCAAAAGAAACTGATGTATTCCTATTAAATAGATATTATTAAATGACAGAGCAAATTTTACATTTATATTCAATATAGAGCAGAATTAGATATTAATATTACTGCTTTTTTCTAGCTTATTTATCAATATAATCAGAGTTCCTACCCATTCCAGATAATCCTTCCTCTCCCTATCCACTCTGCCAAGATGACTTTAGCCCTATAGAAGTTCCACTAAAATTGAGCTCTGAAATCATGTGGTTAATCCCTACAAATAGAGACTGCCCTGAGACCGAAGAACAATAGAAGAGAGCCTAGAGAAACTGGATGGAAGTGACCCAAAGAGCCCTCAAGTCACCAGGAGGAGAGGAGCAATTCAATAAACAGTCACCATTCAACCCATATGTACTTATCTTGGAGATAATCAAGAGATACTTACACAGTAAAAACTGCTCTTAACAAATGTGATTATAATAAATGACAACCATGATAGCGAAATGGCCCTGGAATTTCTCCATAGTAGGAAATTTTAGGGGCATCATGATGATATAGTAAGAGAAACTGATGTAGAGGTAAAGTATATTAAAGTCTCTCTTAGTTATTCCTTGCATTATATTGATCATGGTAAGTTGCTTTTCTTCAAATTTATTTTCCAATACTTCAAGGTGGGTACATAAAAATAATTAGCAAAAGTTAGCATAGAGACTTTCAGCAAAATCAGACTCTCCCACTAATCTTTCCTAAAATCAACATGTGAAATAGCCTTAGTGATTTAGTAAATCCTAACCAGGACCAGCACTTAAAATAGAATATCAAGGGCCTCCCTGGTGGCACAAGGGGTCAACCCTAAGCACTATAAAGCTGTGGCCACTGCAGCACCAGTTCAATCCCTAGCCAGGGAGGTGACTCACATGGCATGGCAGTCCTCTCCTGACCAATCTGTTGCTCCCCTCAGCAGTATATTTCAGTAGATCTACCTGTCCTGCTCCCCACTCTGTGAATTCTCTCACCCAGCCCCCACACCGCTGACTGCACCCCAGTTCTTGAATGTGTAAATATATGAATTTTAACAAAAACAGAATTATCAAGTTCTCCTTTCTAATGCCTCCAAATTTTGAACACTATTCATTGTTATTATAGTGTTTTTCTTTATCCTTCTCACTGTGTAGTCATTAAATAGCACAGAGTAAATCAAAATACTAATCTAACCCAGCGTGTACACCAGAGTATTTGTTACACTGCATTCTCCTAAGCACACCATGAACCCACTGGTGAAAAGGATACAAGGTACCACTGACTCACCAACAAACTTAAATGAGCAACAAAAATTCACCCATGTTTTTGGAATTTGGTTCTTCTCTAAAAGCAACTATAAGTGCAAAATTCTGGTTCTCTATAAATAAGATCTGTAACTCATCAATTCTGAGGCTTTTTTAGAAAAGCTTTTTAAAAGTTTCAGGTTTACAGAGACATTTTGTGGGGGTGGAGTAGGGAATGGGATCAAAAAATGGGGGGTTGGGGAGGGAAATGCACGGGATTATGGTGATGGCACACGGGTGACTTGGTGATGGGAAACCCACAGGAATTACAATTGAGATGGAAAAAAATGCACAAAATGATGTAAAAATGAACTGTTATAAAATAAAAAAAAAGTTTCAGGTTTATACAGAGAAAAATCAGTTGCTCACAAGAAAAGAATTGTTAGATTTAGTAACGGTTAATTTACAAAAAAATAAGGTGATTCAAGCAAAAGGGAAAAAAATATTCTGGAGGTAGAGATAAATCAGCATCTGAAGGTACATGTGATCATTCATGTATTTGACAGGACTCTTGGAAAAGTACACTGGCAGCACTGGGACTACTTTGCTTCTTAGATGAGAAAACAGACCGTGGTCTAAACATAAGAACCTCTTGATTTCAGAACCAAAGTCAGTGCCCATTAGCCAATGATATGCTAAAATAATAAAGTCAGATCACCAATATTAAATTGAATTTATATAGTCAGAAAACAAGATAAGCAAACCCTATCACTCATATCACAAATTATGTAGCAAATAGTTTGACACAACCTTCTAGTAAGCTCTCTAGGTATCTGCAGAGAATTCAAGAATCCTATGACTTGTGGCAAGAGTTCTGATAAGTATAAATGTGAAACTTTCTAAGGAAGAGGAGGGAGATACCAAAGTACACTATCTCCCATAATGTGAATTGGTTAAAATTAAAACCATAAGCTAAGGAATGAAATGGAAGGCTAGTATGTAATATCCCGAAGTGTTAAATTCAAGCTGCATACAAACTAGTGAACATTAAATGTGAGCACAAATCTGACAAAAGAGAGTAACAGAAAAATACATAGGCCCTATCTCCACAAAATGCCACAATCACTTCTTTCAGAGGAACTAGGCATCACTTGGAATCATTTGTGAATTTAGATATTAGTTTATAAGTGTGTCTTAAGAAAAAAAGATAAGATGAAAGCACTTTTAAACATGCTGAGATAAAATTTGTGTATTATTGTGTTAATATTGTATCACATTATTTTGTGTACTGAGGGTAAGCCTACTTTAAAACATAGGTTTGTTCACCATGTGTACTAAAATGTAGTAAAGTGTTTTAACAAACATTAAGGGAAAATTGGCCCTTAGACATCCAAGAAAGAGGTGCAGAAAGCATGAAACTGTCTTCTATTAGCTCAGCCTATTGCTGACAATCAGAATTCCAAGCATTAAACTTGTCAACCGGTGAAGTTCTTAGCTCTGAGTAGAATGGAAGCCCAACAGGTTTTCTTAATCTCACCTTGGGCCATCATCTACCAATAGGAGCAACATGCATTGATAGGACACTTGGAACCTAATGCTTTTTAATAAATGCCAGCTAAAGAAAATTCAACTGCTTGGTTATAATAATGAAATCCAAAGAAAATTCAAAACAAAACAAATATTCCATCAAGTTCCTTCCAGATAGAACACTTTTGCTACACTTCAAATTACTAATATGTGGAACATTCTTAAGAGCACAGAAAATAGGGAGAATTTTCATAACAAGTATAGGTGAAACCACCTGGCCAAGGGTACAGAAATGGGAGAAAAGTTTGAGTTATTACTGAGTTCTCTGTAGTTGAAAATGCAAGTAAGAGGGAAATAAAGGTGAAAAGGTAGAATAGCCAGGACTTACCTATAGGACCATTATCAGACACTGGTATAAATACTGGGAGAATTCTAGTGAGCCCTACAGATTTAAAATGCTTATGACCGAAACTGAATTCAATTCCACCAGGGGAAAGTGTAGTTTTCTTACTAGAAGGAAGAAGGTTAGCACACTGAATTTGGGTGTGCTAGTGAGTTCACTTATGATAGTGGCAAAGATACACCTTACTTCAATTTCCCCAGGGATATGAATGGCGCCTATCTTTACCTTAATTATAACCTTATTGTAGAAAGCACTCTGAATTAACAGCTTGATTCCAAGGTAATCTGATGTTCAGTTATTCTACCCATTTTTTAATGTCATCTGTTGAGTGCTTACTGTGTGCCAGATACTCTGCTATGTATTCTACATGGGTTATATTAGTAACGCGTCAGAAAACTCTTTTATAAAGCCAAAAATTGTACAACTGACAACAAAGCTGTCATGTTTCCAATTTACAGAAAAGAAAAATAAAGAGTACAACAAATTTTCATTCTTTTACTAATAAAATTGGAATGACAAGAGTTGTATAAAGGAGCTATATATGCATACACATATATAAACATATATACCAACCAAAATTTTTGCCAGACTGAGGCTGTAAAAAACAATGAGCAATAGCATTGAATACAGAATATCCTCAAGAGAGTAAAAATCCACTATAATAATATCCAAGACACAGACATAACCATTTCTTGCAATTTTCACTAAAAACAGAAAGAACAAAATAGCAGCTGTGAAATCACTCAGACTACTAAAAAAAGCTCAGCATCTCTTAAAGAGAGAGAGAAAAAAAAAAAAAACTCTCCTAATCGGCAAGCAGTCCATGCCAAAAAACGACAAGTCTCCACAGACTAGTCATTTATGGTATAGTTAGAGAAACAACAAGATGACAGTCGCTATCTTGTGGCCCAGACCAATCCGTCAGCAATTTGTTTCACGTGAGATCACTTTCTGCCCAGAGATCTCCTGTTCCTGGGAAGGCTAAACCTGTTCTGGCAAACCACACCCCACCGCCCACCCCGTTATAATAGCCGGGTGATAAATCTCGGGGGGCACCCACATCCAGCCTTGCCACAGGTAAAGCAGCCCGGCCGGCCCGCCAACGGGAGGAAATATTCCAAGCCGACAGATGCGGGGACCGAAAAAGGAGGTCACGATGCTGAGAGAATGGATTTAACCCTTTGGTCACTGGGCACTGTAGCCATCACTCGAGAGAGCACCGGAGCCCCGAGTCGGGTTTGGGTGTTTTGTTTTGTTTTTTGTTTTTTGTTTTTTTTAATGCTGCGGATGTCTATGGCGGGAAGGCCTTCAAGTCCTTCCAGGGCTCCCCGCACCCCGCCGATTGTGCCTGACTTCTCCAGACAGCCCGGCTACCTCGTCACGGAGGAACCGCTCTGCGGCTGCACCCCACACCTTCGCCGACCGAAACCTGCAATTCTCCGGGGTTCGGTCTCCTCCCAGTCTCCTGCCCTCTGTACAGTGATTGACAGGCCAGACAGAGCCGATTTCCCCTAGTCGGAAATATCCCCCAAGCCTAACTTTTAAACGCTCCCCCCGCGCAACCCCCGCCTCCTCCTCCTCAGGCTGGCGGGTCCAGTCCTGCGTGCGGAGGCCGTAG